>NC_139895.1:26920052-27235052 GCF_905171665.1 Trachurus trachurus
AGGGGTGAATCATGTAAAAGATGAGAGTTTACTCAAGTTTACTCAAGGACAACTATTTACCCCGGTCAAAGAACAAGAAGATCGCTGGACAGAACACTTTAAAGAGATCCTCAACCGAGATCCCCCAATACACCCATTAGAAATACAGGAAGCTTCAGAAGACCTAGACATCAGTACCAACTCACCAAACGCAGAACTCTTTAAAGCAGATACAGCAGTAGCTGCAAACATCCTCCTTTCACTGTACATCAACATCTGGACGGAAGGGAAGATACCAACTGATTGGACAGAAGGAGTGATCGTTGCAAAGAAAGGCACGTACATTATCTGACTGCAACAACTGGAGGGGCATTACACTTCTTTCTGTTCCCAGAAGAATATTCTGCAAAATCATTATACATCAAATAACAGCTGTCGACAAAACATTTAGAAATGAACAAGCTGGTTTTAGGAGGAAAGGGATGTGTTGACCAGATCTTCACTCTCAGAAACATCACTGAGCAGTGCAGTGAATGGTAACGACAGCTTTACATCAACTTCATTGATGGATGCTTTTGACAGCATCCATCGTGATAGTCTCTGGAAGATTATGAGAAGTTATGGCATCTTAAAACTTAAAAGCAAATCTGGAAATCAAGCCAATACAGAACTAAAACAAAACTCAGGATCTACCAAAGCTGTATACTGTCGACGCTACTGTACGGTGCAGAATGCTGGAAGACCACAGAAAGTGACATACACAAACTATCCACATTTCACACATCATGCCTGCGAAAAATCCTACATACATTCTGGCCCAAGACCATCTCAAACAATAAACATCTACAACATGTACAACATAATCACTAGTGGGTGTCCTTGTCCTCCATACACACCAGACACTGGTCATCATAAAGTGTTCATCTATGATCAGAAGAGAGGAATCTTTACTGTGAGGCTGACAACATCAACTCAAACATTGGGCCCTAGTTTGCTGGCGCAGCGCAGGTGGCGCAAGGTAACGCAGCTGGTCTAATGCAAGTTTCGACCAGCGCAGCCTAGTGCAAAGTCAGATTGGAAGATTGGTAGATCGCGCTGCGCTGAGATAGGCGTGGCCGCGCAGCAGGGGGAGGCGTCACAGATTCAGCTTGGTGCAGTGGAAGTTTTGTGCGAAAATGTCCCGCCGAGGTTGCGCTGAAAGCTCGCCACCTCAAACCAGGTCTACTCTCAGCGCAGGGCGGAGCGCAGCAGGTGCAGTGGAAGTTAGACTGACTGACCTGCAGTGCACACACGTCACCAAGACCTCACAGGCAGATCTCCACAGTTCCAGGCACATTTCAATGCAATAAATATCCACAATAACCACTATTTAATGCAACTAACGGAATCAACACGTGAATTTATATCTATATAGATTGTCCCGTCACATCTGACGTCAGATCAAAGCAGAGATCAAAGGCTGTCGGCGGTAAAGGAAACTCCACCTGAATTAACACAGCAGGGACGAACTGGCACTGAAAAGCAGCTGTGGATGTCCCAAAAGCAGGACTGAGGGTGGATGACTGCATGTCGCTGCCGTGTTGAGATACCACTCTGCCCTTGTGATGATCGCTTTATTTATTTATTTACTTATTAATTCATTAGCGCGAGCGACCGCATCACGCATAGCCGTAATGAAAAACAAAACACAAATCTTCATCTCTCTTAGTCCACCACAACAGCCTCGGTATCAGATAGTCAGTATATAGCCTACTACAGTATACTCAGCATCTCTATCACAGAAAAAAAAGAGACGGACAGAGAGAGAGAGAGAGAGAGAGAGAGAGCGTCCTTTACGCTGATTTCATCCCGCATGGTGTTTGTTTATGTTGTGATTACACCTCTCATCTTACTTACACAGGGTTTGAATAAATGTGAGTTTCTTTATTAGTTTATTAGTTGTTGTTTCTTACATTGGGCAGGGGTTCTCAGTGTATCAGATCAAACCTGATTAAGGATATTAGTAAACTCATTATTGGTCACTCTGAGCTCGGACCTCCGGACCAAAACAGCTGTTTCCTCCTGGGAGAGGTTCGGCCTCTGGCGTCGCTGTCTCCTCCGTCCATGTCCAAGTATAAAATGACAAACTTGCAGCGCGCATCGCCCGCCGCGCAGTTAAAGGTGAGGAGAGGAGCTCATTTGATTGGTGAAGATCTGACTCGGCTGTGTCAAACCCACTCCACGCCTTTCTCTCCTCCTCCTGTCTCCCTCCCGCCCTGTCTCCTCCCTCTTCGCCGTTTGCGCCGGGAGGAGGGACGAGGGGAGGGGCTGCGCTGGTCTAAGTCTGACTGCGTGGCCCACCAAACTTGCGAGATGGACCTAGACACGCCTCGTTCGCGTGGCGAAGCTGCGCTGAGGTTAGACTTCACCCGGTCTACAAAACTAGGGCCCAATGACGTATAAATGAGCAAAACAGTAAAATTGGAGGGGATGTGGTTAGAATGACTTTTTTCCTGCTGGGTCGTTCATGTCACTTTTTACACAACAGTTTAAGAGGAGCTTGGGACATAGGACGACATAGGTGAACGCATGGACAGAGGCAGTACACACACGAGTTGCACAGGTGGTCACGGACAACATGGAGACAATACTAATAATACAGACAAAGTTCAGACTAAGTGGGGCTGATCTTGTTGAGCTTATCAGCTTCAGGTAAGGCGTGGCATTCAAGAGCAGGATGTTTTTGTGCAAATCAACCTCATTTAGTCTGAGCTTGTTGCAGCAAATACAAGTGGCATTAAATCATTCAATCTTTTAGAAAAAATGTTTTTCTTTTGCTGCATGTTGAATACTCTGCAAACAAGTAGCCTGCATACCAACAAGAAAAGCAGGCTGTAAAGTAAACATGGCAGTAGTGGTGGCAGTGAACCTACAGGAGGGAAATAGAGCACATCTGTCTATAAATGTCTACCGTGGCCCACAGTAGCTGACTGAGGTCCACTGCTGTTAGTAGGTTGTGCTGTGTGCAATTGTTGCTCTCAACACACACAACTACATGAAGTATTTTCTCTTTAATGCTGAGAGTTGACATTGCGATTGTGAAAGATGTGTCTGTTTTCATGCTCATTCAAGTCCAGACTGACACAACTGTCAACATCAAGTGAGGCAGGACATGGGGACACATTCAGTGTCAGAGAGAAATAATATAGTTTTCATATATTCAGGTTATCATTGAAAAAATGTAGTTTGATGCATAACCAAAACGTTAAGTAACCTAATAGAGCTGCTGCAGCTTGTCATGTAATGTGTAAATTCCATGAATGCATGTTGCAGATATGCAAACATGAGGGTAACCCACCACAAAAAATCTGCACAGTTTGTCAAACTGTAGGAGAGATCCAACATGTATATTTAAACCTTCATGTAGTAGAAACACAAACATATGTGCACATGTGGAACTGTTTCACTTTTGCATTAAGTAAATAATTTACAAAAAGCTTTTGTGCTCATTTCATTTGGTTTCCAAGGTCAAACTGCAAGCACGTGACTGTACTGTGTTTAGTCTTTAGTCTTTAATCATTCACTTCACAGTGATAAGACTGTAAACAAGTCATAATGAAACTAGCTGATGTTGTACTTTCACATTTAATGAAGAAAGAAAACATGCACTCTCAAAAAAAAAAGGTCCGGAGGTAACCGATTTTGTATCCTTCAACTGAGACTGAATTATTCTAGACCTAATCAGAAAAAAATAAAATGGTATTTTTGTCTAGCACTTTTCATTTAATAGATTTATTAACTGAAAGATTACAGTTTGTACGAGAACTGTGTATAAGCTTGTATTACAGGAATGATCAAACACATCGCATCACATGTGCCTATATCAGTGAGGTATTAAAAGTTTGTAACAAAGGACACAAGTGTTGCTGGCTTTCTTGTTTGTACTTTCACATTTGAACATGTTTTACATGTTTGTGAACTGTCACAAGAACAAGGATCGGCAGCTGCAAGTTTGAACTGTATCTGCAGTATGGATCATTGCAGATATTGATATTTTATATCAATTGCTGATCTTGCATTAATTTTCAAAATTACAAATCAACAAGATTGCATTTTCAAAATCTACTCAGTAACACCCTCTTATTTTAAGGTTTCATTCATGACCTTGTAAGAGAACAGAAAACTAAACAATATCCGACGTTGAACAAATCAGTGAGTGGAACATGAATGGAAATTGTATTGTCATGTTCTTTCATGAATTATAATAATCTCATTTAATAAATCATGTTAAGGGATGAGTATCAACTTAATAAGTGAATAGATGTAGGAAGGAAGGAATTGAATTAGTAGAAAGTAGACTTGCGTGATGTTTACGGGGTTTATTTTCACAGACATTTTCATAATTAAACAATACAAAACATAATATTCATACAAACTTTAACTTTACAAAGATTACAAGATTTACAACCCTGAGGGGAAATATAATACAATATATTACATTATTTACATTTGAACATTATGGTAAGTGCAAAAAACATCACAGGTTGTCCTCATTAGCAGCACAATATTCACAGTGAAAAAAGCAGCACTAGGTTTCAGGGAGGAACACTGTGGACGTACTCCAAAATTTTCTGCACAGACAGGTGCCATTCACAGCATATCGTTTTTTTTTTTACAGTCAGTCAATAAGTTTCTGGTGTCTTGGGGCTTAGGCACACGTCTGCCCTCCACTGATGGTGCTCACATCTCTTCTCGACACAGAGGGCAGGTACCAAACTCCACCAGGACTCTGCAGTAGCAGCTCTCACATAAACACCGGTGGCTACAAGGCAGAAGAACCATGTCGACCTCTTCATCCAAACACGCCACACAACGGGTTTCTATAATCAGAAGAGAGGAAATCTTTATTGCAGCTGACAACTCCAACACAAACACAATGACACCCTCCCTCTCTGTGGTCACAAATATGCAATTATATAGAACTAATTTGACCAGAAGGATTCTTCTAACCTGCTGGGTCGCTCATGTAGAAACTGAAGACTGAGAGATCAGACATTGAACTGCTGAGGCTTTCAACATCAGTTGAGGTGAGGCGTCTACGTACAGGTGCAGGACAGGATCTTCTGGTGAAAACCCCCATCGTTTTCTGTGATCCTGCAGTAATGAAAAAGAGAGAGGTTAAATCATTTGATCTTTTTTTTAAAGCAGTCGTTCAAACCAGTGCATCATTAGTTTATGTTAGTATATTTACCCAGGAGGAAAACGGAGCTTGTCTGTCCGTAGATGTCTATCATGGCCCACAGTGGCTTGCTGAGGTCCACTCCTTCTAGTACTTTGCGTTTCTCGTTGCTGGTTTGGACGTATATGCTGCCACCTCTTGAAACCCAGAACTTTAACTCTGAGCCAGCTTGGCAGTAGTATTCATGCACAGGAGCAGCCCAGTGCCCGGGTCGGTCAGTGAGGTTTGGGATGGCCAAACAAGGCAGAGGTAGGGATCTGGCTGAGGGCGGCACATTGGTGAAGCCCACACGCAGACCTCCTGTCCACTGCAATACATCTTTCTCCACCCTGAGATGAACCTTCTCGTGGATCTTCACTGGGCGGTTGCTGAACACCACGCCGTTCCTGAACGTGCCGTCTCTCCTCTCTGCGATTTGACAGCCCTCTCTCAGGGTGACTGCGCTTCCCACAGCCTTGTTGTGGAAGGTCAGAGGGCCGAGGCACAATGAGCTGCAGGAGTGTCGCTCACCAGCTGCAAGAAAACAAAACCAAAACTGTGAATCTTGATGTTCAATCATATTTACATATTTCAGTGAATTCTTTTTCAGTTCTAACTTGGGGGTTATATCTACACAACAACAACAGCATACAATAACAAACAGGAAGGCAGAGATTAAACAACTAGATCATATGTTTTACTACAGCACTGAACTTATACTGTATCATGTATATCACAACTATACAATTATAAACAGTAACACTGAGAGTGACAGGTGCTCATTGTTATTTATTTCAAATGATTGTCTTTAAGTGATTATTTGTGGCATTTTAGTTTCTCTTGTGTTGCTGCTATTTTTAATGTTCCTATTTGACCAATGTTTTCTGTTATAATTGTGCTTGCCGTTTATATAGCACTGCTGTCAAAGACAAATTTCCCACAGGTTTATCCCGATCCTGATCATACTTTCGCTTTTGAGATGTCATAATTGAGACTCTGCAAGAGCAATATGTGACTCATAAACTATAGTATGACTCTTAACCTGCTACTGTATGAAAAGCATTCTACTCATACCTGCACGTTTCAAGTAAACCACAGCCTATGGTTTCTGTTCATCTACTACACTTTACAGTATAAAAAAGTAATAAATTATAAAATCCCCCCACTTCCTAATGCTAATCCTCTTCTTCATTTGCTAATCATCTGTTTTACTGTACTGATCATGACCGGAGTATGAAGAACCTGCCTCTGTTTTCTATCTCAATAATGATAACTCAGAGAGTGACACGGTTTTCACAAGTATAACAAGGTAATAAAAGGTTTAAAAAGAAGATATAAGGTAAAAAAGATTTGTTGCATGCAAAATTTTGATTGACAGAATATCATATTGATAATTAAAGCTGTGTGTTAATCAACTGATTCTCTGTAAAGATGAAAGATAAAGGATGAATGTCTCACCTGAGTTCCTCATGTCCCTGTCCCTAACCATGTTGACGAGGAGTCCTGTAAGTGTCTTTGTGTCTTCAGAGACGATGTGTTCACTTCTGCACCTTGCTTCATTTGTCCTGAAGTGGGAGTGTTAGCTTGGTTTTAAACATGTGGCATGTGCAATTTCAAAACACAAACATCCCCATGCATCACTTTTAGAGGAAGAGAGGCGGCCTTAAGGGAGGAGCAAAGCTTTGGTAAATTTCCTAAAGCAGGGTGGAGCCAAGACCTGAGGAGGAGATTTCCATCTTCTCCTATGGAAGTCACATTTACAAGAAACTGGGCATAGCGTAACATAAATCCATAAAACCAGCTGTAAAATGTGAGTCTCACTTCCGTGCAGACTATGTCAATAATAAACTGTCAGGGTCAAGGGTCAAACAGACACATGTGTATGTTTTCATCCCTGTGTACGAAATGAAACTGATTAAAAATAAACATTACTTACTGTATTTCAGACAATGTATAAGAAATGCCCTCAGCTTTAATCACATTTCTGTATGTGGTTCAGCCTACATTTTATACTAGTAACTTATTACACTTTAGAGTTAGGGGTTACTGGAACTGGCTTACATAGCATACCTGTTCACTGTGTCTGCATGTGTTTACTATATAATTTCTTTTTAGATGCCAAAAACTGACACTTTGTGCACAGTGACCAGATTTTGGATGTTTTCCTTCTCTCCTGACATAATTATTTGCAATTTTTTCAAAGCCTCAGTACATTATTCTCTTAAGAAATGCAATGCAACATGAGCTCAAAGCAGTAAGAAAGTCACCTGATTGACAACATATCATGGAAAGTACCAAAGATATTGCATATCACTTCCCCCGAATAACTCTGTGGAATGGTAGCAGGTTCATACATGTCTGAGGGGTGAATCATGTAAAAGATGAGAGTTTACTCAAGTTTACTCAGATGTAAACCGTGATGCCATGACCCATAATGTAAATACGCTTTGTTGCCCTCTACAGGACACAAGTGCTCATTCTGGCCGCAGCTCTGATCATGTGACAGGATGAGGACATGAATAGAAACCTAAGGTGACATCATCTCTTGGAAAGTTACTGACAAACCCATGATTTTTCCCAGGATATTCCAGCGTGGAAGACACAGCTGACCACACTTAAAGCATGCATACAATGCCCGCTATACTCAGGCAGTGTATGTGTTCTACCACATGTTACATCATACATGAATGGTGATTTATATACATGTATTGGATAAAGAATTGTATTTTTTTTTCTTGTTTGTTTGTTGCTTTTTGCGTTTACTTTTTTTCATATAAGAATAAAATAGTAGTATCCTACAGCCTGTGCTTCACAAACATGCCAGTTTGTAAATTAGCAAAGTGCAGTAGATAGAGCACCTTGTTAATTATAACACATGTTCAACAGGTCTGAAAACAAACTACGATTAAAAATGTAAAACTGAAAGTATTGATGTGCAGCATGAAGAAACCTGTCAACACCTTTAGGCAGTTAATACAGACACAATGAAGCAGAACAAACACAACTAATAGCAATTATACACTCTAACATATCCATGTATTAGTTGTAAATGTTACTCTTACATATTAATTGATTAATTGATCATTTATTTTTTCAATCAGTAGGCTATTGTTTAATTTGGACAGATATTTTAAATTCTAAAACTGTAAAATAAAACGTTTATGTTGTCTTAATAGGCTACTTATCATCATATCTTTTTAAAAACAAAACCAATGCTAGTTCAATATGACACATTTACAACACCGTCATATTACTAGGTACTTCTAATCTTACAATGGTAAAATCGGAAGTGCTTTATTACCATTTTGGATCTATGAGATATAACAGAGATCAAAGGACTGTTTATTATCTGTACTCTTTATACCACCAGGGCTCAGATAAGGTTTGATTGAGGATGGTGCTTTGACTGAACACTCATATACATATGTATTTCCAAAAGCACAACCATAACCACTTAAAATCCTCATAGACTGTTTATCAATGAACTGAATGATGAATGGTCTTTTAACTAATCCTCCATAAACTGGTGCATAAATGCAGATTTTATTTTGGTTGGATTATGTTATTTTACATACAATAAAAAATATATATATATATTATTTCACATTTTCATGTCACTGGGATTAAACCAGAGACAGAGCAACCCTCCTCCTCCTCCTCCTCCTCCTCCTCCTCCTCTGTGTACTCCAGCTGCCTCAGCTCCACCACACTTGGTCAGACATGGCAGGCCATCAAAAAATCAACTTGTTCCCACTCCACCTGTTCAAAAAACTATTAATCTGCTGCCTTCCAATAAAAGGCTTGGCTCTCAGCGACGAGCCAATAGGACAGCATTAAAGCAGTGAGACCCAGGCCAATCCCTGGCTGCATTCTAATGTGGCCTATCTTTATCAAGGTGCCACTCCATTTCCACATACTGCTTATTTATGATTTCTGAGGGGAGAGCCGCCAGGAGGCAAATGTCTTTAGGAGCAAACTAACATCTGTGTCCGGAGGGCTGAACCAAAACTTCAGCTATGGAGCTATCACACACCACCTTGTGGCTGAGAAGAGGTGAAAGGCGACAGTGAAGCGTTAAACTGCTGCTACAGATGTGGTAGCAACTCTGGCATACACCAGAGACAAAACTGCCATTACTGCGCTTAATTATTTGTATATCTGGTGCGTGGTGCCAGATCCAGACATCACTTGCGGGTGAGAGAACTTCTCGCAGGCCCATCAGAGGTTCTTTCCTGCCTGGATCTTACTGGATGTCTGACTGAGACCTGGAGGCAGAGTTACAAACTTCACATGGATCCAAACATCCAGGGGTCTTTCCTGTTCAACAACAGCCTCAACCAGTTCCCCTCGGACCTCAAGGCACCGATGTGCCAGTACTCGGTGCCAAACTCCTTCTACAAGCTCAACCCGGGCCTGAACAGCCATCTGCAGCCAGGGACGCCTCACGGCATCAGCGACATCCTGAGCCGCTCCATGGTGGGGATGGGCTCCACGGGCACCACCACCCTGCTGTCGGGATACTCAACC
The DNA here is from genome assembly GCF_905171665.1 of Trachurus trachurus. Classification (NCBI taxonomy): domain Eukaryota; kingdom Metazoa; phylum Chordata; class Actinopteri; order Carangiformes; family Carangidae; genus Trachurus; species Trachurus trachurus. The sequence continues at coordinate 26,929,756 of NC_139895.1, forward strand.
ATGGGGGGGTTCGGCCCCTCCGTCACCAGCACGTCCATGTACTATAACCGAGACTACAACTCCTCGCTGGGCGGCTTCTCCAAGCCGGGCGGCGAGTGCCCCACGAAGGCTCGGGGAGTGAGCTGCTGGGCTGAGAGCAGCTGTGACTGGAGAGGAGGGAGGCAGCAGTGCACCAACAGTGAGTGTGAGCGCTGCAGACCGGGCTCAGCATCCAGCCCATCACTACATCACAACTCCCCAGTGTCTGTCTCACTTTTAGATTTGACCTTTGTATTTGACTGAATAACAGTCATGTTGCACTTGATGACAAATCAGTGTTTTAATAGCTTTAAGTCATTATAGCTAAGGTTTATTAAAGACGTAGAATCTAAAACAAAAAAACAGCTGCTAAATTAATTGTGTCAAACATGCAGTCAAATATATTTATTAAATGCCACTTTTAAATGTGCATTTTCTATGTTTATCATACTGCACAAAACTGTTTATTAATGTAGATAATACAGTACATGATATTTAGCTCTAATAATATTGAATCCATTCAGTCTAACACAGCTTATGAGCTGCAAATTCAGTTTGTGACTGTAGAATAAAAATGTCACACTATGTCTAAATTAAAAAAAAAAAAAAAAAAACTTTTGACACTCCTTTTTTCTGTGGTAAATCTTCAAGTGTATGAAAGCTGTTTTATGTTTTTAATGTTTTCTGCTTTGATATTGTTTAGGTAGTGGTCCTCTCGGAGAAATGTCCGGCAGGAAGAAACACACCAGACCAACATTTAGCGGACATCAGATATTTGCTCTGGAGAAAACATTTGAACAGACCAAATACTTGGCCGGGCCTGAGAGAGCGAGACTGGCTTATTCTCTGGGGATGACTGAATCACAAGTCAAGGTAAATTTTATGGCATTTTTGACTTTTATTATTATTATTATTAATTAATTAATTTATGTTCATGCTGTTTTTGTTGTACCTTATGATTTTCTGTGCAGGAAAGCCTTGTATCTGCTATGTCATGTTTAGGAAGGTATTACAAAATGTGAGTTTATTTTTGCCATTTAATTGGTCCACTTAATCTACTTACAAGTGGAGTAGAAAGACAAACTTCTCATCCTAATTATAAGGAGGTCAACAGCAGGTCACTCACCATCATTCAGAAACGGGGTCATAGATCATCTCAGTTTGCAGCCTCTATGCACCTGATACACGGGACATTTCTCATCAGTCACTGACAGTGAAAGCAAAACTGTGTTGTGTTCAGGTGTGGTTTCAGAACCGACGTACCAAGTGGAGGAAGAAGAGCGCCTCGGAGCCCAGCTCCACGCAGGCCAGCCACGCGGGGCAGGGCGGGGAGGCCTCCGAGAACGAGGTGGAGGACGAGGAGTACAACAAGCCCCTGGACCCGGACTCAGACGACGACAAGATCCGACTGCTGCTGCGCAAACACCGCAGGGCTTTCTCCGTCCTGCGCCTCGGGCCGCACCACGTCTGATAACACGCCGCGTGGGAGTTTAGCCTTCAAAGCTACGCGGGAACACGACGCCACTCAACACACACACACACACACACACACACGCACACGCTTCTCGGCAGACCTGCATGATTAAATGAAATTATTTAAGTTTAATCAACTAGCAGTCACGCATGTTCAGAAGAGGTCAAATGTGCTCGACCAACTGAAGAGCAGCAACGTGTTCAGGCTCAGAACAGGCAGAAAAAAAAATAAAGCTAAAAAAAAAAAAAAAAAAAAAAGTTGTTTACTTTTGTAAGTTACAAATGATCTCTGGCCTGTTAAATGTTACACTGATATGTGGAGGATTGTGTCATACAGTACACTTCATTTTGTAAAAACACAAGAAAATAACATGAAAAAAACTGCATGATGATATTGATAACAGTGATAAATTATATATTAAAAAAAGAGAGAGTGACCTGATATTATTCACGTGCCCTCTTTTTGAACAGCTGAAGTCATTTGTGATTATTTTGTGCTTATTTTGAATTTCAAAATAAAACTGAAATATGGAATAACTTAATGCAACTCTTCTAGTTTATTAATTTACCCATTGTGCCTTGATGGACAAATGTGGCAAATATGGCCCCACTATCACAAATTCAGAAAATACATTTACAGCAAAATCAAAGATAATGCCATCTTTGGCCAAATTTGCTGAATTTGCTTTTAAATATTATTTCACATTCTTGCTGTATAATTCATATACCGGTATGTGTATGTGTTAAAACAGGCTGGGCTGCTGCTATTATCTATTACAATATTCCTCATAGGGTTCAGCCAGAGCGATTGATATAATATCAGTCGCTAAATGAAAATGTTGGGGAGAAAAATGTCACATTAATGTTTATCAATCAGTTTAAATTCTTACTTTTAAGTGCAAATTCAAACTTAAACATTCATCGTATGGCTGCACTGCCTCAACTTTGCTGCCAAGTGACAGTTTAAATGAAAATGAACAAAAGCTGAGGACAGGTGCAGAGGTCAAAGGCCAAATCTTGCATCATTTACCAGTGCGGTATGGCTTAATTGAAGACAATGACCCCCACAATCCACTCCAACATAAAATCAATAGCAGCAGAGCAGCTCATTTACCACTCGGCTCTGAGTTCAGACTCCATCTGGTTCAGGCAGCTGACATCAGGCCAGATGAGTGTGTTTAAGAAACATCCAAGGAATGCTGCGGTGACAATGAAGATAATTAAATTTGCTGGAGTAAAACAACAAAGGACTTTATTTGTTTCAATGAATTGCCATCCCAGTTATTATGTAACTGTTGCTGAAGTCCATGTCAGAGCTACGATAACAAATAACAATTTTCAGGAGGCAGTACACAGCGCTGTCTAATCTTTATCTTATTTATTTTTTTGTATTTAGATTTATCTGTTTTAAAACACACAAAATAAAATGCAATAAAAGTTAGAATCAGTCACTTGATGAGTTGGGTTGGTTGAGTGAAACAACTGGCTCCATTCCAGGTTTAGAGGGCAGACTATTTTAGATTTTGAAGTGTGGCTCAATCCGTGGCTGAAATCTGGAAAACCATGCAAACCGAATGCATAACACAGACATACAGTAATAAACACCTTGCATTAGGTTAGTGCAGGGTGAAACCCTAAACCTAACCCAAAGAACTTTAATTTGACATGCGAAAACTCAGAATGACTGTGCTTTTGCGTGTTTCAGATCAATACAACTAATCATAAAGTATAATCTGTTGAGTTATTTCTTGGCACTGCATGTAACAACAGTTAAGATCAGTTCCGATCAGTCAAAACCAGAAAGGCAGCTGCACTTAGAAACGCACACCCTGTGGCACGCACTGCTTCACCCAGCCTTTCAGGTCCATCAGCTTCAGGCCTGACGGGAATGAGTTGCACGAGTTAGATTGCAACATAACATAAACAGCAAAACTAATGAAGAATACTCCAACACATACATGACAGTAATATTTTATTTACAAAAGTGAGATATCACAATGATGTAGTGTTGGACCAGAGTTAATCAAAAGCTGATACTGGCCTTACAACCAACTCCTCTCCCATGACTGGTCAACAATGAACCGCTAAATGTTTTTTTCTGACAAACCATGTTTCACTCTGTACATGTTTGCACCACAGGGTCTTAAAGTAGCGATCATCAAGGTCTCAGTATTCATTATCAGTTTGCTTTTGAACCACTCATCTGTCTTTGTGCAGGAGTCATCCCAGACAGCCAGTTCACAGAAGTTTAAAATCTATGAACTGCTATTTAATCTCATCAGTGGGTAATAGGCTCACCTCTCTCCGTGATTGAAAGGTACCTTTTAACATGAAGATCTTTGAGAGTGTCACTTTAATCTTCTTCGGTCCCTCCGTACAAATGTGACTGACAGTCCAGAGTTAAAGTGAATATCTGTGAACTCATGCATGAACACGTATTTTTGTATGAATATATACTGAGTGCTGTACCACCAAGCTTTTTAAAACAAGAAAACTTTCACAAAACACTCCAAAAAACAATCAAAATACAATAGGTAACAAACCACAAACGTATCTTAAATTCTCTGGGTCATTATTAAAACCAGAAGGAAAAAACTAAACAAAACAATAATCAAAAATCAAGGTATATTACAGCACTGGTGCTACAGTCTGAGACTATGAATTAAACAAATAAAATGTGACAAAAATCAAAGGAATCCTAAAGCAAACATGTGCTGTGTTGTGTGTGCATAAACTGTGTATATCCGTGTTTTTTTTTAGTCCTAGTGAATTGAATGTGATTCAAACATCCACACTGCCCAACTACAGCTAGAAGTAAGCACACAAGGCCTACAGTGTCATGTTTTTTTTTTGGCAATGAAATAAGGTGGATGCCAACCAGAACAGGGCGGAGCAGGACTGATTGATCTGTGTGATTAACAGGAAACATCTTCACTTTCTCGGACCCATAATAGTTAAAACCAAACAAACTGAGAACTGCCGAGTTGTGGAATAAAGCACTTGGTATAAATGTACAGTTGGTTCACAGAAAAAAAAAGTCAATATAAATTCAACAGGGTAAAATATTCTGTTTATAAACTCAGCCGCTGCTGCAGCTTTAATAAACAGGCCTCGCTGCTTTAAAATCTAACGAATGTCATTTCTAAACAATCACAAGTCACTATTAAAAATCTTTAAATTCAAAATCAACTCTGAAACTGATTGTGCTATGTGAGCAGAAGAAACTGGACAGCTACACATATGAAAAACAGCGTGTGAGTGACAAATTCTTTGAGGTTTTATCTACAGAGGACATCAGATCAAAGCATGAATGAGGGAACTGAAATAGCAGCATTCCTCTACTGTGTTAACCCCCTAATGTAAAATGCTGCTTACAGTCAGTAAACAGCAACAGAATAAATATCTGAACTAAAAATGGCATCGGATACAAAACAAAAACATACACATGTTGTCAATACTTGATATTATAGATCCCATATTTCTAAGTTTGCATTATTCAATCTCTGCACACACTACAAACACTAATACTCTTCTAAATCTTGAGCTACAATTTACTTATGTTTCGTAATGCTGGGTTATGATTGGCTGAATTCATCCAATCGTAGCATCTACTGTAACCTGGAGGCTGTCCAGTTCAACTGATACAATATGCCTTGACTGATTTGGAGGGATTTCATCAAATGTTTTGAGCCAGTGAGGAATGAGTAAATCTGTGTTCTGCTGGCCTGGGGTTTGTCTGACACTGTAAAATAAAAAGGCATGTTTTAATAATGCAACAGTTTAAATCAATCTAATAAAAAAAAAGGAATGAAGGATGTTTCGCATATGCATGTACACATGCGTGCACAGGGCCTGGTCCAGAGTCTTTACATAATTTGTTTGGTCCCATTCAAAAAACACACACAGCAGGAATTCTGGGAATATCCTCAGTGCTCCTGGGTCTTCAGGCCTGGGGACTTCCGAGAGTGAGAGGAAAAACTAGAAAAGTGCCTCAGAAATTCTTGACAGCTGCAGATCAATCTGTGCTCAAGTCACTAGAGCGAGGGTTGTGTGGCAGATGTGAGACACCAGTGACATGAGGACGGGGTTTTAACTGAGTCGAGGCCTGCGGCTGGCTGACGGGTGGGGTGTAGTGGGTAACCATGGTGCTGATTACCCTCTGGTGCTGATACTGTGGCGGAGCTCCGAGGATGGGCCCTGCAGCAAACACACAGACACCCACTTCATACATAATGTACCATCAGAAACCAAAGTACAGGAATGCAGACACAGTGGTTGGAGACTCACAGGGACTATATAACATGCCAACCATATTAGCAATTTGCACTGTAATACATGATGTAAGATCTTTGAGCTAAAACGTAGCCTGAGAAACGGCAAGTTACTGATGCACCGGTATGAACTTGTTCTGTGTCTCAAAATAGAAAAGGAGTGGCTTTGTTGTGTGTAACTCATCATTTTGCAGCCCTGTGAGCAGGGACTGTCATGAAAAAACAGTTCATCCTGAGAAAAACAAATTTAAACGGCAGCAAAACAAAATCACGGCCGTAAAAATGCCAATACGCTGTCCAGCACAATGTATGTCTCTCTCTGCGACCGTCCGGATGGTAATTAATGAAAAGCGTTGCCGGCAATGCACTTAGTGTGTAGCCACAGTGACAGTGGAGAGGATTCAATAGACATAGATCAGTAAAAGGTGCTGATCGCCTGTGCTCCAACTACACTGGACACAAAGGAGCGCTTGTGTCCCGCAGGCACTTCATCTTAGTTCATATCCTGACTCCACTGGGCCAGCCTGGGTTATGGCTCTCCAGGGAGCGCGACAAGATTACTGTGATCGCTCTCGCACTCTGAGTCCTCCCTCCGGAGTCACAACCAGACACAGCTACACCGCCACCACCACGTGCTGCACACACACAAACACACACACACACACACTCACTCACTGGCACATGCTCTTACCTTAGAGAGGGATCCGAGTCAATGGCTGTTTGTCTTCAGTGAGAAGAACAAGAAAACAGGCTGTAGGAAAAACACCAGAGTCAGTCTGCAGGCGGCTTTCATTTGTCAGCACCTCATATATACATGCTACTTAAATTGTTACCTTATGGTCTCCCATGCAGACGTTAGGGCCCACTGTGTCGTAAACAACACCCCTCTCATCATCTTCTCTCTGGAAAGGGGAATGGATGTTATTATTATTATTTGGAGGAGTAACGCAACAAATTAACAGACATGTTTCGGACAGAGTCGATGCTGGGGCGACAAAACCATGCAACTGGAGCCACTGAACACAACATTTTCCACAATTGTTTGTCACACACCAGACCAGCATAATGTTAACAAGATTTGCTTTGAGTGAAATAACTGTGATTGTAGAAACTAGGAAAACATTTGCGCAGGTAATTTACTAACTGATATTAAAATCATGGATATTTCTTAAAGGGATACTTCAACATTTTGGCAAATTGGCCCATTGCCATAATCGCTATAGTCATAGCAGTAGGTTCGTTACCTTTAATTGTTGGTGCAAGATATTTTTAGAATGGCGGAGCGGAGCGGCGAGCTGCTCAGAGCTACGCTACGGAGGCTAATGGGATTTCTTGGTTTACCTCATCAAACTCATCACATACACAATCCAAAAACTCCAAAACGCTCTCGTGGACAAGTTGTGGCCTGCACATTCACCATGCTGTGAGATAATAATGGAACGTTACGAGACGGAGTTGTTTTCGAGGTAAATTCATGCAAGACCACTGATGCACGTTGCGTTCAGGGACAGTTTTTCAGCAAGCAGTCACCTCGAAAACGGCACCGTCTCGTAACGTTCCATTATTATCTCATAGCATGGTGAATGTGCAGGTCACAACTTGTCCACGAGAGCGTTTTGGAGTTGCTGGATTGTGTATTATATGAGTTTTATGAGGGAAACTAAGAAATCCCACTAGCCTCCGTAGCGTAGCTCTGAGCAGCCTGCCGCTTACACCGCTTACACCGACAAATAAAGGTAACAAACCTACTGCTATGACTATATCGATTATGGCAATGGGCCAATTTGCCAAAATGTTGAACTATCCCTTTAAAGATAAATGGGAATATTGTAACTACAGTGACAGTGGATACTGACCCTGTTGATGTATTCTTGGGCAGTGTGCGACATGAGGATACGATCACACCAGGCAGGACAGCGAGTGTTCATGTACTGGGTGGGTTTAGTGTACTCTTCACTGTAGGGGTAGCTGAGGGGGGGTAGAGGACAGGGCAAGAAGGCAGAGTGGTTAAGAGCTGGGAGTTTTTACACAGCGTGGTTTACAGCAGGTAGTGGAGTGAGGGAGTCTCTTACCTGGGTGGAAACGTGATGTCCTCTTCCCTTAGAACATCGAGAAAGGCTGCCACTTCTTTGTCGTATTTCAAAAGCTGAGCGACAGAAGCCATTAATGATTAGCGCTACAGGAAATCACAGCACATTAACAATAATTACGAGTGAGGGAGTACAACTTTGGCACAGGTGACAGGCCCATTTACAGTCGCATTTATCTCAGTTTTATTTACCCTTTAGCTTTTGTATTTACTGCACTGACATTCATAGGACTGTATTTCCGCTGATAACATCTTATCAAAAAACTGTGATGACATTCCAGATTGTTGCTAAGTAGCCTGTCGGATTATCAGTTATGGTCACATTGCAGAGTTTCTGCGTGGCTACTGGAGTTTGTGTGTGTGTGTGTGTGTGTGTGTGTGTGTGTGTGTGTGTGTGTGTGTGTGTGTGTGTGAACATTCTCACTGATGGGACGTTGTCTTCCCTGAAATACGCCTGGTGCAGGTAGGCGAACAGCTTCTCCTCGATGTGGAGCAACACCTGCACAGAAAGTGAGGACAAGTCAAGAGGCAGCTGCAATAAAAAGTCCAAACATCAGCCGCCGTCCGAACCGACAGTTTTTAACCACCTGGTGGTCGTTGTCTTTTTCTTCGCAGATGATCCTCTGCACTTGGTTACTGCTGTCCTTCTTCACTGTCTGCACATCTGCAGAGGTGGACAGATGCTGCTCACAGAAACACATACACAAAAAGAGTCTCAGTCAGAATACCAAGCCAAAGAACAACTCTGTCACATGAGCCAGAGGAGGAAGTAGAGCTGTTACCTGGACCAGACTAAGTGTGTCCAGACGGAAGTTAAAGTCCCCGAACAGGAAGAAAGGCAGAGGGGTGTAGCGGCTGTCTGATATCCTGGAGGGAAGTTACACACATGTTTAGAATGAGTGTGTACATATTCATCATGATGAATATCCTGTCCACTACACGAGAAAGGCTGTATGACAACAGATAATATCAGCCAAGACACTATCAGACATTTTCCATTCATAAAGGCATTTTACTCAAGTTTTAAATTATACTTTTTGGTTTAAATCAGTTGACGCTTTCCTTCACTTTGAGTTAGTTCAGTATAGTTTATTATAACAGGACAGTGTACAATACCATTAGTCAACTGGGTAACACTTTATTTTAAGGGGTCCTTGTTCCTGTGTATCTACCTAATTAATTACAGTGTAATTACCTATGTAACCGTATGTAATAACATGTACTTACATTGTAAATACATAGTGTATTTTGGTGTACTTACAGGTCCTTGTTACACTTGTAATAAGAAATGCTTGTGCAAAGAGAGAGGCCACTTTGGCATTTCTTATTACAAGTGTAACAAGGACCTGTAAGTACACCAAAATACACTATGTATTTACAATGTAAGTACATGTTATTACATAAGTAATTACACTGTAATTAATTAGGTAGACACACAGGAACAAGGACCCCTTAAAATAAAGTGTTACCGTCAACTGTAAAACAATTTAAAAAATGGTTGTACCAGATTTAGCGTCTAGGGCTAATTTCCATCTGTAGTCCCAACATAAAACTCACAATACGGATCACAATGAAATACAGATCGCAAAGAATACACATCACAGTAAAATGCAGGAGGAGCCCAAGACATAGAACGACACAGGTGAACATTCAGGCGTTTGTGCGGCAGCAGATCTGACCTGTTAATGACGTATCTAAGTGCGTTTTTGCGGTTGGCTGAGTAAATGGAAGGGCTGGATTCGCAGGCAGTGAGGTTGGAGGCATCGTGGAACAGGTGGACGTTGACCAGGTCCAGACCTCTGTGGAGAACCCACACGCACACAGATACACACACACACACACACACACACGCAAACATACGCAGGCAAAAAAATCAGCGATATGTGGCAGGTTGAGGAAGAAAACAGGAAATGATCTGATAACTGACATCTGATAGATGAGTGTGTATGTGTGTGTGTATGTGCATGTGCCTACCCAGGTGTCACTTATGAGAAGCCTTCTTATCAGTGATTGCACTCTTGTTAACGCTGAGTCCACAAACAACCACATTTGTCTTTTGTCCCAATTATTCACTTCTTTTCTTTGGCTGTCACTGGAAAACAATGAACGTACAACCAACACACGAGCGCTGTTGACTCGCCTCATGATGTTGTAGCGCACAGACTGTGGGCTCTTTTTGTTATGTCCATCAGGTTAAAAACACGGCAGAGCAAACAGTGACAGCAGTTCTTCTGAGGCAGACTGCAGCAGCAGCAGCAGCAGCAGCAGCACTGTATGTTTTTACTGTTGAATTTCTGGGTTGTGTTTAGTCAGTGGATCTAAAATATACATTATTAACCTGGAGCCTGTGCTACAGTAATTAAATAAAAATGTGGCTCAGCACAACAAGGGTTGATGCTATTCCTGTTATATGTCTGTGTTGTTTTGGAACCTCACAACATATATAAATATTGAAAGTGACCACCAAATGTCTGGTCAGATAATAGCTGATTATATTTATCTTAATCAGGCTGAGTTATGATGCTTCTCTTTAGAGAATCTTTTCCTTTTTGAACCTAGGCGGCATTCACTGACAATTTTGGGTTCCTTGGGTTCAGTAGAAAAAATATGTAAAATGCAGCACTGGCATTATAAAGTTGATATAGTAGTGAACTTGTTAGCCAACATGTTGATTGATTGATTGATTGATACTTTACTGATCCCATTGCTGGGAAATTCAGTTTGTAAGAAATACAGAATAACATGAGAAGAGGGGAGGAGAAAAAGCAAACTCCACACTATGCTCCAATTGAGAGTACAGTGTGGGAACCTATACACCCAGCATATAAGAAGCAGCTTTATCTTTTACTTAGAATTAGCCCCGGATAAAGGACAATGAGTCTCTCCTCTGTGTCAACCCTGCCTCATTTCCACTCTCACAGATATCTGAGTCTAGGTTTAGTTTTCATAAGAACTCCAAGTAAGTTTTGTTTTTATGATGATGTAAAAGCAAAAGCAAAAAGTCAAAGTCAAAACGTTTTGACAGATAACTGACACTGTACGTCGAGACTCTTACTTCTGACAGCATCAACGGCTAAGGCACCTTTGTGTTGCTGATCAAGAACCGAACGTGAATGCAACTGAACTGACATGGCTTTCACTGGATTTTGTCAGAAGCTAATAGACAGTAGACACATCAGAGACTTTTGTTCAACAGAGACAGGTTCTTTCCTGAGTTCCCCGGAAAAGTCGGCAAACAAACAAAAAATGAAAGAGAGTTGAATGCAACCCTGTTGCCCTGTGTTTACTGTATGAAGGTGAGGTCAGTGTGCAGTACATACTGGTTGTGTATGATCCAGCGGGTCCTCATGAAGCCCTTCCTGGACCACTTGAACTGCAACAGAGACAAATCGGTGTGAGTCAGTAAACAGCAGTGAGTCGTGTCTGTGAAGGGCCAAACTGATAATTATTGATTCTCCCACATAATTTGTCTCATCTCCCTGTCAGCGCGGGCAGACAGCCCCTGCAGCCCCAGTAGACTCATTTATCCCAACATCTCCCTTTGGCCCACACATCCCCCCTCCCTTCACCTGCATACACACAAACACACACACACATAAAAAAAACGGAGGCATTCACAGATGCACACTCATGCATACATACTCACATCAGGCCAGAAATTCTTTGGGAATTTTTCTTTCTCCACCGTGGTGACCCCGTCCAGAGAGCCCATGTACTTGTTCTGCCCCGACACCGCTTTAAAATCCTTAACTGAGAGAGGCAGGCCGAGAGAACGGAGGGGGGGAGAGAGGCGTGACATGTAAAAGAGTGAGAAAACATGCAAAGAGCAATCAATAAACTGGTGTTAACCTCATCAGAGCGGCATACGTGATGAAAGAATCTATAAGCGGGCCATTAGACTGCATTTGGTGAACAACAATCGGTTTTAGGCCACGCAGCAAGTGGCAGCTCCAGGATGTTTATGGTTCTTCCATAAGCTTTTCTGAAGGAGCTTTTTCACACCTAACGTGACTGGACTATGCAGCAGGAAAATAACAGCTCCACTTTAAATTCAGGTTCTTTGCAAATATCTGGCCAGGTGGGCCGGCCATCCAACTGTCATTATACACAGAGAAATGATTTTGCTATTGCTGATATTAAAAAAGTGGCAAGAATCTTGCCAATCTGGTGCAACATTACTCCACTGAAGATATTGATGAGACATTACCAAAAATAAATAAGATGCAAGGGGAGTAGTTTACTCAAATAGTCTCTTGTAGATGTACATAGGCTAGTTCTTCTTTTGCTCTTTAAAAGGCAAGAAAACAACAACATAAAGTTCATGGACAACAAAACAACTCCAATCAATCCCACTGTCACATCGAGGAAGTAACGTTTTTACCATTGAAGTCATATTGGTAGATGTTTTTCAGGTTCTTGTGGATGAAGTACATGCTCCCCAGAGCCTGTGGAGGGACAGAAACATACAACATGAATTTACACTATCTGACAAATGCACAAGGGAGCAACACTACAAGTGACAGCACGCAAGATCAGGTCCAGTTAAAGGCATTTAAACAGTGAAAGAAAAATCATACCAAAATTAAATGTTAATTAAAGACACCTGTATGTTGTAGAACATATAAAATGTCCAAAAACAAAATCCTGACATAAATACTGTATATAGCGGTTCCCTCTGAAATCGCAATTTATTTTCAGTGCAGTAAAACGTGAGCCTTACATATTTTGATTTTCTAACTTAAAGCTTCATCTTCAAGTGTTAAATATCTAAGATCTTTGAACAGAGTCTGTCTGTAGTTTTCTCAGCTGTGATCCAAACAACTAAATATGATGCTGAAAGCGGGAGAGATGAAGGACTGAACTGTTTATCTCCCCGTCATGTGAGCTGAAATGTGAGCCTTGTATTGAACGATACAGTGCGACACAGCGTTACGCTCCCAAAGACACATGAAACTTTAAAGAATTTCCACGTACAAAATGAACACGTAACCTCACAACACATCCACGCTCTGGCCCCTCAGCACACACACTTCAGCACCCAATCATCCCTGACATGGGCTTGACAATTTTTAATGTACTAACTGCCTGCTCCACTGATCTGATTAATCATGCCCTGTGAGATCAATAGAGACAGAAAATTAAAACAATTTAAAAGGTATTAAGCAGTAGGCCTGCTGTCTGCCAATGCCGCCGCTGTGACTGGGGGAGCCGAAAGAAAAATAAGGCAGCACTCAGAGGGCTCGGGGCGTGACGGACCACTGTGCAACCCACCCCCTCCTCATCCAGCCGGAGCATGAGAGATCTCTCCCTGAAGAGATCATTTATCTTCAGTGCCAAAGTCATCCTCATTTAACAAAATGGAAGAGTCTCCATTGTCGGCTCCAGTGAGCAGCAATTAGTGACCAACTTTTCCAAACTAAAGGGAGTGGGGTTAGAGCAAGGCCAGAGGGATTCGCTCAGACTGACCTGAAAGGGTTTAAGAAAAAAAGAAAAAAAGATGACACGCTCACCGAGTTCACATTTGAGAAAAGCTACATTGTTATTCCAGCTCACTAATAGCACTATAGCCTCTCATTCTTGTGGTTAATTCAAGGACCATTGTCTTGTAATTAGCTAGAGTGAGAGAAAAAAATCTAAATTGTCCTAGTTTGTTTTGGCTGGATCAGTAACAATATTGTGTTAAAAACCGTACAGAGAAAGTAAACACGCACACACACTCAAACACAGATACACATTCTCGTCCACATACTCTGCCAAACACCGATCTTCATCAATCAGGTTTGTGCACAGTTTAATAAAAAAATATTGACTTACAAGTGATTTTTTATCAAAACACCATTTGTACTGGGAATGCTTGCAAGGCTGCCCCCTCTGCTCCTGCAGCTCCTCTGAAAGCCCCCCCCCCCCCTCCTCCCAAAACTCTCTCTTGGCCATATAACTGATGATCCGCAGCCAGTGGGAAACAAATTGAAAATCAATGCAGGTGGCACCGACGAAATGAGAATGAGGCATTAGGAGTGGTGGAGGGAGGGAGGGGGGGGTGCTACCCTCTCAGGGGCAAAGAGTGGAGGGTGCAAACACTCCAGCACAGGGGAAACTTAGTCCCAGCTGTCTTCCAACCCTTGCACTTTATTTATGGTGCAGAAATAGGCTGGGATCAATAGTTTTAATCTGGAGTTAAATGTATTGACTTTGCCCCCCTCCCCCACTCTCACGCACCCCCACCCCCGAACACCTGGCCATTGACTTTCTCCTTTTTACTTCACGCACCTTCAGTCTACAGATGCAGCAATTGACCCCAGCCAGTGTGAGGGTATCACCTGGGAGGGGCGAGGGTTAATAGCTTAAGAGATACTCCGCCACTTTCCTCAACTGGTGCTGCCCACAGTCAGAATTTCAGACAAACTAGTGCCGACAAAAAACCTGTCATGAGCAACTACAATCACAACTCAGTTCCAAGAAAGAGGCTAAAAAAAACTTGCTTGTGCTGTTGTGAGGTCACTGAAAGAGAATTTGGAGACCAGAAATGGTCTTCACGTCAGGTGAGGTGATTGAGGCCGAGCCCATGACCAATGCAATGTCCCGTCAGCTCCGTAATGACCCTTTAGTAGCACGAGGAGCACCGGCTCAGTCTTCAGCTGCAGAGACAGACTTTAGGTTCCACAATAGATGACGATAAGAGATGTAGGTTGTGACACGAGAGCTTAACAGACTTCTCTTTAAGAATATCTGCTCTGTCTGTGCCCACATTGTGAAACTACTACCACATTGTTTTACCCTACATCTTTAAGATCTATGGCACTTATATAAGGCTGTGCCCTTTTTACACATGCCAGAGCTTGTGCAGTGGGGTTTAATATATGAAACCCAACCCATAGGCACAAACACACAAAATATCAGATTGCGATAAGGATGATAGATATGAACACCTATTAAAGGTGTGAAACTTAATCTCTTTTTCTGCTATTTCTATTTCCTGGTCTTCATCAGAAATGGAAAATATTCACTTTAACATTCTTTTTTAGATCAAGAAGTCTGATTTGAATAAGCATGCTTATTCATCTGAGTTCTGTGCAAGGGAATTGGATGTTTTTAAAGTATATTCATACCTGTGAACTGATTTAAAACACACAGACAAGGGGAGAGTACAATGACAAATGCACATGTGCGTAACTTGACTTCATTTTTTTGTAACATTGTCGGAAATAACCTGTTCTGTAAGTTTCACTGGACACTAAAACCAAATAATTTTTTTTTTCTGATGCTCCACTAGGATTAACCAACAGCTCCAACCACCAGCACAAACATGGAGGAGGACTCCATCTAGTGGAAGAAGGTGTGAACTACTGTGGCTGAGATTAATGTGTGTTTCTTACTGTGAAGACGTCTTCTGCTTGAAAGTGTTTGTCCACATAGATGCAGACCCTGTCAAAGTCTTTCATTTCCTCACTGGACTCAATACTCCTGGAAACAGCAGAACACAACAGATCAATCATAAAGCAATGGAACAAAAAAGCTATTAAGTTTAAGAGATTAGACAATGAATTGATTTGTCAGTGGACAGAAAATGAATCTGCAACGATTTCGACAATTATCTAATAATATGTCGTTTTAAGGCATAGTTACCAAAGCTCTACTGGTTCTCAAATAAGTGTGGGCTTTAGGGAATCGTGATGTGAATTTTTCACTGGTTTCCAACATACTACACACTAAATGATGATTGGCTAATAGAGAATAATCAGGATTTGATCAATAATCAGTCATGCTTTCTAAAGAAAAAAACAGATATACATAATATACAAGAAAATTTCCAAATGTCAGAACCTATTCAGACACCTTTCTCATTTTATAATTCCTACAGCATTTTTTTTAAAGCTTTTTTCAGTGGTGATTGCAAAAACCTGCATCTTTGATAAGAATGTAGGACAAAAGGGGAACATTTAAAAAAAACATTTTTACTTGTTGCGACAAAACAATTTGGCAAAAACTTTATGGAGTTCAAACTCACACTACAATAATCTAGAAAATGTAATTTGATCCAAACTCTAGCCTCTCTTTACTTAACGAAATGCCCAATTTCATATAGTCATATAGATTAAAAAATGCTAAATATTAATAACTATAACATACTTCGATGAAAAATACAAAGCCCTGTTGGAATTATCTGTCTAATCCAACTTTTTTGCCATTCAAGAGATTTACTTTGAAAAAAAATGCCATTGTATTGATCAAGACATAATGCTATTTTCAACACTCGACATGTTTCTTCCAGTTATACCAAGTCTGGATAATAGCTTGCCATGAGCAGTTGTCCCATCATGCATTGGGGACATGTGATGTGTCGAGACAGTGCTCTCCTTGTAAATGTTTTTTATAAAATCAAGGCAGGGGAAGAATATAACTTAGCATGGGTTTATGATCAACACATTCATCCTACCTGAAGAAATGTTCTGCATGGCCCATGTTAACCATGTAGTCTTTCCCTCCCACCTCCTGGAAGTGTAGGGCAATGAACTGGGGCTTGTAGCTGTGGATAGTCTGTAACAGAGCACAGCAGACAGGTTTTACATTACAGAGTGATGAAGAGTGAAGAGAGTCAACACTGTGTGTTATAGGTTGAAGGCAACGATCCATTAGAGGTCATGTGGAGCTTTTCTGTTATTGAGTTTCTGCCCTGGGCCTGGTGTGGCTGTGTTATCAGTTATCACCACATAGGATCTGTTTTCCAGAGAACATGGGGCAGTGCATGTTGGGATGTCGTCCATGTAACAATGCAAGCAGCCTATGAGTGGGCACATATCCACTATGTAACACTGAACTACATCACACTGTCAACAACGTAGAAAAGAAATGTGTGACACTGTCGGGAATGAGAGGAAATAATACATGTTCAAAACTGTGAGTTATTAAAGAAGGACCCGGAGGCCCAGCCTTACCTTATACAGCTCATGTAGCCACTCACTTTGAATTTCACCCAACTACAAGATGACAAAAAGAAAAGTCATCATTAATGACATACAATCTGTCTACACACTGTACCAGATCAAATATTAAGACTGCATTAATTACATTTGGCCACATGGGGGCAGTGAAACAACCTGTACACATTAACAGAGCATAATGCAAAGCAAACATGTTGTGTCCAATATTCTCTCATTTAGCTGTTCTGTTCTCAGTTGATGTGTGGCTTCAGCTGTGGATGTTCTGTTTTCTTCTAATAACCAGTGTGACTTTTAGGTTATAGTTTGCTGACAACACCAACCCCCCCACTCACCCATCCACCCAAGAGGACCACTTGTGCTTGTCCTAAGTAGAAGATTCAATAGACCATTACTTGAACACGAGTTATTTCTCTCTATTTACTTCCCACTTGATTGGCTGTGTGTGTATAGATTAATTCATGTGCCCCGACTTCCTGTGTCCTTTGCTTCAAATGGACTGCCCTCTGCAAAGTCACGTACATGCAACTTCAAGATATTTAGTCAGATTTTGACACAGTGGCAGAAACAGTGCTAACGTATTTTGGTTTTCTCCTCATCCATTTGCATTCTTTTCATCTTGGACTCCATCTCATCTTAGGCTCTACCGCAGGAGGCGTGGTGGCCAAGTGGTAAGGCGTTGGTCTCGTAAACCAAAGATCATGGGTTCAACCCCCATCCATGCCTCTAAGGGCCATATGTTCAAAAATTAATTTGGAACTATATATCATTGATCACAATGATTTGTATCAAGTAAAAAGCTTGTCAAGGTGAATAAGAATCATTCCACAGTGTCAATGATGTACATTCCTAATGCAAGCTTGCAGATCCTTCACTAAATAGTAGATAGTTTTACTATCACAGGACATCAGTTGAGTAGATGGTTCTTTAATGTGGCCAAATGCATTTAGTTTCACACTGCTGAAAGAATGTGGTCTGAGTGATAAGATCTCAAATGCATCCTCTATGTAGGCTACTTTGGGTAGTTTGACATCTCAACTTCGAGCTGTTCACTTGTGATTGGTTCAGTCGAGACAGATTTAATACCAGTTCTTCTGAACCAGGTATCAGACAGACAGAGATAAGATTACATCAATGGTTGGCCGGCAAACAGTTCCCCCACATTTCACTGACTATTTCATACTTGATTCATTGCCTCATAGCAGAAACAGGAAAAAAACAATGCAAATGAAAAGATATTTGCTGTGAACTCAGCTGCATTAAAGTAGTGTATATTGTGAACACAGGCAAACAGACAAAGGTTTGAAACCCTCTGACTCGAGGCAGAATGCAAATATCCTACAACGCGGTCCAGCCATTTACTAGGTTTGACCTAGTCTAGCTCTTTGTTGGCACACATTTAATCATCAATTCCCACCGAAACAATTCCCTTTTTTACATATCACCAGCGGATACGGCTAGCAGCCTGTGGGTAATTTGTCATAAAATGGCACCAGCCACTGCAATGTTAAATATCTATATACTGTATCGCAGCAGAGACCTACTGATTTGGCATCACTGTATATAACCATTTTACCTGGCAACAAAGTTAACTGGAAAATGTTATCTCCTAACACAATCTCAATCTTTGAATGGAAACTATGCTGATGAGAGCTGTGGGAGTCAATTACGAGCGTAAAAAAGCAAACAAAGAAACCTTTGACTGAAACATTCTCAGTAAATCTGGAGGGATCTTTTCCGAGGCAGCCAGGTGATAATTATCTGTGCTTTGTCAATACAATCAACTCCATACACATTATGCTTTACACTTCATCTGCTGTTAATGTGAAACCATAGTGTAGCTTTAATTATGAAGTCCAACTCCAACTGCACAAACAGATAGAAGAAAAGGAAGGTGCTTTATCAGTTTGGAAAAAATAATAATCATCGCTCAGGGTTCAGAATTCATTTGCCAGAGAACAGGACAAAACAGGTCAGCTAGAAGTCAAGAAGTCATCAATCAGTGAAATGAAATACTCAGAGCTAATATTAACTCAGCAGTTTAAAACAAACAATAAGGGTTGTCTGGAAATATTATCTTGTGTTGTTCCACTGGTTGAGTGTTCCAGGATGTAGTCTCATTTAAGTTTAGCTCCACCTGTCATAATCTGGCCACCGTCCACGCTTCATCCTAGGTGTGTTTAAATATTGCATGACTACTGTAAAACAAGATGAGCAACAGGCAGACTTCCATTTACACTGTAGATGTCAAAGCTGCACTAGACAAAATTTTCGTAGAAAAATAGACCAATTTTGTCAGTGCAAGTGTCACAGGAGAGTTATTCTGACACAGATAATAATATCAGTAATGCTTCTTCTGATACTGCTAAATCACGATGTTGAGTACTGGTGGCTATGGACGTCGAAGCGCTGATCCAACATTACACAATTTATCAATAAACTTTATAGTCTGATAGATAAAACCACAGTTTTCCTGGGAAGAGAGCAATTATACAGCTGTTAAAATATTTTATGCCTTCGTGCCAGAAACAGCTAGGTCCAGAAGCATTATGTTATTCAACCCATTCTCATGAGTGATATCTCAGAAAGGCCTTCCGGGAGTTTCTTCAGATTTGGTACAAATGTTTAGTTGGACTGCATCATGAACAATTTAGACTTTGGTGGTCAAAGGTCAAGGTCAACTGTGATGTCTTTGACCTCTTCATGTAATATTGTGACACCTCCGTGAGGGAGTATCTTCAGAGTCACACAAACGCCCACACTTGGCTCAAAGATAAAATGATTCAGTTTTTCAAATGTCAAGGTCATAATGACCTCACGTTCTTGTGGATGTGATATATTGGGAATAATATTTGATATCCTTTTGGTCAAACACTGCAACATAATAATGTTCTGCAAAAACACTTCTGACCATTATTCGGTGCTGTTGCTCAGGAAGGAGAGATTGTGACCATATTTCCTGCAACTTGGTTGGTTGGCAGAGACATAAAACCATAAGGCAGTCTATTCTATTTTGTTTTTTTTAACATAGCAGATAAGATCAGAATTTGGTATCAGCCAATACACAAGTACTGATTATTATCGGGAAGGAAAATGAATCTTGAGACTTAGTTGAGTTGAATAGTTGCCTCCTCACAAAATATTGCCTTGTTATTGTACTGTATCAAACTAATGCTAGTAGTATTATTATCGCAGCAGCATTGTAAGGAATTTGTTAATTTATTGAATCGTGGCGGAAAAAGCAACATGACAGGTCTATGTGGAGGGCGTGATAAATGTCTGTAAAATCAAAGGTTTTCTTCTGATGGTATGTAAGCTTATTGCACTGCTGACTCTCGTCCCGGAGAATCCTCCCTCGGTCGAAAACTGGATTCTCTGGCCTTTTAAAGGCAATAAGAAGCACATCAATAAACAACTGCCCTGTAAACTCAACTCTGGCATTTGCACATCGTTGCTTACACAACAGTGTTACAAATTTGGCCTTAGTGTAGTTACAGGGTCACACACAATCTTCTGCAAAGCCAGATGCGTTCACACCACCTGAGAAATGGCTTTGCATAGTGCATTTGCATGGCAGTGCAGCATGTGCGACTGGAGCTGAGCCATTGTGACGCAAAGGACTCCTCTCTGATGATGTTGGCTACTAACACGGACCTGTGTGTGCTCATGGACGTAAACACACACTACTATTACACTCATTCATATGCATAGGTATGCGCAGGGGACAATTTGGCTTATTTGTTACAACTTAAGAGAAAAACAATAGGAGAAAATCCTGAAAAACCTAAAGAATTCAACACTAAAAATCCAACCACAAAATACAACTTCCCCTGTGTGGTAAAAAAAATTAGCCCTGCTTCAGACAACAAGACCAGGCATGTTGTTCAAGAGATGTCCTAAGCGGGCATGCACAGCAGCACCACTCCAATGAAAGTGTTAGCCATAATCAACCCAGCATGATGGTTCAGTAGAGGCTTTGTTGTTCCAAGCTGTCAAATAGTTTTGTGTAAAATTAGCTGAAACGAGTCCTTGGTTATAATCTTCTCATAACTAAGACTCTTACAGACGATCCCTTTTCTAACCTTTAATGTGTGGATAAATGGAAAGGTTGTGTAATGAAAATTCACGCCCATTGAATGAGTCTACAAATAGTCATTATACAAGCTACAAGAAACTACAGACACAATCTCCAGAGTGCAGGGACCAGTGGCCATAGACATGTGGCACAGAGCAGCCGTCAGTGGACCGTCCCACTGCTCTGACGGGACACTCAACTACTACAGTGCTGTACAGCAATAGGATTTATCCTGTGATGTGCTTAAGGTCTTGCTCTTATCCCAAAGGCTGAGAGAACGGTTAGGAGTGTTTGTTTATAGAAATAGAGGGGGCCTAAGTAAGTAGAAAAAGCTCAAGTCCCCTGGGGGAGATATTCATCTGTTTACATATCTCCCACAATGGGATCTAACATGTTTTCATTGCAGCCAGATCGGGCAACCGGAAACATGGTCCTGAGCCAAATTTCCATGAGTGTAAGAGCCCTCCTCCCTCCTCTGTCTGGAAGTTTTGTCAACCCCAGGCTGGGCCAGAACTGAAACCCCTGGATATTTAGCCAAGTGTTTAGGCTATAGTCAGATCACTTCAGTCCCTAATGAAAAGTGCTTTCATTGTGTGTGCGTGCGTTTTTCTTTAAAGATACAACTAATACTAGGCAATAAACTACAGCTGAAATAAAATGAACCATATACAACGATATGAATGCTGTAAATGCTGTAGCCTACAGTAGGCTATGATAAGGATAGTAAACTAACCTTTGAGTAACACAGATCCTTCCTGTAATTTTACAACATTAAAGCCAGTGATTTTCAACAGGGACTGACTGCACAAAGTTAGATGGAGTATAAGAACTGGAAATACATTCATCAAAAAGTTTCCTGTAGTGGCTTTAACTGTGAGAGTCAAGACCTGTGGAAGTAGTGACCTATGTGGTGATGGGAGGACCGGGCATATTTTCTGAGACTGCAATTGAAATGTTTTCAGGCCTTTATTTAACCTATAGCCTCTGATGATAAATACGCGATAGGTGGCACAAACACATGATTGCACTCCATTCTTAAAAAGTAGCAATCCAAGTGTAAACATAAAGCTTTGATTATACTGTAGGTTTAGATTGTCACCTGTTGACACAGGTCCGTCAATATTTGTCTGTCAGGGTTTGACTTGACACTGTCACGGTCTACTCTGACTGAGACTAGGTCACGTGAGGGGTGAAACTTACTTTGGTTCGTGCCTTTTTTAAATCAAGACAGCGGATGAATACTATTGAGCACATGCTACTGACAGCTGACAAAAGAAACACGATTGACTTAAGTCGACTTTGTGCCACTGGATGCACGAGAGCCTACACATGGTTATTACGTATAGGATACAACGACGGTGAACAGGCCACTGAGCGCGTAAAGACTTCAACAGACTTTGTTACATCCTCCTGTCTTGTCTTGTCTGATGTGAAGTAGCAAATGGAGCCCATTCAAGGTGAAGCCTATCTCTCTTGTTCCCTCTTATTTATCTGTCAGCCTATCAGCAGTAGCCGAAGTATAATCCTCTGGCAGCGCTGCAGCCCGGTGTAGTTTTAATTTCACTCTTACCACCATCACCAGCACTACTACTTACATTGTCAAAGAGTGAGCCGACGTTGGCGGTGACGAGCAGCACATCAGTGAATGTTTCCATGTTAACGATCCGCGTTCACACACACTCTCACGCACACAAGTCCAGAGAAAAAACTCCGCAGCGTCGCCAAATGACGCGCGCCCCAGGCAGCAGGCAGCGGGCAGCAGGCAGACAGCAGTGGGTCGGTCGGTCGGTCAGGCCCGACGCGGCTCCGGTTCAGCGGCTTTTACACAGGCTTTACACTGTGAGAGCCCAGATCGCGTTTCCTCTGATCGCTCCCAAACTACACCAGCATCTCACTGAGCACGGCGCGCCGCTCCTGCTCCAACTTGTCGGCTGCTGATGGCGGGCTGTCGTGGTGTCAGGTCGTCATCGTACACCGGCGGGGCGCCGCTCAGATCCATCGTCAAAGCCGAGGAGGAGGAGGAGGCGGTTAAGTTGGTTTTAACAGCCTGCGTGCGCGGATTTCCGCCTCCCCTCGGTTAATTGGACTAGTGGCTTCTTAGCAGACTTAAAGCAGGCTGGACGGCGCATCTGCTGCTGCTCCCTCGACTAACTACCCGCTCCCGACGCCCGGCCCAGGCTCTTACACACACACACACACACACACACACACACACACACACACACACACACACACACACACACACACACACACACACACACACACACACACACACACACACACACACACAGCCGCTGTGTTATGTTGTGTTGTGACCTGTGCTGCTCCGCCCATCGGCTGCGAGCTGTCAATTACTGTCTTCCTTATGTTCAGTCAAGTTTTTCACCAGCACTGGAGGCCATCAAATTCCTCTGAGGAAAATCCTTTTATATACAGTCTATGGGAAAATCCCTTCACGTGAAAGAGTCCCACACACATAGCCGACTACACACACTCCTGAGTGAGTGGCACTGAGCCATTTGTCTTCATATCATCACGATAACCCCGCGCGTTGAGAGGAAACGCTATTGTAGCTAGATAATAACTTTGACTACCTGAGAAAAATACCTGACAGAGCTCTCTACTCACCACTCAACATACCACAGGCTCAACGTGTGAAGTCTCAACAGGAAGTTAGTCATTTTCTAACTGTGCAACACTTTTCTGTTAATGAAATGTGCTCCCACACCAGGCAGCCTGCACTCACATCTGCAGCTGCTCTCCTCCCTGTTTTACAGCTGCATAGGCTATTACTACAGGTGGGGGTGTCTTATCTTTATCTGTGTCTTTGTCTTAGGTGTGTGTGTGTGTGTGTGTGTGTGTGTGTGTGTGTGTGTGTGTGTGTGTGTGTGTGTGTGTGTGTGTGTGTGTCAGTAATCACAGCTGTTGCTATTACCTACAAAATGCACAGGCCATGCAGGGCTTGTGTGTACACTCCTTCACCAGCAGAGGAGTGGGACTTGTTTTGTGTTGAAGTGCATGACCTATAGTTTAGTTTTCTCTAGAAGAGCTCGCCTCTGACGGCTTCCAGTCATCGAAAACAGCAGAGTAACCACAACATTTTTACAACAGCACAGCTTCAGTATTGCTCTTGACCGAGCCGGAGCTGTAAAACTCTTATTTTGAGCAGATGGATCTGTGCCATCTCACTGTCTGAGCTCCAGCCCAGACTCAAACAAAGCCTGCTGGGGGCCTAACCCGGGCTCTCCATAGCACCGTTAGTGAGCTGTTCAACCATGGCGTGGTTTACACAGCCAACCTTTTGAGCTCCTCTCCCCGCTTCCTCTTGCTCCTCCTGTGTGCTTTATTCACCAACGGCAACACATCCATTTGAAGGGATTGCAACAGAGATGAAAAAAAAAAGAAAAAGAAATCTGCCATGTCCATCACCGGGTTGGAAACAAAAGCAGTTAAGGGGGGAAACCTCTCTTGAAAGGAAGCTGAGGCAGTTTATTCCAGCCAGGACGACAGGGCCTGGGTATGGATGAGGCAGCTGCAAAACATTCAGCAATATACATTCACAGAGAGAGACTTTAGTCTCCATCCTAACAGTCAGCTAAGGGAATACATGCAATACAGGCTATATATATACTGTATATACTTTTCAAAATAAAGCTCTCAGCCTTCATGCCAGACTGAATTATTGTAGCTTTGTGCCCAGTGGACAATAAATCAGGCAGGAAATGTTACCAGACTCCTGACCTTCCTGCCAAGAATAGCACAGAAAAGCAACAGCTAATTAAAGCAGGACTGTTTGAAGCAAAAACAATCAATTACAGAAAATATAAACTGAAGAATGATTTGTTTTGGAAACATTTTGCCAATAAAGAAAATAGACAACTCTTTGTCGAGGTCAGCTAAAACTGGAACTCTACAGCAATGGTTCTCAAAATAAGAGACATATTAGATGAGTGATTGGTGGTGATTTGGGTCCAGTTTGTGTCAGTTTAGAGGTCCTCGATGTGGAAAAGTTTGAGAACCACTTTTCGATTACGGAAGTATTATTTGTCTACTATTGCTACAGGTCATGTAGCTTCTTTCTCACCAATGGTCATTTCCTTCTACTGTGAAGTGTATCTGTAAAATACTAGACTCAAATCTCCAAATCCACCTGCAACGACCTTAGGGGGCGTAATCACGCCATTCGTTCCTGTAGGGGTGGGCGATATGGCAAAAATATCATATCACGATTTTTTTTTAAATGAAGTCACGATTTCGATTTCATCACGATCTTAAATCAAAAAAAGGAAAAATAGACAATTTAGGCCAAAGAACCTTTCTGAATAGATTTTAATCTAAATAGTTGCAGTTTTGCCAACATGTGCAAACAACGTAAACATAGTAAAAGGTAAACAACAACACTCTGATAAAGTGCACTCTTGCAACATAAAAGGTAGCTTTCAATAAACATGAAAGTAAAATATCAATGAAGACATTACTGTTTGTTTTATTCAACAGTCATTTTAACTGGATTTTAAGTATATCAAAACACTAAATAGCTGACTGAAAAGGGTCAAATAAAGTAACTGTTGTTATCTCTTTTAGCAAACTTTGCAAATGTCCTTTGTTTGCGCTTTGCAGCATATAACTGCAATTTATAGAATGTGCCCCAAACGATCCTACGATCTCTGCACCTTGGCAGATCGTCTACACACTCTAATCCTTCACCATCTAATATTGCCATATCGCCCACCCCTACGTTCCTGTAAGAACAAACGTAGAACTGCTTTGCGTCTGAAAAACAATTGTGAGAAGAACACACTATGAGAAACACAAATACACACACACAAAGATACTCAATTTAGTTGTAGAGTCACGTTCTTGAACATTTATTTTGTTGAACAGTTTTGACATGGTCTAAATGACTATCCCTGATAACGGCAAACTAGAGGGAGGAAAGCCTCTGGGAGAGGCTGTCCACCATGTTCCTCAGCCTAACTGGGAGCCAATGACTATCCTTGAAACCTCCTCAAAGAGGCTGCCAAGTAGGAGAAAGATCACTAATGAGGGGGTGGAAAAGAAGAGAAGAATAAAGAGCTTTCAGAGTTCACTTAAAATAAATTAGGCAAGATGGTTACTGCACAAGCAGGAAGCCACTGAAATCATGACAGCTGTTAGGAAGTGTATTAGGATGAACAATTATCATTTAACTGCCATAATAACTGTTTTAGTGAGAAGACCAATTGTGTTGGTCATTATCCTTCGCCACTGTTAGTGTGTGTGTGTCTCGGGCCTTAAAGGGACAATGCTAAAAGCATCCAAAGTAAATTCTTAATGGATGGACTAAAAACCCTTTTACTCCATTAGCTGAGTGTGAGTATATGCCTCTGTCCGTAAACCTCCATCAGTGTAACTGTGGGTGCACAATTTCCACTTCATAATGTGAAGAGTTACACATTCCGTGGAATAAAACACAGAAACAAACATACCAACAGCTCCCCTGCAACGCAAGTCCTATAATGACCACATGTTGGTAGAAGTCTTAATGTAAAACACAAAGCTTAAAATACAATTTTTTTCTCTTGGAAAAAGCCCATAAAAATATCTGAAATGTAACAAAATCTGGCATAGTGCCCTTAACCATGGGCAGAAGCCAGTCATGCAAAACCCCAACTCAAACACAGGTTTTAGCTTTAGAACAAACTAGTTTTTATCTACAGTAACTTTCTTCTACATCCCAGGAATAACCAGGCCTGTAATGTTAACACAGTGCAATACAAACATGACTGTAAAATAAAAATTAAGAAGTTGAAACTATCAAACAAAGACAGGAACTCAATGATAGATAATAATACAAGTTTTCCCTCAAAAGATTGCCAACAAGGAAGACAATAGTCTTTTTCTGTGCACACCTTTGTTTCATCTCTAAAGCAAGCAGGGCTTCAGTCAGGTTCCTCCAACCGAAGGCAGCAGACTCTGAGAGACCCGTAACAGTGATGCAAACTGAACATGCCAGGCTAAGGCAGTGACCGAGGAAGCCAAATGGAGTACTGTCGACATCTGAGAGGGAATTTTCCAGTCCAGGAGCGCCAACAGAGAGCGAGCTCCGCTGATTGCCTATTTAGTCAGAGGTGCACAAGTGGATCTCTGAGCCAGTCCGCCTCCACACAGGTCCTTCAGGAGCGACTGCGGTCTTCTTGGGTGCCCACCAGCATTTTACTGTACAGCTTCTGCTGCTCCTCTTTAAAGGTATCTTTTACCTTTCCTCGCTTCAATCCTCCATCCCTGCAAGAGTAAAATCAGTAAAATCAGTGTCCAGACCACAGCTACTGATATAGTGAACAATGTCGCACTTCACCCAAGGGAAACAATACAACACGCTTGATTGTACCTCGTAAGCACAGGTGTCCATGATCATGTTACATAAATATTGACAGATCCAGTTGCCACAAGGCCAACAAGCAAAAAAGCAGTGCCCAGTAACCAGCACAATAAATAAATAACATTTATTAAACTGTAAATTCTTATTGACTACATACAAGTGACTGGAACAAAACATTAAAACAGTGAATTGGGTTGTATTGGTTATATCAAGTTTCTATATTAGTTGTTATGTTATAGGAGGGAGTAGGTATACATTCATATGCTCTGCTTCACAAGCTTAGAGAACAAACTGGTTGTTGCATTCACTTCTAACACAGATGTCCTACTACAGGAAAGGGATGATATAAAGTTGCAGTAAAAACTGAAAACTCCAGTTATTGTATTAGTCACACCTAAGTCCATGAGATCCAAAACTCAGAGGCACTGGATTGTTTCATGCCAGCCATTTTATTTTATATATTTTTTTAACTTTATTCTCATTTCAAAGGGAAAAGCACAAGTGGAACCAACAATATTAGTGATGGCTCAGTAAACCACTGCAGAGAGAGGGCATACACCACAGAAGGGCCATTTGACCTGATTACCTAAACTGAATACAGTTGTTACTCATTATTGATGATGCCCGCCATGTGGAAATGTCTGTCCATCCATGTGTTCATTATCATTAGTTAGTCAGTCATGGGGTTTGTATGTGATAGAGGTAGAAGCCACTGAGCCGAGTCGGTGTTATCTTACCACAAGAGATCGACCAGTCCCCCTTGCCTGGCTATGGCGGCTTTTACACGGTTGGCAAACTGCACAGCATCCTCTCCCTCCTGTTGGTGAAGACGGACAGGAATGGAAACACAGGCAAACAAGTCATGACAAAAATCATTTAGACTAGCTATTCACAAGTCTAAAAGTTTTATTCAAATGTGGAGCCCTGTCATTTGCTGGCAATTTAACAGAATTAAAGTTAAGTTCACACTATACCAAATTATTGTAGTTTCTCTCAGTGTTATGAAATTTTATGGTTTTAGAGAAAGGGAAAAGCAAAGAGGTTCAGGAGTAGAGAAGAAAATGGTTACTAGTAAGTTTTGAAGTCATTGTTAAGAGCCTGTATGCGTGCTGGTCCCATTGTCTGAGCAAAACACATATATTCTAGGTTGTGTGCAGAATGACAAAGCAGAACCACTCCAACCATCAAATGAGAAAAAAGCCTGTTGAGAAGTCTCAGATTGACCACGGAGTCTCACCTCTCTAGACATGGGAGGGAGGTACCACACACTGCAGACAATGGCCCAGCTGCTCATCATACGCAACAGGTAGTTGACCATGCCGAACTTGCTGCTATTCCAGAAAGCATCTCCAAACCGAGGATCATACTGTGAGGATCGAACACACCAGAGTGTTTAATCAATGCATTGGTATGAAAGTGCTGAAATGTTGAAATTAAATTGAATAAAATAATAAATAAAACAAGTAAAACACAGAAACGATCTCAAAAACATGACATCATTCTCACCTTAATGGCCACAGGGTAGACTGTGCCACCGATCTCAAAACTGCCCTTCTTAAACATCATGACTGATGTGTTGTTAATGCAGGTTCCTGGGAATTTGAGTAGATTAAATTAATTGAGACATAAAAGCCTTTTTATGAAAACCAGATGATTATTGTGTGAAAGTTTACGTGCATGCGATTACTGAACAAGCTCACCTTCTGGAAAAATGAGAATGGGCAGTTTGGTTTTATCATCTAGGTGGTCACTCAATCTGTAATTTAACAAGTATGTAGGTTATTACAAGAAAACATGAAACAGAGTTAAAATATACATTAAAACCACTTATATATATATATATATATATATATATATATATATATATATATAAGTTACACAAATGAAAGGAAATATAATCAAATTCAGTGAAACATTTTACTAAGAAACGGCTCTAACTGTATTATAGTTTGATGGAAAAATGTTAAACAATGTCAATAAAATTATTAAACAAAGCTTGTAATGTTACCTTTTGGCCACTAGATGTCTGTCTTTGACTTCTGAGCGCTCAAACCAAATGTGTGGACAGGCCTTGACCATGGATTTCTGGATGATCCCCATCAAGCCACCATGGATTTGGCCAACCTGACACAACACACATGGCAAATAGTAACTCATCCATTTCTGAGAGAAATATGTTTTCAACAGAGAGGCAGGAAAAGGTGACCGGTGCAGGTGTTTTCTGTAGTGTCCTGCTTGGCAGCTGTGTAGTTACCATAGCGTAACAGCCGTCACTGGCCAGTATGATGACATCGATGGGCGACGTGTGGTTGGCGACACAGATGCCTCCTTTCTTGGGTTTATTCTCACTGCAATAGTGGAGAGAGGAAGGCTGTTAATCTATTATGAAGGCACTTCCTGGAACATGTGTAATCATGAACTGAAATGACACCGGGGGTAGTGTTGAATATCAAAATGAACTTGAAGTGAAAAAAGAAGAGAACTATGCCATCAGAGGTCAAAACTATAATCCTTGACTGGCCAGCGCCTTTACCAATCTTCTTGTGAAAAACAAAGCAACCTATGGTGTCTCTGTTAAAGGTTTGACCCCCGGAGCATGCAGGATCTGTGAACGTACTTAGTTCACATTCCTAAGATAGAGTTACAATCTTAAATAGAGAAAGAGAGAGGGAGAGAGAGCAAGACTTCCTATGTCACTTGTGTATTTTTAGCCTCCGACCGGAGAGGAAAACGTGTTACAACAGGTCTTGATGGCAGACATTCAGACTGATAAAGGATCTCTGTCCCCTTGATTTGCATCAACGCTTTCTTTCTCAATTAATTCAGAGGCAGAGGAGGAAATTCAACAAAAGAAATTCAATCATGCTGCTGTTTACCAACACAACACCAGCTGTTATATGCTTCATTTTATGGGCACATACAACCTCTTCCTCCACATCCTGTTGGCATGTGTCATTGTCTTTTTGACTCCTGTTTGATGTTTGTCTTTGATTTTTTACCAAACCTCACACTACCAACGTCTGCCTCAATCAAAACACTACTACACAGCTCACCTTCAATTCAACTGTATGAATTCAGCAGTTTCAAGCATCGTACTAAAGGTGTACTTTAGATTTGTGCATATAAGAAAGCATCACTGTCTAGAGTTGTGTGCTGCACTGAGGCTCACAATGCCTGCTGCAATGAATATGAATGTAGACAGTTTAGCCTTAGGCATCCAGCCTTTCATACTTGCACTCAGGGTGCTCACATTGCAAATGCTAACACACCCAGGTTTCTGTTCTCCAAAGACAACTCATCTGTCATTATGTAACCTCATACGGGCCTCCCTCCCGTCGCGGCAAAAGATTCTGTAGCATGTTTGAGAAAGAGTAACACACAAGACCACATGCAAGCA
The DNA here is from genome assembly GCF_905171665.1 of Trachurus trachurus. NCBI lineage: Eukaryota > Metazoa > Chordata > Actinopteri > Carangiformes > Carangidae > Trachurus > Trachurus trachurus. The sequence goes on from NC_139895.1 coordinate 26,960,379, forward strand.
ACATTTAAGTGACTTATTTTTATATGATTTTTATATTATATAAAACCAAAACATAGACATTGTTCTTACCTTACCCTGTCATGCCATATCTTTAAACTTACCATGTGCAAAAAGATAACTATTTCTAAAGTCTAACTCACTTACTAACTTACTGTATATTCAAAAAGCAACATGCATAAAGGGACAAACTTTCTTGTCCCAATTACGAGCTACTTCCACAACAATGAACAAGTGAGCATCACCACGGGGCTCAGAGTGCTGAACATCAACAGTAACGCTGCTTTTGTAACTGACATTTTAGTAGAAACTTAACAGAGCTTTATACACATACAGGAACTATGACAACTTTTATGGTGAAGACTAATCAAACCTGTGGCAAGAAGGGGAAGTCATTAGGAGCCACCAAACTGTAACCTTGTAAACTCCAAGCTTTTGACCGACAGCAAAGTAACTTGGACCAATCAGTGTCCTATAAACAGAGGAACCACTGCGAGGGGGCGGGAGGGCATTTGCACAATTTTTCCTTACAAAGACGAATATCATTTACCAACACTCTGACTAGCTTTCAAAGCTCCTTGCATGCACTACGGTTTGTTTTTGTTGTTAGCTTCGTCATTGGTGCTCTACTGTCTCATAGGGTTTATCAAATCACCTGCCAAGTGGTTTTTGAAATCACTGGCCCTTTACTAAACTGATTCCAAAAAAAAACCATCTGGTATGGTCTGACCCCTATGGGTCTTTGAGGGATCATTTTGCTTCCCTTATTTCTGTTGACATGATTACATTTCTTATTTGCATACAGACATCCTCCACCTTCCTTTCAAAACATCTTCCTCTTATCTGCCAGGGGTTGTTTGTGCTGCACCAAGAAGTCTTACGGCAGATTTACTGGTTAAATAGATAAAAACACTGCAGTCTCTTTACCTGTCATGATAGGTTATGATGGCCGTCAGAGCTCTGACACATATTCTGTAGCACATCAAATGGACTTGTTCACTCAGAAAGTTTTTCATCCTGCAAAAAGGAGCATATATAACACAATTTAGTTTGTGTGTGTCAAGACAACAAATCTAATACAGTTACGTCCAGCGGTCTGAGACGCTATTTTTGATTAATTTAAACAGACAAGGTTGTCAGCGGCTATACCTTCCATTGGGCAGCAGTCCAATAATGGAGGTGAGGAACACGAGGAGGCCGACGCCAGTGAAGGCAAGAGTTACCCTGGTGGAGAGACAGACAGGCAGAACACACATAACCTTTTAATATGGAGACTTACAACAAAACACACGGGTAAAACACAAACAGGAGGGATTCCATGTTGGATGTACATTTTATTAATGAATTCATTTTTTTATAGTTTTTTTTTAATGCAAGAACATAATCCCAACTATTTAAGAGAAGAGTACCAGTTCAGTTAACATAGAGGGCAATGAATAACGTTATCCAGGAGAGCCATGTTCTGGTTATCAATTAAAAGTATTAAGCTCTCCTCCGCTCGCTTCTGTCACTGATAATAGGCAGGAGCTGCAGGAGGGCATTAGTTAAGATGACAGACAGGTCGTCTTAATCTGGATGAACCAGTCATCCAGGATTGAAAAGGTGCTGATTAAATTGGAAAATATTGGATGTGAAGTTTTCATGCTAGTGGTGAGCCGGGCCGGTCTTCAGCTAGACCAGTCCTGAAGAAAAGATCATTTATGAGCTGGATGGGAGACTAGAATGATGCCTGTCTGTACAGTGGTGGCCTGATTCGTCTCCCCACTGGTAACTGGAAATGAGCCAGCCAGGCTTAGTACTGAGTCACTGTCCTTGCGCCTCTCTAAGCTCACCCTGGGCGAGGAGCTCCCTGTTTTACTCAGTGCATGTGCAAACATTTAAGCTTTCTTTTCTGCTGTGGAGTGATCTCACAAATTAATGACTTGTTGCAATATGAATACAGCTACATGTCATGTTCTCTCTGCCCCATATTTTGGTTATATAACAGTTTACACATCTCTGTTTACCACAACTTTAAAAACCACAGCAAAAAGAAGTAGCAAAGGTATGGCCAATAATAATTAAAAAAAAAGAACATGTCAAAGACATTTTTATGACAATTGTAGCATTTTTGAGATGTTGAACTTGAACTGAGAGAGACAATTTGTTATTTAAGGAAAGCTTAAGCCTTTGATTTGAGATCATGGGTTGCATGGTGGCTCATCAGGTATCAAAAAATGGTCCAGGATTTGGCCCTGCTGCTTGCTACCTTTTTGCCCATTTTCTTCCAATTTATCTGTGTCCATAGTCCCACTGCAAACAACATCCTTGTTAGGCAAGCTGGAAACTAAATTTCCCAAAGACAGGAATGTGTTGCCTGTGTGGGCTGCGTGTTTGTCCTGAGATGAACCAAAGACCTGCAAAGGGTGTAACTGGCCTCTTGGTTAATGCACGCTTGCCACTCATTGTCTGATTCTGGCTTTGTGTTAACATCTAACCAACCACAGCAGGCATCCCCCCTACATCAGTACAACAAGATATCCAACTAGTGATCATCTTGAAATGTGTTAAATTCAGAATTTGTTTCAATCATATAAAGTTGGATATCTGGAGGAAACAGTTTTGTGGTCATGACATGGTATTTAAAAAACATATTTTACTGATGGCAGCTTATGTCAGTGTCACAGCCCAATTTTCAAATGATATACAGTGGTGGCTACTTGTGCAGGGAAGACAGAAATTTTTATTTCTAGTCCTGTCTCAGTGTGTTCATGCTTTTCAAATGGATTACTGTGGTAAGGGTTACTCCCCTTATGTCAAACAACCTCTATATTTGAGGATCAACTTATACCTGAGAGGCAGCAGGAAGCCGTAGCGGATCAGCAGGCCCAGCCCCCACAGGACGGTCAGCCTCAGGCTGATGTAGTGGAAGTTGTTGTTGCTGCGGGTCAGCAGATTCCAGGACTCCAACTCCTCTGCAGAGAACCGTTTGGTCACCTCGTCGTCCATGATGCTCTCCACTCCTCTCCGGGCAAAATAGAAGATGTCAGACATCTCAAATTCAGGAGCTGAGTCCAAGTCTCTGTTGCTGCCGCTCCGCCGGATCTCCTTGATCTCCTGTTCCAAGGAGGTTGGCTCTTTGGCAATGATTGCTGGGGTGAGCCAGAGAGACGGGGTATCAGCACTACAGTCTCAAACAAATGCACCTACAGTACTGAGCATGCACATGTGCATCAAAACAAACTGGTAGCACCTCTTACCATTTGAGTAGGGTTTGTACAGATGGTGGTTCTTTTCTTTTGCTCCTCTCTCTATCCTGAGTGTGGCCCACTAGAGAAAAAGAACAAAAGCCGTTTAAAACGTGGAATACAGCTTGCTTATGAACAAGAAACATGTCCTCACGTTAAACTTTTGTTTATTTGGTGTCTGAAACACACTGCGTGCACATTCGGACAACATGCAAACAGTTTCTGTAGCAACCAGCCGCCACTATTCCCAAACTGATGTTATGTTTGATTTTCAACATTTAGATCAAAGGAAAAAAGGGTCTCCCGCACACTGTCAAATCACTTGCAAAAGACTTTAATAAAACAAACAACGTTTTATTAAACAAACAAACGTTGTTTGTTTTATTAAAGTCTTTTGCAAGTGATTTGACAGTGTGCGGGAGACCCTTTTTTCCTTTGTTCACTCCTATCCTATGCTCCAACGCACCTGTTTTTCAAGTTTTTTCAGGTGTGCATCAGCCTCCACACCTTGACAACATTTAGATCAAAACAGCAAATTCTTCATTATGATCGGACTCACAGGTGCTCACTGCTAAAGTTTCTCTGTCCATCCTGTATGGTTGTTCATGTTATAGACTGTTAAAGCTGGAGAGGGAGGTTGACCTCACCCTGAGCCAAGAAAACACACGGCTTATCTGGCCACAGACTTTGAGAGAAATAATGCCTGTTTCTCCCTCTTTTTGATGTAAATAATGCATATTGTCTGGTGTAGTATAATCAAATATATTAACTCAAGTAAAAGCCTGGCCCTCTGTGTGAACTTTGCACGCTGAAACAACAACTTAACAGGTGATGTCCACTGAACAGCAGGAAAAGGACACAGTGTTCCCCTCGCTGTAAGACAAGCAGGAGAGATCAGGAAATTATGGACTGGGAGGTGCTGGACGTGCAGTGTGCACAGTCTCAGACTACACTTCTTAGGGCAACATTTAAGGTTTGTCTACATTTGCAAATTAACTCAAACTGCAAGAAAGCTTTATTCGCATTAAGTTCAGTCAGATACAGTGATGCTACGCCTGCATGCTTGTACAGGTCCAAATCACTGGAGTTGGCCGGGGGAACTTGTAAAACAATTCTAAGAATGTGGAGCGATAAAGTGGGTTTCGCTGCACCTCAGGGCTGCACACATGTCATGCTGGGTAAAAAACACAAAAAAACAACAAGCAACACTAACTCATGACTTTTGGTTTTCTATTTACTTAAAACTAAACCAAAAAAAAAGTTATACACATTTTATGGCATCTGAAAATTGTTTAAAAAACATTCTTGCTAGATTAAAAACAGATTTTCTGAGAAGATTTGAAGATTAAAGCAGCACTATGTAGGATTTGTGGTGCTGGTACTCTGGTTGAGAAGAGCAAGTGTCTGCTACCCGTGTCTATGTGAATTTGTTGCCGGTGCAGGTGCCATTGACGTCACCGCCATCAATAAGGACTTTAAGTAAGTAATTTCTTAGGAAAAAGTAAAGTCTGCACACCAATAACGGCTGCAGAGCAATAATTTACTATCACCAAAACAAGGGAGTGTAATTAATTATTGCTCTGAAGCTGTTGTTGGTGTGCAGACTTTCCTTTTTTCTATGATTTACTTGCATTGTTTCAGCGACACACACTCTGAAAATGTATAGTATGTAAAGTTGACATGGTAAATCAAAATTCATAGATTAGTTCATGTCATATAATAGCAAAAACCCTTATTCTGAAATTAAATTGCCATTTAAAGCATAGAGCAACTCCTCTCTGGCCCTTTTGACATGACTGAGTGTTTTACTCTCACCCCTGTTACATGGTAAGCGATCAGCTGTTTGATCTGACAGCTACCACAGCCGCAGCAACTTACTTAATGACTACTACGGATTTGACGGCTTCGTAAATCCACCGTTACTTAAAGTCCCTATTACCGCTACAGGCGCCGTACCGGGCTTGAGCTCGGTCTCTGGAGCTCACCACGGTGTTCCTACCCACGTAGGGAAGTTAAAAAGTGGTCTGCAGCAGCGGCACCATTCATCCTATTAACCATTATTCTATCACTTCAGTGAGTTTGGAAACATTATTTTAAGGTTGAAATACTACATCGTGTTGCTTTAAATGATACTTATCCAGTGACACTGATTTGTGAATATCATAATGCAAATGCTAAAAGCACAAACATCACTACACCTTACACTGTTTTCAGATAACATTTAATTGTGTTGTGACAAGCTCCGTTACTGACTCATCATGTAAAAATGCAGTTGAAACTAATGACTGTTTGGGTGAAGAGGGGGCGTGTGCAGTCTTTTTAATGAGACAACACTAACAAAATAAAGTGAGCCCTCATGATGGTATGTGTGGCCTCTGAGCTCCATGGGAACAAGTAGGCATTTACTTATACTACATTCCCTGTGAAGAATTACAATTCTGAGAAGTCTTGGTTTTTACGCCTGATCATGCTCATGACAAACCTTAACAAGTAATGGGACATGTGCAAACGAACGGTACGAGCCAGTCCTCTGACCTTTTCTCTAAATTTCATGGTTGCTAGTGGAATCAGGAGCTGAAAAAAACTCTCTCTATCTCAGCATATCTCCCACCAGTCCTTTTATTTCTGGCACACGGTCTACTCTCAGAGGTACGTGTTGGAAGTTGATGACAGCTTAACTAGTGAAGCTACACCAGAGATAGCAAAGGGATTGAAACTGGATAACTGTATCTGGAGTCAAAATAGGCAAGGAGATTATTAAGTGGTGCATCTTGAATCTGATGCATTAATGCCAATTTATATTCAAAATGGCAAATCAGTGAGCGACAGTCCACAGACAACAGTTACTGAGGTCTGTACCACTGGTTTCTCCAGTTACATAACAAGAGAGCAGCTCTGTGGCTTCGTTGTTGTCAGTCTGCATCAGACAGTTATGACAATGGCCACTGGTTGGAGGCTGAAGATAAGCACCCAGAAATACAACTGCATCTATGATATTGTACTGCTCATCATATCAAAAGCAGACTGCTGATTGTTTGAAAGGGTGGACGAAATGGACAGCCAGAGTAAATACAGGTTGCCCTTGAGGAGCAGTGCCAACAACTTTGAACTAGTCTTTGAATGACAGGATGTTTGGCCGAGGGAGACACAGACAATTGTTTTAACTGGGACATGTGCCGGAACAGTAACAACAAGTTTAACCTTTTTTTATTATTATTATTGTGTATAGGGTTTCCAAATCATCTTCAGCTTCGCACCATAAGTAAATATTTATGATTCAAACCTTTCTTTTTTTTTGCTTTTTTCAAATTCACATAAAGTATATTGAGTCATAATGAAATAAGCTCTTACCTCAAAGATCTTTAACAATGTTTTCATGTAAAGACGTCGGATGCCAAAAGACACCCCAAAGATGGCAGGCACGATGATGAAGACCAACAGCAGGGTGAACCACACGGTGAAGGAGATGCCCAGCAGGATACACACCAAGTTGTCAAAGGGGTTGAAGAAGAGCTCCATCTTGAAGTCAGAAGGCCGATGAAATCTATTCAATAGTTGAAATCAGAGGCCAGAGCAGATGTGAGCACCCCACTTCCTGGCCCTGAGTGGCCCTTGATCTTTTGTCAGAAAAAGGCCTTCATCAAGATAACTAGGGGACGGAGCTCCTCCTCACGTTGAACAGAGAATTAATACAAGTACAAGTGACCATCTTAGCAATGCCCTCTTGGGCAATATTTGCGAATTTCATCGTTTTCACCATCAGTCGGTTTCTGAAGCTCAGCTGAAGTCAGTTCCAGAAACAGGAAAGTAAAGTCTTCAAAACAGCTGTGGTGAAATATTGGCCTTTCCTTGCTTCAGATGTCCTTTGCTATTTGAGCAAAGGCTCCCACTGGTGACTGAGATGTAAACAATGAAACGAAAACAAGTGGCCACAGCAGGCGGTTCCCTTGTCTGGTGGGGTGAAGATCCAGGGAGCTGTGCAGCTGGGGATCACACAGACCTGCAAAAAACATGCACACATGAAGTCAGGATGATCCACAGTAATATGTGCTATCTGGCCTGAGGACATCATGTACTTTAATAATGCAAAACAGAAAACGTGTCTGTAAGTCAATACCTGCTATATGCATTTTAAATACAGATATGCAACGTAAATACTAACCCTCTAGATCTGTTCTGGGAATTACCGGATGGCACTCGTTTAGAAAGGCTGGTTATTGGCTGTATGTGTATTTACAGTGAAGCATCAGATAAGTTTACGTGCTGTTATCAGCCACAGTGCAGAGATAGATAGCGTTAGAGGCCCTCCGTCCTCAGCCCCTCGGATGATGCAGCAGGACGGCTAACGAGCAGCTCCATCCCGGATACAACCACCCTGTGTTAGCCTTCCTCATCACTGCCATCAGTCAACACTTATCCTACGCTTTCTATGATAGTTTCCCCAGCCTCACACAGCTAATTACATTCAGGCAGCATCCCGGCTAAAGCTGTGCGGTGACAACGACGGTAACATGAACCCGAAACAGACGACAGAAAAAACTATATGTTGAAGTTAGCTTGTGGCCTCCGAGCTAACGGTATGCTATATTTTTGTCTCCTGGCGTGCTCCACCTCGCTCAGCTAGCCTCGCTCCCAGCCCTTCACACAGCCGTCCCGGCTGTACATGAAGTGCTGAGCCAACCCTTTTTTTATTTCATTTTATTAAAAGCTTTGGACTCGGTGCGCCAACTTGGTTTCCTAACAGGTTATCGTCCTAACTAACCGTGTAAAATGCACGTTGTTAAAAGCGACATAATAGTCCACCAACCTTCCGTCACGTTGTGTTCACAGCCGGTACAGTAGCGTATCACGGGTCCATCACTTGTCTTTGTCTGGCGGACTGTAGCCAAACTCCACCCGGCGGACAACATGGGCAGACAACGGCTCGACGGCGCCGACGTATCAGAGGCGGCCAGTGTTTGGCCGGAGCGCGTTCAGCTCCGCCATGACACCTGCTGGCCAGCGGAGGCCACTGCAGCGGATTTACAAATATGTTTCTGTAAAATATCTGACCACCGGCGGCGCTGTAGAGAGAATTTTTCAGGAAGGCCAGGTGGGCCATGGCCATAAGGTCGCATTTTTACAGGTATTTGATTTGATTTGATTCGATTCAAAAGCATTGATTTATTTTGGCTGACAAATCAGCAACAGGATGGGTAAGGGACTGTGTGTGCCCATGTTCGTCAGGGACACTATTTTGAGTTCTTGCCAATTTAGCATTTACAAGTAGTGCAGTGCAGTAAACATTTAATAATTAATTACATGCTCTAATAAGCAAACTAAAGCAAAACGTGTTTATTCATGCATTTGTCACAAACCATAACTGGTTACAGGCAACAAACTCTGAATGACAATATGGAAAATATCATTGCTGAGAAATACTGCACATTAATAAAGGTGTCTTTATAGCTGCATACATTTAAGTTTACACTAGTTATGAAATGTTTGTATGATTATATTATATTATATTATATGGAAATCTACAGTGCAGTGTTCAATCAGCACAACAAAAAGGCATTAACCTTAATAATATTAGGGAAACAAGAGAAACCTCCCACTACTCAAACTAAAGGATGTAGAACCAAATATTTTTCTGCTTGGCCATTAGACGTTATAAGTTAGAAATGCTTTTATGTCAATTCGGTGATCCAACCATTTACAATCATTTGACACCAACATGAATAACAAAAACTTTTTTTTATTCACACATTTACATCCATGTACAGTCTTGTCAAGTAGTTTCATTTTTATAAAGAAAAGAAAATTTGGCACACTATTCAGCCTTTGAATTTTTGAATGAATATACCTGTTTCACAAGAGGAAAATAAAACCTCAGTTATGTTTCATATTTACAGATAGTGTATTTCAATATTCTATCATAGCCACTCTGTAAACACATAAGCATCAACTTGTATTGGATGTCAAGCTCCAAAGAGGCGGTCCAAAGTAACAGTGAACATCTTCTCATCATCACAACCTAACAGCATCCATCTGTCAAGAATAGAAGAGGCTGTAATGACCTGATGAGCATCAAGCGCTGCCCTCCAGCAGAGCCTCAAAGTCCGGGGAACAAACCATCTTGTGTTTGACATTTCCTAACACACTCAGGTCACCTGTTCTTCCCTCTGCACCTATAGAGACCAGCTCCTGAGAAAGCAGGGGGTGGGGGAGGCAGAGAAGGAAAATATTACGGTATATTATATGATGAATAAAAACAAATCTACAGAAACAGTTACAATAGAGACAAACACAGACTAGGAATGAGACACAATATAAAACTATCATACCTGAAGGAAAGAACATGACGTTCCCAGAGACACATCAAGTGTCACTTGGCCCAGTATGAGCTGGACCCGCCCAGACTTCCTCACCAGCATCTTTCCTACAAGACCCTCCCGCAGATCTTTGAGATTGCAACAGTTCTCTTCCGTTTCCTCTTCCTGTTTTAAAATCAAAATACCATTTATGCACATAACCTCAATATGACCACGTATTTCCCACAGAGATGACAACTGTATCTGCTGTACCTGAGACTCTGTTTTCAGAAGCACAGACTGTCCGTCCTCTGACTGCACCTCTGTCTTTATGGGACGGTGCTCTCGGGTGGGAGGCTGGCCGGGCAGCGAGTCGGGCAGTTGCACAAAGAACAGCTCCTCCTCTTTGCTCAGACTCCATCTTTGCAGCAGGTCAGGCAGAAACTCTGGCTCAGGCAGAGGAGGAAGCTTGAAAGCTGCCTCTGACTTCTTCACTTCTACCTCCTCTGGCTCCTGTTTGACTGAAGAGAAGAAAATGTGTGTTTTAAGAGAGCCGTCACGTTGCCAAGCATGACTAGATACTACTTAAACAATAATTGAAGCAGACAAAATGACAACAATCTGCAGTTACCTTTGACGTCAGACTCCATGGGTTCACAATCCTCCTCCACCTTCTCAATTTTAATTTTACTAAATTCATCCTTGAACCCCCAACCTGACACAGCTAGGGGAAGCTGCACAGGACAGCTCCTCTGCTCACTCCTCAGGAACGGATCGTCTATAAACTGAGAGAACGCAATAGCAAAGGGAAGTTAAATTCGCTGAAAAATGCAAAAATAAATCAACTTAGTAAAGATGGCTGACAACCAGGACTCACATTGTCTCGTTCCAGATTGCGCAGGATCTCTTTAGTCTCCTCCTCAGTCTCCCTCTTCTCCTTTTTAATATTGATGATGGGTGACGGGCCCACACTCGGAGCATCTCTCTCACCCTCATAGCCACCTGTGTTTGGCGCAAAAATCTGGATAAGTGCACTGGTTGAATTAAAAAAAAAACCCAATAGCCATAGTAGCGCAGAGTGATTGGGTACCTCTTTTTTTCATCGTCATCTCTGCAGGACCCTGCTCAAAAATAGAGTGAGACTGGATGAGCTCTCCGCGACCTCGGCCCCTGCCTCTTTCTCTCGGGCCTCGACCTCGTTCGCCATCCCTCCTCTCTCTCCTTTGTCCTCCTTCAGGTTTTGTTCTGTCATGACGGACAAAGTTATTTGTCAACAGTGGAAAAAAGTCAAGAAATATTTTAAAATGTATTTTTTCTGCCATATCTTATTTTTCCTTAAATGTCAATTATAAACTTACTCCTCTTTGGCTTTTCGGCCGATAATGTTGGGTGTAAATGTTTTCTGAAAAATAAAATTTAAAAGAAGAATACACAAAAGGTGTAAAACAGACATAAATATTAGAAAATTATTTGATTTTCAGATTCAGTGAGCTTTTTCAAATAGGATTACCTTCTTTACTCCACCTAGGGTGAGGTCTCGTGATCGCATTGAAGGCAGGCGGCCTGCAGAGATGGTGGATGATGGTCGGCGGCCCACCAGCAGTCCCGCGCCACTCCCTCCAGGAGCTGGCACACGTTGACCACCGGGATCACTTGAACCCGAATCAGCCATCCTAAACTGGAAATATTGTAGGTTTGTCTGTTTGTTGTTGTAAAATGCTCTAGTGCTGCAACTACAAATGTATTTGTCTTTTAGATTACTTGATTTGTCTATAATATGTTAGGGAGTAGTAAATTAAAAAATGCCTTTTTTAAATTTAGTCATGGCAACGTGACATCTTGAAAGGCCTTGTTATGCGTCAGCAATGGTCCAAATCCCAAGATGTTTACTATGAGGTGTAACAAAGTGAATCACCTGAGAAGTTGAAAACAGCAAATATTTGACAGTCTTTGCTTTTAAAATGACTAAATGATTACTTGGTTATAAATGCAGCTGCCAGTAGATAAATCAATTACTTGACTTATTATTGCAGCTCTCAAAGTATCTGGTTACTCATGATCATTTCCTGAGGGCTTTCTAAGCATTAACATAGAGTGCATCTATACTGCACTGAAGTATTCAAGTCTTCTTCAAATGATGATCTGATAATGGCAATGTGTTTCTTTGTGTCTTTGTGATTACATTGTTTCTCTTTTTTGGCAAATGATGCATTTATACAGACACTGATTGCTGTAAAGCAGTAATTTCTCTGAAAAAACTTATCTTAACAGTTGTAAAACTTGGACAAACACAACAGGGTTTAAGTCCAACTGCTGTAATTGAGAGGCCTGAATGTCTTGGAATAGTAATGTATCTAGAAAAGGCAAAGCATTAATTGACTACCTATTGTTCGCTGTTTATGAGCTATAACATCTTAATGAATTGTTGCTTTTGTTACATTTTTTGATCGCTTCACTATTTCATGTTGTTACATCATATAAAGGATGAAGCTACCAACAGAAAAACAATGACTTGCACAACAGCAGCAGTTGTGTTTCAGTGATATAAACAACTGACAGCCATTTCAAGAGTACAGAACAAATGACCAATTGAAAGTGCATTCATTAAATCGCCATAGTCATGGTTTATGTCAACAAATCAGCAAAAATTCTGCAACACGTGGCCAAATCACAACACGAATACAACCACACAGTGGAAATATACTGCATCTTAACGCTGTCAATGATCATTTTTGACACTCCATTCCTCTACGGATACTTACGTCGTGATTCTTCTGTTGTCCTAAGTTGATAATAATTAAAAAGTCGGGGGAGTCATTACAAGTTGTGTTGTGCTAGCGCTGCTCCTGACACTGCCGTGTGTGCGGCGCCATGACACTTCCGCTGCGTCACCCAGGCGTCACCAGCCGCTGGGTTCACGTGGACCAAACCTGCGCAGTAAGATTCGCATATTCATCAACAGCATCATATTTATAATATAGCTACAGTATATCGAGTGTGTAACTTGGAGCGTATGTATGCAGCAGGCTGGAAACAAAGAGTTATTTTGTCCTCTAGTGCCTGGTTCAAAATGTCACTAGTTATAGCCTACACTACAACACAGTAGGCTACCTATACCCTAGCCAAACCATTTTAGATTAATTATAGCCCACTTCTGGAAATGGTCAAGCAACATGTAGGTTACATAACGGGCCGACGAAACCTGAATTTTTACAGTGGGTATCAATAATAATAGCTTACAGGATAGCCTTTGTGGCGCCATATTAGCTATAGGTTTTTAAACTGCAGTGAAGTTATTTTGAAGTTGGATATTTGACAGACATTCGCTCACTCACTCGCTTCTCAATACATTAAAAATCCATATAAAATATAAGATGTGTTCAAATGCAATAAAAACAGGCGCGTCTCATAGAGGAGGCTTAGCCCTACCTGGCTTAGCCCATCCTGTGTTGATTTTGAGTCAACAGGTCACATGACCTGGGAGTTATTGAGCTCTAATGCTCATATTTACAGTATAAAATAAATCAAAAATCCATATAAAATATTACATTTGTTTAAATGCAATAAAAACAGGTGTGTGTCATAGAGGAGGCTTAGCCCTACCATCCTGTGTTGATTTTGAGCCAACAGGTCACATGACCTGGGAGTTATTGAGCTATAATGCTCATATTTACTGTATAAAATACATAAAGAATTCATATAAAATATTACATTCGTTTAAATGCAATAAAAACAGGTGTGTCTCATAGAGGAGGCTTAGCTCTACCATCCTGTGTTGATTTTAAGCCAACAGGTCACATGACCTGGGAGTTATTGAGCTATAATGCTCATACATTCAAAATTAATATAAAATATTAAATGTGTTTAAATACAATAAAAACAGGTGTGTCTCATAGAGGAGGCGTAGCTCTATCATCCTGTGTTGATTTTGAGCCAACAGGTCACATGACCTGGGAGTTATTGAGCTATAATGCTCATATTTACTATATAAAATATATTAAAAACACAGAATATACAGTAAATATGGGCGTTAGAGCTCAATAACTCCCAGGTCATGTGACCTGTTGACTCAAAATCAACACAGAACAGAATATCTAAGTCTCCTCTATGACACACACCTGTTTTAATAGCATTTAAACACAAATAATATTTTATATGAATTTTGTATGTATTTTATACAGTAAATATGAGCATTATAGCTCAATAACTCCTAGGTCATGTGACCTGTTGGCTCAAAATCAACAAAGGATGGTAGAGCTAAGCCTCCTCTATGAGACACACCTGTTTTTATTGTATTTGAACACATCTTATATTTTCTATGAATTTTTAATGTATTTTATACTGTAAATATGAGCATTATAGCTCAATAACTCTCAGGTCATGTGACCTGTTGACTCAAAATCAACACAGGATGGTAGAGCTAAGCCTCCTCTATGACACACACCTGTTTTTATTGTATTTGAACACATCTTATATTTTCTATGAATTTTTAATGTATTGAGAAGGAGCGAATGTCTGTCAAATATCCAACTTAAAACTAACTTCACTGCAGTAGGAAAAAAGGTGATCTCGCTCCATTCCACACACCTGATTAATTGATTAGCTACTGAATTTTTTTCCCTCCATACATGGAAAATATTTTGTAAATCTATAGGCAGAACTGTAGATTAGATTGTAGCCTAATAGAATATCTTCCTTGTATGAATGTAACAAAATCGAACCGGAATCCTTGGTGAGAAACAATAACATGCATCTAAATGACTATACATCACAAACATTCACATTCTACAGTCTCTCAAGCTGCTGCACTATTCATATATCGGTATTGCACATGATATTACAGAATGTCCAAGGGGGTTTTCTTTGTTTGTTTTTTATGGTTGCTGTAGCCTATTTATAGCACTGGGCTGGCATAAAAACTGTCCTTTACTCTGTTCATTCTTGCTCTCAACACGTATGTCTAGTATAATCTTTGTCTCTTTTTTTTTTTTTTTTTTCTCTTTGATAATTTTATAGTTAGTTAATGGTGGAGCACATGACCTCTCAGACCCAGTCAGTAATTCATCCATAACAACATCTAATTTCACGGTAAGACACGAATCTTATAGGTTCCACCATGTGGCACCTGAACTGATTTGGATAATTGCAAATGCCGGTGTGTACAGTAGGTTCTGTTGCCATCCTGCTAACAACTGAGAGAAGAAAGTGTTGCTGCAGGCTGCTTCTGGATCTAGACTCACTCTGTCCTGCTGATGTCTGGTTCTACTGATAATGCCTGGACCTTGGGCTTGGTCTCATAGCTATGATGGACTGTAATGAATAAACCCACACAATCTTTTGGGAAAATAGTAAAAAATGTGCCACTGTGTGTACCTACCACTCAAATACAAGATACTGTATATTGTCCTATTTTTCAACAATAGAAATAGTTTACATAAATGGGGCCAAAAAATGTCTGATTCCACCGCTGGGGCTGAGAGCGTTATTTGGACAGAGGCAAACTGTCATGGCATGACTAATGATGGATGATTGCAGTTTAATTACACTCTGAGGGTATCACTTATCTGTGGCTGACTAGAAATAAATGAAGCTTTTCAATGGCCTACCGCACACAGTCTGTGGAATTATAGCAATACATCTCTGTCATTTTCTAAAATACAAATATTATTTATTAGTTTTTTTGTCATTTGGTTGCACTCTCACTGTCCATTCATCCCTTTGTTAGTCGTCTTTATTGTAAAGCTCATTGTTTTGGCAGCAGATTATGGCCATTAATCTGTGAGGGGTCTCTCTTAATCTTTAGTGAAATCCTATAGATGTCCCATGAGGTGGAACCAGCATGAAAACATCCCTCTGAAAATTAATGCTTGTGGAAATCTGCTTACTCTGGACTTACATAGTGGCCTCCCTCTCCTCCGTATGGGCTGGGGGGAGATGCCCTGTGGAGTTAGTCCATATGGCATAACAGTTGGCACATGTACTGTATATTTTTTTGAGGTCTTGATGGTGCTCTATGTAAATTACTGGGACATCACTAACAGTGTATTCTCGTTTGAATAGTCAGTAGCAAATTAAGTGGGTGTAAAATGGTTTGTTTGTTTTCCTCACACCCCCAGTGTCCATACTGTCTCCATATCTGAGAGGTGACATTTATGCGAGCAGCTAAGTGTTCAGTCTTTATCAGAGTATGTGTGAGGATTTTCGGCCTTGGGGCAGATTTACTGGCACGTGATGTGATGTGTATGACTGGCTGGCAAAAAAAAAGCACGATGCTGACGATGTTAACTGAGTGTTTCACCGTGGTCAGTTTTTTCTTCTTTCAGATTTTAATTCACCCTGTGCGGCTGCATAGGAGTGAAGTGCACATCACGCTGAGCCTAGAGCAAAAAAGAGGTTGGTGGGGGAGTTGGAGGGTTTGTGTGACACAAGAGCGAGAGAGGAACGGACGCAGAGCAGGAGAGTAAAGAGAGAGAGAGAGAGGAAGGAGGCTGTGTGTTTGTTTCACCTCCTAATCAGTTTTCCTGCGGGATCTATCATCGGCTGCAGCAGAGGAGTCAAGTAGAAAAGCGGAAAAAGAAGATAGGACAATCCTGCCCGGTTGTAATCTTCTCCTGTCACACATTTCTGCCTCATTCAAGTAAGTAGTTCTTTCAAATTAGTCTGTTTTTGATGCTTGCAAGTTTTCATAACAGAAATCCATTGTCTTGCACTTTGAAGTTGTGAACATCAGATGATTTTATGCTATGATTGAGCGTTCCATTTGTGCATTACTCAAGTAATATTACAGTAGT
Source organism: Trachurus trachurus (assembly GCF_905171665.1). Classification (NCBI taxonomy): domain Eukaryota; kingdom Metazoa; phylum Chordata; class Actinopteri; order Carangiformes; family Carangidae; genus Trachurus; species Trachurus trachurus. The sequence goes on from NC_139895.1 coordinate 26,976,687, forward strand.
AGCAGGGGTGTTGGTGCATGTATATTTATTTGTATGTTATTCTGTTGATGTGCACATGCACATGTGGCAACATTCATTGCGTCCCACCAACGCCACCTCACATGAGACTGAGGATCTTACAGACAGCAGCACTGACTGGGTTCATGTAATTAGATTTTCTGCTTGTTTTCTTAAATGTCAATGCCTGTGAGAGCAGCGCAAACTGTGTTAGCCACACAACATCTCTTTGTAACAGCTTGCTTACTGAACATCACATTATTTCTGACCCTTTAATGGTATGTAATAACCATTTCACTCCTTTTAGGTAAAAAAAAAAAAAATGTGCTGAGAAAATTGTGCTGTGTATTCCTCCCTCATGCAGCCATCTAAATGTGTTTTAAAGTATTCATCCTGCCAGAAAAAAAGAGACTTTGAAGCAGTGAGTTGCTTTCTGTGCCCTGCTCCATATGCATGAATGCAGCAGCTCCTTTCATGATGCTGCCTCACAGAGATAACAACATCCTTGTGTCTTATGTATTCCAGCTGGTGTGAGAATTATAGCTGAGTGCTAACAGCCTGATGTGCACTAAAACTGAATGATAAATTGTGTTTTATGACATACGATCTTGTTATAATTATTAGTTACATCCAGCTGCCTTATTTGAGGCAACTGTTTATCAAAGCTGATGTTGTAGCAGATAATTGGCTCCCGTTTCTTTGCACCGACAGATTTATGAATTAGGACAACGAGATTGTGTGAATGGTAGTAGAAACCTGCATTTGAACTGTGTTCACATGTATTCGATCCCAAAGTGGAACACGCGCAGGAGAAATGGGGCTTTGATGAGTTGCCCTGTGAGAATCTCCTCTTGCCCCAGTTTCTGTCTCTGAAAAGGCACCATGGTAAGAAAGGAGAACAGCAGCTGGAAAGCCGGCGCGTGGAAACACACGTGCGTGATGCAACAGCTCTTTCCCCTGGCCCCCGTGTGAACGAGCTACCGCACAAATTTCACAGTTCACAGGCTTTAATGAGCTGCTGCAGCCTGTCCATCACACTGACTGGAGAGCACCTTAGCAGACCCGGCAGTCAGACAGTGACAATACACCAGGCATTATGTAGTATCGCACAGATAACAAAATGAGCATGTTAAGATTGTTCATACTAGCTTGCTTGAAGGTTGTTTTAAGCACATCTGTGATTCAGCATATGCTCAGCGTGAGAGTGACTCTAATGAGAAAAAAAAATGCTTTGGAGTTGAGATGCTAGAATAGAGAGGTAATAAAGGAGAAAATGCTTTACTATATCAGTGAGCAGCACTGGGAGATGTAACTGCATTAACAAACCCGGCCAGAAGGATGAAAAAGCCAAGCAAATATGGAGGAATGGATGTGCAGGGCAAGAGAGGACGTATGTGCACGTGCTGCAGAGACTTATACCATCATTTCTGAGAAGAGAAGGTGACAGCTAATCAAAGACAAACACAGGCTGACCAACAAATTATCCCCGGGCTGGCACTCTAGGCCATGTGCAGCCGTCTGGATCGAATCGCTGATGGGCAACTGAGGAAATATGATCGTACATCACTTGCTACTGATAATAGATACCTATACTTAAAGCTCCCCTACTTCAGCCCAGACAATATAAAAGCTTTGTGAAGATTTCCCCAGAGCTGCAAGCAATTCACTTGCTCAGTTGTTTTGAAAAAGTAGGATGCAATAATCCAGTGAGGAGGCAGGAGTGTTTCAAAAGTTGAAATTGTTGCTGATGGGTGCAGTTGTGCTTTTACTTGCGACCCCTTCCTTGACAATTGCAGAGGAACACTATTAGAGAGACAGAGGTGTTGTTGTGTGTTGTTGCTATGGGATACTGTTGTAGGTGGATTATGAAATGCATGGGGATAGCAGAGGCCAGTCACTCAGCTGGGAGCGTATTGAGTTGTGTAATGATGGGACATGTCAGTTAAGGGTAAGAAAAGGGGGAGACAAGGAGAGAAAAGGAGCAGGATAGTGACTATAAAGCTGAGGCATTGATCCCTAAATGAAAGGTTAATTGGATTTAGTGAGGAGTTTTCAGTGATGGTCTTTCTCAACTGTGCTGTATGGTGACCACTTTGTAGCTCTCGGCGGCACGAATAAATCTCTCTCAGCAGATGTTGCCATGCTCCGGCGCTGGTATTACAGTTCCAGATTACGCTGCTGCTCACCATCCTCTCTTATCTCTCATGTTAATTGCAGATGACAGAAATGGACGCCCCTCTCGCCACCCCGTGTAATATCCAGATTTGTGAGGTGACCTGCGATTCCTTCCGCATCATGTGGGATATGACGCCAGAGGACACTGCCAGAGCCACACACTTCTTCATTGACCTGAGCCGCAAAGAGAGCAGGGACCCCAACCGCTTTAAACACAGGGTCTGAGAAAAACCGCTGCACAGCCTCGCACCACACCACACACCTCCCCCCTGTCTGATCCCTCAGTGCAATCAGCTACCTGCTGGGTTGTTTTTGCTCATGTTCTACATTCATGCCAATCAAACCTATACCCTTCAATACTGTATGTGGCTGAAGAAGTGAAGTCCACCCTGTGCTGTATGTATCCCCTCCTGTAAAATCATGGAGGACAGCGTAAATGAGACAGGAAAACACGTGTTTCTGGTTGGGTTACCAGACGTTGTTAACTGCCTTATAGAACGCAGCGGTTGCGCCCTTTCAGTCACTTGCAATACAGGCGAAAAACGAAAATGAGTGCAGTCAACAGCTTCAGGCCAGTGACTCACTTGTACATTGTTTCCTCATAAAGTGGACAAAAACTGACAAATTCAGCCACAGCACAGAACTGGTTTTATTGTCTGCACATCACTAAGACCACAAATTAAGCAATGCGTCACACATATGAAACATAACCCAGATGAAATATGAAATATGAGACCATTTGAAATGTTTAATGTGGTTTCTTTTCCTCAAGTAAATGATTTTTTTCTGGGACTATTATTCTCATGTATAGGGGAGATGTTTTGCATTGAATTTAGCAGCCAGCTACAGTACCTTCCAACGAGATAAAATGAACCTGTAACATAGCCCACCCACACATTTATCTACTGTATCATTTTTACCCATTGCTAATGACATGGGACTAAACAAAACCATCTTCACAGTTATGGGGAGGATTGAAATTTCATATTGACATTAATTGTCCGGCACAGGCTGAGTCTTTGGTGAAAAATGATTGCATCAATTAAACTAAGGTGGAAACACGGCAAACATACACCTCCTAAACACCAGCATGTTAGCTTTTTTCTTCATTGTGGAACTGCTTGCACGCTGACGTAAGCTTTTATCTCAAAGCACCGCTGTGCCTTATTAGCCCACGGAGCTGCAAACATGGTAATGGTCTAAATTTAGCTCCAGTTGCCGAAGTCGAATATTTGATCTCCTTTCATTTCAGATGCAAACTACTGACTGTAATTATGGGCTATTATTACAGATGGCATTCAGCAGCTAAAAAGGTGCTTTTGTGAAGTCAAGGAAGGGATGGGACTAAGTGAGCTTCTCCTGAATGGAGGATGGGTTCTCTTTCTCTCCCTCTCTGATAACCAAAGTGGCACAAACAAAGTTGCATCAGAAATGTTACCATGGATATATCGGCCTCTGAGCTCATAGTAATTAACTGCGCTTCTTAGAAGCCTTGGCCAAAACAAAGCTGCTGATTTGATTAGATGTATCCTAGTTACAGCAGCTTGGGCTTGAAGTGGAATATCATGCTAATAAGGTGAAGTTTATGGAGGGAAATGCTTGACTTCACAATTGCATTTACATTCCCTTTGAAATGTAAATCAAAACAAACAGCAGCCTGTTATAGCCTTGCATCAACATTCATTCCTGCTTCGTCCTCCAGGATGTGCCAACCAAGCTGGTGGCCAAGGCTGTGCCTCTCCCCATGGCAGTGAGGGGACACTGGTTTCTCAGCCCGCGCACAGACTACTGTGTTGCTGTTCAAACTGCTGTCCGACAGCCTGATGGCGACTACCTGGTGTCAGAGTGGAGCCCGGTGATAGAGTTCTGCACTGGAGGTAAGACGCGACAGGTGTGACAGCTGAATATGCTGATGTGATGTTATGTGAAACAGAAGATCAAGACAAAGAGGTGCAGCGCTCAGAAATTGCAAAATAACAACCCAGTCTTCTTCGCACTCCTTACTCATTAGCATTTGAAAGCAGCACAGACTTGAAATGATTATACATTTCCTAACTTTGCAGACTATGCCATGGAGCATCTACAGCAGCTTCTTGACAAGGCCAAGGGCTCCGCAGGGAGACTGCTGAAATTCTCTGTGTTTTATCGCAACCAGCACCCAGAATACTTCGACTATGTCAGGTCTGTGCTGCGTCCTTGTCTCTTCAGTGTAAGGCTGAAACCATATACCTGTGGCAATTAGGTGTAACACTCTTTTCCTCCTTATATCTTTGATTAGGAAGGAATGTGGAGGACTGATGCGTCCAGCTCTTAAAGACATCAGTGGGAGTCATGGTTCTCCTATCAACGGCAAACTGCAGGGAGTCTTCTTTAGCTGCAACACAGAGTTTGACACAGGCCTCCCCCCGAAAGACTCCCCGTACGGCCCCTTGCGGTTCCAGATCCCGGCTGGACACCTCTTGAACCCCAACATCAGCCTGTATTTTGCAGACTTCTACTGCATGTACACAGCCTACCACTATGTGGTGCTGGTGCTGGCCCCTGTTGGCTCAGAGGGAGATACCTTCTGTCGCACCCGCCTCCCTATGCTGGACTTGGCCTCCAACCCTTTCCTGACATACACCGCCCCGCAGAGGCCAGGGGACGAGCCTCTTTACTGCCATGCCAGTGATGTCATCCTTGAGGTGCTTTTCACCGAGCCGGTTCCTCTGGATCAGGGCGGCGTGGAGCTGATCAGTGGGCACCACCAGCTCATGAGTCTAACCACAGCCAACGCCAAGAAAGACCCGAGCTGCAAAGTGTGCAACATAAGCGTGGGACGCTGAGGGGAGACGCTGCTGTTTAACAGACCCGGCAGTGTGTGATCCCACAATGCTGAAAGATGCAGTTTTGCACAAGACTAAACAGTAGAGTTGAACATGTGTAGGTCAGAACACAGTGGAAGCAGCCCACCCCATTGGGCTGTATGCATACTGTTCTCCCTCTTCCCTCCTGCCTGGACTAGAATAGCAAGTATTAGACTTTTACCATATGTATCACAGAACCCTGCCATGACCACAGCTGGAGACACAGTAAACATCCATCCATGACTGTTAAACAAAACATAAAAAACATCATAGGCTAGGAAGAGGGGAGAAAATATGTGCTCTGCAGCTGTTGAGAGCCGTCTGTGCTCTCTGATGTCTTCGTGTCATTTTGATACATCATTTAAAAACCAAAATTTTCTTTATGATTTGGTTAGTTTTATTTTTCTTATGCTGGTCTACTAGTTTGGTATGTTTGTTTTTTGTTGTTGTTTTTTAAAACACATTTTACTCACCTGGAAGTGCAAATGCCCTTAGGATCTCCATTTTGTAAGTCAGCGATTTAAAAAAAATTGAACATTAGATCACAACAAATGATTTACTATTCCTGCCTCAAGTCACTGCCAGAAAATGCATCTTTAACTTCAATTTTCAGAGAAGCTGCCACGTACTTCAATCTTTCCTAAACAACTAATTGTAGAATTATAATTAAGGAGTTAATTGTCCTTTCTGTGTCTTAATGCTGCACAACAGACTTTTACTATATGAACAAAGATAAGGTGCAGTGTAACAGTGAGAGGAGGACCACTGAGGGTGTTGGAAGGTAATGGGGAAGATGGTATCAAAGTTCCCTCTGTGACGGTAAGCCTGGGCTCTATAAACAGGGCTGAGCTAAGAATAGCTTCTCTCCTGCTTCTACACTATTTGCCCCTTGCCACAATTCTCTGACCTATATGGGAATCCCACAAATGCCCGGAGTGAAAGGGAAACCCATCCCTGGTGCACAAAAGAAACACACACAGGTTGATTAGTGGCCAAAATGTAGGTTATGAGGAGAGTGTATAGCCTGGAGGAACAAGGTCGTCTACTTGATGCTGGATGTGAAAGATTATTGGAAAAGAAAACTGAATCCAGTGGCCTTTTGCAGTTTTTTTTTAATACAAAGCTTCTGAAATGTTGAAACATCCATGGAAATAGAAGTACAAATTCAGAGTGAAAATAATGCACAAGTCATGTAATAATAATAAAAAAAGGTATCCACCTCATCTTTACCAAGGACCAATTTTGTTAGATCAAATAACATCCTCTCTAGGTGGACGACATCATGCCCTTTCACTTAGTTTCGTCCCACAACAGAGATGTGAGTTCACACTCACATTGATGCTGTAATTCTGCCCGTTGTTATTGTCCCAAAAAGGTTCGCTCTGCCCTGCTGGTAAATACCTTAAACAGAATTCTATCTTCCTTTTGGCATCTAGCAGCTTAGGAATGGCAATGTCAAACTCAAAGATGTCTGTCTGCGGTCCTCCGAAGCGCTTCTGCAGGTACGCACAGGGCGCGTCTCTGTAGCTCTGCCAGGAGTCAAAGGTGATGCGCACATGCACATCCTTCTGGAAACTGATGTTCCTGACACGGACAGTACCTTGGAGGGCGTGCTCCGTGACGCTGCAGTTCTCCATGATAACCATGCTCTCTGCCAGCTTGGCACGGAAGGCCTGGAAATCTGCAGAGGGTTGCGGGAAGCCCAGTTTGAGCTGTGTTCCTGGGCAGCAGGTGCTGACGGTGCAGCTGTAGCTGTCCTCTGTCATGCTTCCCAAACCCTGCAGCGAAGGCAGCAGCTCGAGGTCAGACTGCTCCTCTTCATCAGAAAACTCTCGCACGGCTGTTAGAGACAACCCTCTCGAGTCGGCGAAAACCACACGTCTGTTCTTGAGTGGGATCAGAACCTCGTCATCATCCAAGTCGTCCAAGAAAATCCAAGGAAATTGGCTCAAGATGTCAGAGTGCAGCTGCTGATCTGAAACCTGAGGGCGGATGCACGGGCGCTGGGGTTTCAGGATGGGAACCCACACATGAGGACACAGTTGTTTACGCTGGTTCAAGTAGAGCCTGACAGCAAGCTCCACAAGTCCAGCTGACTGGGCCATTGACCTAAGGCCAACCCCTGGCAGCATGCTTGGAAGAGATAAAACAGTGATTTCAATACATATGGGCAACTGAACGTCTGCTATTGTGCTTTTGGGATGCATTAAAGGATGCATTGCAACACTGAGATATCTCCAAAAAAAATGTGATAGTAATTATATTCCACCTTCATTTGTTTTGAAAAAGAGTAAAGAGATGCAGGATAATGCACCCACAGCAGCAGAATCACCAAACACTACTAAGTGCTTACTTTGTACTGGAGATCTCCATGCTGTTAAGTCTGCTGCTGAGTGACAGGAATAATTCTCCTCAGTGTGTGGCTGCAGAAAATAGAAGAAAAGAAATGAATACCACTAATACAAAAGAGTGTTTTGATAAAGTTTGGAAAGCTGGCATATATTTTAAAGTCTCAAATATTTTAAGATCTTACTTACAAACCCACATGAGCAGCACGTTTAAGACTCAGTCGACCCTTTAGCCACATGAGAATCTGGAGTAAATGTCCTATTTATACTGCCTCAGTCAACATGGCATGCTGTATACTCCACCCTCTCCACTCTCCTGACCAATCAGCTGTTTATATTGTTTTTGTGATCTGTTTTTAGAGCTGCATCTAACAAGTGTTAGATATAAGGTGCAGCACCAGTCTGTATTTTTCATTTCTTTGCTTTGTCTTTCAGGCTTTGACTGACAGTATAAAAACCTTGCAATATGTTTTAGCTGTTAAATTTATAGCAAACAAGTAATGTCTTTGTGTTGTTCCTGAAATCTGTGTTCTCTCAGTGCTGACATGGTGTTAAGACTGTATACTGCTATATACTATATACTGGTAGTTGCAGCACTGCCCTTCATTGTGGAAACTATTCCAGTCATCCTGGTCTCTATTCTCAGACTTGTCAATGGACACAGATCCCACTGAGGCCCGGGCCTGGATCCAGGTCCACCGCGGGTTGGCTCGTGTCTCGAAGGGATCGCTGTCCTTAAGTCCGTCAGCATGTGACGCTGAGGAAGGGCCAGATTACAAACGACTCTCAGCATGCCAGTGATCTAAGGGTGCTATTCAAGAATCAAGCCAAGTACGTGTATATGTATCGAGTTACATGAAGCATGTCATCCACACAGAGGGATATGTATTTGGATGCCCAACTCCAGGACATTTTGGTGACTTTGGTGTGAAACAATTCACGTTAATCAGGATTTGACCTCCTGCCTTTGCATGAGAAGATGCTGATAGAGGTTGAATGATGAAGTTGGATGACATGATCGATAAATAAACTGAAATACTCTCATGGTCATTCAATCGTTTTAACATTTCTTATGTTTTATTTTTTTCCATATCCACATTTTCAACCATTTTTAAGGTCTGAGGGGAATCCTATTGCCATTCTCCAACATTTCAATGTGAGAAACAACATGTAGTCTAAATGCTTGTTCCTAATCTACTAACAAGGATTCATACAATCTGATATGAGCTGTTGACAAGTAGTTCAGCTCTGCAAAGCCAGATTTCTCAGAGTCCCTTATTGGCTTCAATTACCGGACAATTTTGTGTGAGGGCAAACAGTGAGCACTGCTAGCTCGCTCCGAAATGCTTACATAACAACACTATTACAACAATTATGTCTCAGAGAAGTCAATGGTCCTTGCATCCTTTTAGGATGGAGCTAAAAAAACTTCAAACCTGTGAAGCAGAGCAGTGTTGAAAAGCAGATAAATTTGGATCAAGGTGAAGAAATGCACAGACGCTATCTGGACATTTACAGGATTTCTATTATTTATAATGACAGCAATTCATGCCATGACTGTGAATATCCCGAGAAGAAACAGCTTTCTTTCAAATGTATTCACAAATTAACATCTGCACCTTGTGATGCGAAGTGGAAAGATGAAATTTCACCTTCGGGTCATTTGACGCATCTTGTTATTGAGCAGCAGAGAAAAGCCCAGTAATGCGAGTCAGATGGATATAGTAACAGGAATGGTGATTTGGCAGGTTGGAGAGAGTCTTGAGAGTCGTTAACCAGTCTCTCCAAGCCAAACACACCAGAATACATTACAGTTACGTAACCCAAATTACGTTGTGACATGATTTAAAAAGAAAAAAAAAAAAGGTCCAAAAATAACACCAGAGTGCTGCAAAATCTGGTCTGATGAAGTGTTCATTCACAGCCTTCACTTCTCATCAGTAGTGACCTTTGATCTGGTGTAAATATGTGACACTGAATTACATTTCTTGAAGCCTTGGCACCAAAAATGTCTCAGTGTTTGCATCCAGTAAGATCATCCTCGATGACAACAGTGACATCGAAGGTCATGTTTCCTGATGTGACCTCCAGGTTAAACTGCTCATTCCCTCATCTCCGCTGGGTAACAAAAACAAGCCACTGCTCATTTCTTATGATCTCATGGAGTCATCCACACCAACACGGACCTGTAACATTAAAAAAAAAACAAAAAAAAACATTTTGTCAGATTTATTTCAACATAAGTTAACATACAGTTCTGCAAAGTAACTTGTCCAACATTGTCAACATGTTGTGGTTCTAAAAAGACATACTTTTCTTTCATAATCTGTTGCCAAGAGACAATGAAGACTGCAAAAAATAAGTGAGAGCTAAAAATACAGCCAGATGTCACTGTGAGGCAGTTGCTTATGTAAGTTCTGCAGAAATGAATTAGCAGATGTCTAAACAAGAGGATGTGAGGGCAGTGTTGAGTTAATGAGAAATATGACACAGTCAACCTCAACACTACTTACTTCCACTTTCAAATTAACTGCACGGCTCCACTCGAAACAAGTGGTGCAATAGTTCGATACCGCATTAGATGCTGAGATCCTTCTTCAAGATCCACGACATATTCCCTGGAAGAAGACACGTAGGAGAGATAAAATCAGCAGTTTTAGTATCTATGCAGAAAACTGTAACAGCACTGAACGTGTAAAGGCAACACTGCCACCTACTGGGGGGTGAAAACAGTGACAACACATGAAGTGACTTGATGAGTTAAATACCTCTGATCATCTGTTTCAGGTTCAACCAAGATGTTTTCCTGTCTCTCTTTCACCCGCAGAAACACAAAGGAGTCCAAGCAGGGCTCCGGCACTGGGATTACATTAGAATACACAGGATTTAGCATCATGGCTAGTGAAAATGTCAGAGCAAATGCCACCATCTACCAACGCATGCCAATAGCAGAACCTCAGGCGTGGGTAATTTAAGCCTGTGATGTAAGAGTAGGTGAGACCTTACCTGCTTTGAGCATATCCACTGTCTGTAGGTTGGGAGGCATGCGCTTCAGTGCTACAGCCTTCAGGTAGGTTTCTGTGTTGGCATAGTATCTGTAATGCCAGACAAACATGTTTATATTCAATAAAAATACTCAAAAGAGCAGTAGTTTAAACAATCAGCTCCAATCTTATTCAGCCACACTCACTCTTTGGCGAAGGCAAACTCCTCAGGTGAGAGCAGAGAGGGATCTCCCTCGCCTCGAGACTTTTCTTTCTCCAAGACGTGTGGGAAAAACTTTTCAATCTGGGCATGGAACAAAATTAAGGAAATTCTGTCATCAAGCGCTTAGTGAGATGAGAGCTTCATTGTACACGCTGTACTGTTGACCTGACTGACCTTCTGCAGACGAGAGCGCAGGTAGCTGCTCAGAACAAAACGGATCCTGTCTATTTCCATGCGATGGACGCTGGCCTTTGCGTCACCTTTCTTCACACGCTGCAAGTTGGCTTCCTGTTGGTAATAAGGTCACAGCGGTGAGAGAAATGTCTTTGATTCAGGATGATTTATGAAGATCAGCAAAACAACATTGATGAGCAGATATATACTGTAGATCCACCTCTGTCTCCACAGCTGGATCTGATATTAGTATTTCAACAGACCTAATGTAATCACAGATTTTCGATTTTATATTGTGCAAACTTGCACTAACATTAATTCATTATTTAAAAAAAAAAAAAAACCTGCCCAGCCCAGCAATAAACCAGAGTAGTGCTAACATTAAATAGTTGATTATCATTCAAGTACTTTATACTTTATCAAATAAGCAAATATTTGGGTGTAACATTTTCTCAAATGGGAGGAAATTTGCTATTTTCTGCATTTTCTGTTCAATCTTATTGCATTTCTGAAAGAAATATTGTCCTTACTTAAACCATCCCAAAGAGAATAAAAGTGCTCAGATCAGTCTGTCAGCCAGTTGCCACGATAAAAAGCTGTATATTTAAGCATTAGCATGAATCTAACAGGAAAATACGAGTTTAATGTTCCAGCATTCACATGAGCTATGAGCTGAGTGTTTTGTGGATTTCTCTATTAATGCGTATGTGTATAATGTTAGTGCACTTTTATAGTATCTTTAGTATGACTGCAGAATACTTCTTGCACCTCTGCAGTGATCCTGTCTGCCGCATTTACACATTAAGAAATGTGGGCAAAACCATGTGTGTTTCTGAGCACACAGCAAACACAACAAATAGAGCAGGGGATATTCTCCACTCAGTTTACCATGTGAGTCAGCTGCTCCATCACACACTCCACCACCTCCGACCTGTTCTCCAGCAGCTCCGGTGAGAACTTCTCATTGAGCCAGGCCTAAGAGAGAGAGAGAGAGAGAGAGAGAGAGGAGCGCGACTGTCAGGGTGCAGTGGAGGACAAGTTAAGGAGAGTGTCGATGGTCTGTCGTACAGCATGTCATAATTATCACTATTTAGTTTAAAACACCAGCTCACTTCTTCCAGTTTAGCGATCAGCTCCGCCGGAGTCATAACATCCTCCTGGCTGTCATCTTGGTTGGGGTCGCTGCCGTCGTCAAACAAACCGTCCGACATAGTTTTTCTTCACGAGGTAAAAAAAGACAAAACACCAAGCTTAACAGAAACTAAATCTCTACGTTTACGTTTCGAGTAAAGTTTAAAGTAATAAGTTATAACATCTTACTAAGGAGACACGAACTTCCTACAAAGCTGCATGTGATTACTGTGTTCCTTGTTTATTGGCGCCACTGCGACCGTGTTCTCGCGAGAGTTGATTTTGTGTTGTATTCCCTGTGCTCAGGCTTGAAGGCAAGGTTATGACAAGCTGTATTAAGGTTATATTATGATATTATTACAAACACCGAATGGGCCATACAATGAATCAAAATATATTTTAGCTAATTGACATTAAGACAAATGTTTCTGGTTGGTATAACGCTCTGTCTCTCCCACTGTAGGCGGCGACTTTTTCAACACTGCCAGGAGCTGTTGTGCCTCCTGACAGTCAAAGTTCAGGGTACCAATTATTTGTTTTTCTGAAGCATGTGTAAAAAATAGTGTTAAAATGTATCATAACAAGGACTTCGATCATAAGCATTGTATATATCGGAGTAAATTAGAATATAAAATACAAATATACATGTGATTGAAGCGTAGTTGAAATGTAGCCTACTTGTTATTGACAAGTTACAACTATTGGCTGGAAACTCAGTCAAAAATATTAAGACAGGTGGTTCCCACGGAGAACATGATTGCGTTATTATGTCTGCTGGTCTGCTCTTTGTGTCGCTCACCCTTGTGTGTTGTGAATGTGGATTCAACAGAAATGTCATCATCTGCCTGGCTGGTTCCAGCTGTCTCAAACCACAATGTGGTTTTCAGCAGAATCTAATTTGTCATATTTTCTCGTCTTTGTTGACTGCTCTTGCCACAAGATTGTTTTTCACTAGTAATGACCTTGCATCCGCTGTGGCATTGCCACCGTGTTGCAGGGATGTTCACTGTTGCATATCAGTTTTCTGAGCAGTTTCCTCTGGGCTTATCTGCTGCATCAGACCTGCAGGTTGTAGCCACAACTTGCAGGCATTTTGTAAAGCAGATCAAACGACACTAATAATAACACTTTTGTCAACATGTCCTTTTCATTTCTTTGAACAACTCATTTAACTTCATTGAAATCTCACTGAATATTCCTAATGTTGTCACTCACTCACAAACAAAAGTGACAAATTAAACTCCATTTGTAAATAGATTTGAAAACTTTAACATGATGGAGAAGAGGTTTACAAAATCAGTTTTAGTCGGAACTGGTAGTAGTTCTGGTGATTTTTCTCTCTCCACACTATGGAGAAATCAGCAACACTGCAAAGGGCCAAAAGTTTTATTATTTCATTTACTTACTTTCTATTTAAATACATTTGAATTACAGTGAGATGTGTTTTTTTCTTCTTTTTTTATTTTTTATTTTATAAAAGTAGCCTACAACAGTGATATAAGGCAGACACAGCATTTACAAAGTATCCTTGTGCTCAACAAACTTTACAATACAGTACAATGATTAACAGTACAGGAAGTTCTTAACTTTCAAGAACAAAATAGTGCTAGTGAGCAAAAATGTAGAGGACTGTATTTCTGACTAAATCCACCTTCAGCTGGATCTATTGTGAATTTGTTATATCCATAAAGGAATATGTGACATTTGCATTTCCAAACAATCTTTGGTAAACAACAGATAATTACAGCTAATATTATCATGTCAACATAATCTTACACCAAAGAAATACTATTACACCCATTCAGTGCATGATTCAACCAGTTTCTCCTCTTGTTCAGTGTTGTTTGGCATCAGTCACAGTCACTCAGTATTATTAACTAACAGAACGGGTTGGTGTGTGAGACCCCAAATATATGTGTGGTGCTTATGCCATCTTTAAAAACATAAATGGGGCCTTACCAAAGATACGCTGAACAATACAAAACAATCCAACAATTTCCATTATGTGCCTTCCTCAGTGCAAAGATGAAGAAAAAAAAATCACAGTTTGTTTTGGTACATGGGATTCATGGCAGGTAGGGCATATCCAGTTTGGGGATTTAACAGAGGAAAAGAGTAAGGATATGGGTAAATAGCAGAGCCAATGAGAGCAGCAGAGTGTGCTGAACTCACAGGTATATGACGGTACACTATCTGGGACTGAGGTCTCATTCTGCTGGGGAAAAACATGGGGTGTGGTGGAGGCTGGTACCGTGAGTCTCTACCTGATTTGTCGTAGCTGGATAGGATGCACGGCACAGGCAGGGGGGCAGTGGAATGGGACAGACTCTGCTGAGTTGGAGGGATTTTCTGTAGCATTGTCCTGGGTTTCTCCCTCTTCTCTGCCAGATAAGGCCACTGGGCCACGTTGCTCACCTTCTTTGCACAAGTCAGAGGATCGTCCTGGTGCACCATCCGGTTTGGGTGGATTTTATAAGTTGGCCGAATGGGAGCGGGGCGCAGGAGCTGCACAGATTTTGGAATAACTTTGGTAAAGCTAGAGGGAGATGTTGCAGCACAGTCAGATTTCTCAGGGAAAGCAGAGGATAAGGGGAAAGGATAAGTGAAATATTTGCTACTCCCTTTGTGGAATTGCTTCCAGGGAGAGTCTTTAAATTGGCTTTTTATCGAGTCAGCGGTCAGTGGTTGAGGGCTGACGTGAGAAATGTCTTTATTCAGTCGTGCAAGGTCTTTGGATGTTTGGGAACAGCTCATAGCTTTATTGTCCTCTCTACGACTGGATGTGTTTTTAGCAGAGCTAGGACAGTTTTGACCCAGTTCTGAGCTTGACGCTGGTTTATCTTCATTCCCCGCTGGACCGTCCTCTGAGGAAACAGAGAGAGGGGAAGGGCTGCGGGAAGAGGAGGAAGACAGAGGGCGCGGGGAGCCTTCGGAGGAGTTACAGTTCTGGCTGGAAGAAGCCCGGGCTGGAGACTGAGAGCAGCAGATGACGGAGGGCCTTTCTTTGTCTTCGCTCTGTGGACTCGGGGGCAAGTTAAGGCTGGCCTGTGCCACTCGCTTCTTTTTCTCCAGAGGAGAGATGACCTCTCCAGCAGCAGATGCTGCGTGGGCGGTGATACACTGAGTAGTCCAAGGGCCAGATGTGGGGACCGGGAGAAGGTATAGAGAAGAACAAAGTTCAGTGGGGGCTCTGTTTGGCTGAGAGCCGTCTGGGTGGTGTCTGTCAGAGGTGGCAGCCCAGAGAGCAGAGTGAGGATGCATCACTGCTTCACTTTGGCAGGCAGCCTCCGGACTCCTCTGGGTAAGAATCTATAAGATAATACAGGGGGCATGTAAGGAAAATGCCACATACACTAATAATGGAACTGAATTTATCCTTTTTCATCAGAAATTCAAGTTTATATACCTCAGAATCCATCTCTCTATCCGACTGCGTCCTTTTCCTCTTAACCTCGGCCTTGTTGACCTTGCCGTCCAAGTTTCTCTTGTATGGCTTCCGGGGTTTGCTTGGGGGCAGAGGTTTGTCCTCCTCTCCTTTTATGTGTCTTTCAAAGGGCAGCACGAGCCTAGAGAGGAACATTGCGGATAATTAATCATCTATAAACATGTCAATTGAATGGACAGGTTATTTGGAAACAGAATTGTCCTCACCTCTCATAGTGTCTGCGGGTGCAAGTGGCAGCACTGGTGCTACCTGGACTTCCTCCCAGTTCATCGTACACTTTTTTCCAAAGACGCTGCGCTGTCACCTGTTAGTTAACACAGTGGAGGACAATCCACATTTAGAAGAGCTCAAGGCCATAATTGCTGCTATAATCTTTTTTTAATGTATGTGATAGGGAAGTGGCAGGACAGTCAGAGACTTGTCAAAGTGATGCTTAAAGTCGCCTGAAGTTATCACGTACTGTAAGGCTGCGGTAGGAAATAAATATTTTTTCTTCATTTCATTTCATCTTATCCAAATCCAAATCTTATTTTTTTAATGCTGAAATTCTACTGAATAGATAGTGAAGTCATATCTGGTCCCCTTATCACTACATTTGTTTATTTGAATAGCCTTGGTTGTAGTCCTGCTTAGTTAACTTGTCTCTGTGTGTTCGGTTCTAAATTGCATCAAGTGCTTGGGCCCCACTGTGCCTATACTCTCAGATCTTTTGTTCAAAGTCTTTTTAAGGAAGGGAGATGGCTGGTTAAATGCCATGTCTGCTGCTTCTCAGTACCGAAAGCACACTTTCACTTTTAAATATACACATGCGTGGGCGGATTAAATTGTTGTGTTTACACACCCAGGGACACGGCGGTGGAAGAGGTGAGGGTCAGTACTGTTCAGATGTCCCTGCTCGCTTTCACTGCTATTTCAATGTAAATAGCACTTTCAGGCAGAACCTGTCTCACTGTCTCATCATCAAAGACAACACTTTATGTGTGGCGATGCACTGAGAGCTCAGGGGCCTAAAAGACCTCCAGTGTGGTAAAAAACCACCACGTATAGCAACACCTGACCTATCTCTTATTTTCCACTGAGAAACCAGCACACACAACCAAGAGGCTGTGAACAATAGTCAATTATAGAACTTGTACTTACTAAATCATAACCCCCACGTTTCTCGACAGCTTTGTAGATCTTCCAAAGATTAACTGAAAGTGGAAAAAAAAAAAAACACAAGGACCTAATTATTCTCATCCTAGCACCATGTAATGATGGTATGAGTTTAATGGTATGAGGTTAAACTCACTCTGTTTGAAACCCAGGTGTGGGATCCTTTCTATGGGTGAACCTTTCTCCTTCATAAAAGAGTGCAGACTTGACACAAAAGCCTTCTCCTCCATCTGCACCAGACTGGGCCTCACCTCCTCCTCACATTCATTGGTGGAGTCCTGGATCTCAATAACAGGGGGAGAAGCCTGCAGCAGAGACAGACGACATGCGTCAGTACTGTGTGTTCTGCGTCAACGTAAAGCAGCTCCTGTAAGTGTGACAAGGTCCACTGCACTGAGAGTGGAAACCGTGTTTTACAGTTGAAGGTATAATCATAGATGGGAAAAAGATGCACACAGTCATCTCGTGGGACACAAATGCTGAAATGAAACATCAAAATCAGAGTAGGGTTTTACCGCTACTTTCAATAGATAACCGCTACACATCCTGTCTGGAGAGATAGCAGCAGACTTGTGGGGTTTTTGGTCTAGAGTTGTCAGTCACCTGTTTCACAAATGTCACTTTGAAAAACAAACATAAGCTATAAGAAGAATTTAACACATAAAAAATGTTGTAAACTGTGTAAACTAGTGGTGGCAGATGAGAAGCCAGATGTTGGGGAAAAAAACAAAAACCTGCTGTTGCATTATTGCTGTATTTCTGCAGAACTTGACTTGTGTCAGTAACTTTGAAGAGGATTTAAAAATACCGCAAAATAAGGATGTATAAAGTGTTACAAACCAGACTACCCAGAAGTCCAGTGTAAGAAATTGACAATGTCACTATTTGTGGTTTGCAAGAAAGCAGAAATGAAACACTGAAGGTATGCAGAATTAAAATAATCAGTTAGAGAGATTTCAAGAAGAGAAGTGTAAAACTACCAAAACATAAGAAGAGAAACTGTTGATGAAGGCAACACCATTTCTGTATTTTAACCCTGAGGACACATAACTGAGTTGGAGCGTTTCCTTTTAAGGCAATCTGGCACAAACACGAGCAGAAAACCTTATTTTTCTGCGACTGTGATTGTGGCGTTGTCCTATTTTCACAGGAACAATATTAAAGCTGAAATTTCACTTTGCCTCTGCATCGAGCAATTTTGACAGAGTGACGATGGAATAATGTCAATATTTTATTTTGAATCATCAGATGTAGAGGCTGCTGCTTTATTTCTGTGGCAGTCATTGTACAACAAAACAGCTCAAGGTGGTTTCATATTGAATCAAGTTCCTCTATGTGGTTCCTGGTTCCGAGAAGTAGGCCTCTAGAGTGAGTAATAGTGAAGGTGCAGGCCTCTAACCAAGATAGCCCCGACTGAGTCACAGTTCAGCAGCTCCTCACTGCTGTTCCCAGCCAGCGGCCGACACCTCTGACTTTCCACTGTTATTGTCTCAGCTATAGGAGAGCAGCTCGACAAGGCAGATTTTTTGTTGTTGTTGTTGTATTTTTTTGTAAGAAGAGATGTGTGAAAATTTAATTTCCCCAACCTCATTTGAATTTCCTGTACCTCTAGGACAAGCAGCAGGTTGATAAAAGTGCAAAGCTGTGCTGCGCCCACAGTGACGAGAAGGTGAGAGCTGCAGGAGGTGATATCGCAAAACTTTGATTTGGATCATGCATATAACTTCAGCAGCATTCACAAAGCGCTTATTTACTTTCGGTCACTGATTCACATTCATTTGATTCACAAAACTCTCAGATGTATGCATCAATGGCTTTGCCTATACAGGAAACGTCTGCACTCTAAGCTACATACTAAAGCCTCCTAGCTGCAGATCTCACTCTAAACCAGAAAGTGAATACCGTTGTGAAACACTCACACAACTTGATTTCCACTAGGTGAATTTTTTTTTTTTTTTTTGGAAAACCGTGTGGGTGCTGTTGATGTCAGTGTGTTGATATACGACTCTCACAATGATTGTGAGTGGCGTGCTGGATAGATGCTATCGGCAGGCCAGAATTCACCACAGAAACCACGATGTTTTCAACTAACATCAGCCTTGGAAATTTGATGAGCTAATTTGTGTTTCTCATATTATACTTCTCATTTCAGTTACCAGAATAGTGGCTGTGAGGTCCTCCTGCAGTTTCAGTATGCACTGAAATATTGTGGTGTGCGTGCCTTTCACAGGCAGAATACGACGCAGAATCACTAAACCATTCTTACTCATTTCACAATCAGCCATCAAGATGAAACAACTATATCCACACAATAAGCATTTAAAAAAAAAAAAAAAGTTCACCACTATCTCAAATTCACTAAAAAAGGGAAACGAAAACACAGTGTGTAACTCATTCTGAGTAGTCATGTCTGTAGTCAGTGATTAACTGTAACTGATGGAAATTGCCCAGCTTGATACCAGAAGGCCAACTGACATTTCATCAGCACTGACTGGTAGTAAGTACCTGGTTCATCGCCCCCTTCTCTTCATCACTGGTGGCTGTTTGTTGTGACGTCTCACTCTGGTCCTCTTGAGCTTCAAACACACACATAGAACAGACAAGACATTTACCACTCAACTCCAAAGACAGTATCTCGACAGTGTGAAATTGAATTCGGAGAACCGCAGTGAGGGCATCGAGCACTTCTTCATTTCCAGGCACACTGAGTGTGGTAATGCACTCATGTTTAAACAGATTAAAACAGATCTCTCATTTGAAAAAAAAAAAAAAAAAAACTCTATTAAAACTGATGTTTTGGTTTGCATAATTTGTTGAATGATCAGATGATAGATCAGGACAAAAAATAGAAATCTGTCAAACATATTGTTAACTGAGCCTGATATAAAACCACAGGTTGCAAAACCACTTCCTGCTCATGAACATAACCACCTATGCTATATGCAGTGTATGATATTGTAACACACCAACTACAATATTTTAAGATAAGAAAATATGAATAATATTATCATATTTTCAGTATTAATCGTGGAATATGACGTAGTGAGAAATATTGCACAACTTATTCCTATCTCTTAAAGCTTTCAAACTTACTGTATTCTTATTGTTTTGGTCTGATTGTTTGTTTTTGGATGGTAGTGGTGTGTATGGGTGTGTGAGGGTAGGGGGCTTATATGGGTAAGAATAAACCATATAAAAATAAGAATGATGAAACTGTCAAACTGTCAGCTCGCTGCCTCGTAGCCCCTCCACCCACAGTGATATCACTTGTGTGCAAAACCAATACGCTTCTCTTTTGAGATCACTTATTTCCTGTGCTGCGGCTTGAACCTTTAATTCTGCTTTCAGTAGCCTCTAACTTCTCCATTTCATGTGCTGAAGAAATAGTTTTTTATATATTGTTCCGACTGTGCAACTGTTACTTTATATCAGTGTTTAACTGTATTATTGTTATTATCAGAGCTTGTATTTGCAAACCGTTGATTAATATATCTGTCATATCACTGTGATAGACAAGTCTCAGATTTGGTTTAAAATGAATAAGGTTAAAGTTTACAACGCATTGTCTCTAAACACATCTCAAAATACTTTGTTTCTGTCACAGATTAACAGCATATACACTAATTTACTTTCCTGAAGCTGGCAGTTTTTCATGTTTTGTAGTCACAAAGTCATTTAAAGTGTTAATATTCACCAACATCAGTGTAGCTACAACTGTACAGCATTGAGTTTATATGAACAGTATCTGACAGTAAAGATTAAAAAAGAGGCTCACCCATTTCTAGAAGTTGTTTTCTAGTCTCCGGCTTGACTGTGTTTTGTCACATGAACTCATGCAGCACTCTCTTCAACTCCACACCTCGAAATAGGAAGGTGTCTCCACAGGACAGTTTCATTGGTTGACTGATGGCACCGCAGCAAATGAGTCTGGGAGACTCAAGTCTCTCTTTTTTTTTTTCTCGCACTTGAGTCTCAGTATGTCTGTGCTCTCTGTTTCATCTCTTAGCTTTCAGATTACCAAAAAAAACAGCTGTATTTAAATTAGTTTGAGGGGTGGATCAAACTTTGCCTCCTATTTCACCAGAACACGAACTTGTATGCAGAACTGTGTTTATAATTTATTTCATTTCTGAGAAGTCCTCTGTTATCAGCATCAGAAAAACTGAACTGTAATATTATTTTTCCTAGATGTATTATCATTGTTTATCATGTAGAGACGAGGGGTGCATTCAAGAGATGACTAAGAACAATTCATTATTTCTTCCGAATAGTTTCCATGTTTTAACAAACTCGTTAAGTTCAGTGCTCACAAAATAAATGAGGATACTCAAAAATAAGGAGAGACAGGAAGAAAGATATGCACGAGAAATAATAACAATGACTTATTTGTTTGTTGTTTATGCCCAGTTGCCTTCAGTAAACAGCCTGGACTACAATTCACCAAAATTTCTGAATTTGGGGAAGTGAAAGAAACATTCAGCTGATGCCCAGAATCGAGGTTAAAGCCTTTCTAAATGTCAGAACGACACTTCCCATAAATCTACAATATTAGAACAAGGTATTTTAAGAATTGATTAAACACAAGGAGCAAGGAGCCTCTTACTGACAAATGGATACTTAGCTCAGAGTGAATCGGAAAAGTGATTCAGAGCCATGTCACATGTTTCGGGTTTCTGTCTTTAGTAAATACTTTATTTCAGTGTTTTATATGACCAATGGTCCTGTGCTGCTATAGCACAAAACGAACACTCATATTGTATTCAGTGATACATACAGTAAGTTTTTGAGTGTGAGAGAAGTGACACTTCCTGCTGACAAGATATATTCTAAGAAGAACATAAAATACCACAATGAATTTGCATCTTATAGCATCTTGCTTCCCTTAAATTATTTTGGGCTTTCATGTTAAATAAAACACAGCAAAAGACGGCTTTATTCAAGAGCATCAGTATCGGCTCTAGTGTGGAAAATAATTTTATTTAATGTGTGATGTTTGATTATACATCTACATTATTTTCATTGTTGCTTTTTGAGTGTATCGTGTTGTTTATATAAAAACTTTAATAAAGCTCTTACAAAACAAAAAAACAAAGAAACAACCCATTTATTTTGCGTTGAAGTGCTTTCAACAGGATTCCCCGATGTAGATTTGACTCATAACAGTTAATGGCTGAGTAAACATCTTCCCTGGTCGCTCTCATTTAGGTAAACGAAAGTTCTGAGGCTGTTGAGATTTAAGACCTCACATTTTAAGGAGGAAGTGGAGCATTGCTTAAATGGTTTCTACAGACCTGTGCTTGAAATACATTGGATAAAAATATAATAGCAGGACAATGCAGAAGCAGCTTTTTCCACTCAGGAGGAGAAGCTAACGGGTAAGAGAAGGGTCATCTTTGTCCCTACTATCAGTCATGAGTCAGAGGGCGTTGTCTTCAGATTTTATGTTCCTTATGGCCACACACCATAGAGCCCTTGGAAAGCATCAGGATCAAGTTACTCTAACTCATATTGAACCCGAGATGACAGACGCTCTAGTATTTTTCAGTCATTCTTTTTCATGAGGTCACTTTGCAAAGTTATTGGACTTTCCCTCCTTTTTTCCTCTGGTCGTTCCAGCCTGAATAACTATACACACACTCGTGACAAAAACACTGATGAGCGATGAGGCTGCACTCGACACTATCCACATTTCCTCCGCATGTTTTTGATCTGTTTGAAAAGGGGATGCCCTATTCCTCCATCTGTTGCGGATAGAGTATGACATTTCAAAATGATTAACATTTAAATGTCAAAATAACCAAATATCTACAAACTGTCCAAATCTCGGAGGGATTTTTTTTTCTTTTGTTTGACAGCAGATATGAAACAGGTTTTGCTTTTGCTTTTTGAGAATTTTTGATTGTCGAGATGATCAACAAGCCTGTCTGCAAAAAATGGAAGAAATGTGACATTGAGCTGCCATTTGAATATGGACACTAAAATGTTCACGCATGGCTATTTTTTAAACAACATCCTTAATTACATGTGAATAAATTAGATTAGAAGCATGTGAGACGTCATGCAATAACGGTGAGATTAAATGACAGAAAAAAAAAACACTTGCATGATCAGGTGAGTGGTGAATTTGCACTTCTATGATGATAGTCATAGTTCATGTCATACTTTGTCATACCTTTATAGGAAATTTTAATTAAGTGTGACAATATGTTTTGCAGAACTCTTGTGAGCAAATCAATCTCCTGCGGCAGACTGAACTGCGCTTATGTGGGGATGATGAGCAAAAACATGGCTTGTAAGACTGTGAAAATCCCCAGCTATTCATTTCAGACTTTCACTGACATAAACATATGAGGTTGAGGTGAGGGCAGCACAATGTAAATGACAACGTACAGGAGAAAATATTGTGAATCCAGCACAGAAAAGATTTCCTGTCTGAAGTGAGTCACTGTCCTGGGAACATGAGATTCCAGTCATGTAGAGAAACTGAAATTCTCACTGTTATAAAAATTTGATAAAAAGATGGGCTTAACAATGCACAGGTAAAAAAAAAAAAAAAAACCTCACAGAAATACATCTGCAATCACTGAAGGCAGAGTGGGAGTTAATATATTTTACCATTACAGCTTCTAAAAGGTGTAGGTGGACATGGAAATTATCCTGAAACTCAGTCCAGATAACACTTTGACTCATCATGAGAAGCTAATATTCAATTAAATTTGGAAACAATTTCAGTTCAAATATGATTCAAGCTGAGACAGAAAATTTGGGCAGAATTGAATGTGGTGTAGGGTCGTTAAATGCACTATTGTGCCTATAAATAACATGCTAATTCAAAACTTGATGTAAGAAATGTACACACATACTGCACACCAAGCCCTGTGACATTCAAAGCTTAATAGGAGTTTCCTCTTGAGCAATATTAAGCAGGCCAATAAAAAAAAAAAAAAACTCAGAGAAAATCAATTTTAACATCTCCAGTCATGAGTATGGAATCTGTGTATGTAGATACCTGACTAAGTGAGTGGGTGGGGATGGGCTGTAACAGAGTCTATGCTGTGAAAAAGACTAAACAAGTTCAACAGAGTTAAACAACACAAGTTAACTGGAAATTAAGTTTGCATGAACATTGTTTTGTAATAATAAATTAAATAGTCAATAATTTGTCGGCTGCATGTTTTCACATTCATCCGAAATGAGATGTAACTGAAGGATGTGGGAAAGGTAAAATCTGATCTTTCGTGTGAAAATGAAACCTTTGCATTGGAGGTGAATTCCCCAGCTGTTGCCTCATTCCAGGAAACTGATTGTAGAGCACATACTGAGTGTGTATATACGTCTGAGTTCCTGTTAGACCTCTGAAAATCCCTCAAGGCCTTTCAACATTATTTCAAGCTTTTGCTGAATGTATGTAGCCCGACCTCTTTGGACAGATATGAAAACACAGCTTGTTGGGTTTTTTTTTTATTTTGAAGAACGACTTTTCATTATAATAGATTCTGGTAAAACAAACATGAATAATGAAATGGATACATGATGCCCTTTTTTTTCAAATTTATTCATGATTGATTCTCTTTTTCTTTTATTGACTGACCTCCAAGCTTTAAAAGAGCAAGAATTCTGTTTGACAATAAACACAGTGAACCTGCAACCCGCTGTCAAATGTTCAATTAAAATATCACCAAGCACTTTTCAGGGTGTACCACTGCATTCACTTATCCCCATTATGGCACCACAATAACACATATGACCCTTAGAGATTTGTTATGCACCCAACTCTCAGGACAGCAAGATCCAATGTCTTGGAAAAATAACGCTGGCTTCTATTATTTTTCTCTTTAGCTTGTCCCTGAAAAGTTGAATATGTTGAAATGATTTGGTTCGTATGAGGAAGGAACTGAAATGAAAACAAACCGTTATAATCTCACAGTTAAAGGGAACTTAACCATTTACGCATTCCCCACTAAAAACGTCAACCACCTAGAGCACAGCAAACGATCTGTTTTTTTTTTTTGTTTTAAATATTCACTTCAACCACAGTCAGATCAGTACTAAAACAGGGTCTGAAAGTCACACAGGTTGTAAGTTCAATCACATAAAAAATAGGGGAAATTCAGTCTGCCGGTAAAGAAAGGCAAAAACAAGGCAAAAGATTACACTGTAGCTGGTACCACCGTCTTGATTTTTTTTTTTTTTTTTCCTGAAATGTACAGGAGCATTTGCTACAAGTAACAACAAAATAATACCTGAAATAGAACTGAAGTCACTTTGTAAGGAATGTGAGCTAGAAGTGCTATTATTGACTTTAAGACTTAACAAAGGCTGATACTGTACTTCATCACATCTAAAAGGTAAAGAGATTTATTCTGGGGGGGGGGGGGGGGGGTTTTGGTCGTTTGGTCTTCCCTATCAGTTGCTTACATCAATAACTTAATGAAAACGCTTTCTTGAAATGTGGAAGGATTTCTGGCCCGCGATTACCATCTGTTCATTGGTCCATGATGTGGAGACATGTTTGCTGCGTTTCAGTCAGATCACTTGTGTGCGAGGACTTTGCTTGTTTGTTGTTGAACAGCAAAGGGTCCTCTGGGGGGCTGCCAGTGTGTTGGTCTGCGCAGGTGGGGGTGGGGCGGTGGTTGTTGGTGTGTGTGTGTGTGTGTGTGGGGGCCGTACACGCCGGGCTACATAACCTCCACATAATTGGCCGGGAACATCCCAAAATGGCCGTCTGGAGAGTAGCCTCGCCACCAGCCCTCGTCTATCATTTCGATCCCGGTGATGATGTCGTCGGGATCAAACGAGATCTCAGTGTCGTCGGCTGAAGGAGGAAAAGAGGCAAACTGTAAAATGTTTTCAATGTAAACAACATCTAATACCTATTTGAAGTACCGTAGGTTTATTAGCCTATAGTTCAAACCCCCACACTAAATACACTATTGAGTTTAAGCAGCGATCTTGAAGATCTCTATCTTGTCACCTTTGGCGATGCAATTCAGAAAATGCAATTTGTTTTTGAATCACACTTGTGTGGTCTATCACCTTGGTCCAACACACATCACTAACTTTGTGTTACTCATTTGTTCCTTGGGATTTTACACGTGTGAGTAATATCAATAAACTGTTAACGTAAGGACCACATCTCTGTATACAATTTGTAGATTAAAATCTTTGAGATTTCCATTTAAACATAATCTATGCACAGCCACTTGTTCCACAATAACACCATGCTGATCTCTTGACCACATAAAAGCTGTGAAAAACCCAACAGTAGGTACTAGTTTAAGTGTTGAATAGCGTTAAGAGGTTGGGGGCATTTTCATCCTTCCGACCACCCACACATCCCCTTTTCTGTCACTCTCCATCGACTCTGCTGCATCTGCTGAAGCCTCACGTCACTGCTGCTGCTTTATCTGTCATGCGGTGTGGTTCAAGGGTGAGCTGGTCCTGGCCGATGTGCATGATAGAATGAGATGTGCAAATGTAGCATAGGAATTAGCTCAACTGAGACCGGCTAAAACAGGTGTGGACAGGTCTGGGGCAATGGTCACAGCTGTGAGGGGGAAAGGGATTGTTTTGACAGTTGTGGGGTTTTTTCTAAGCCTGCATTTAAATGTATTTTTTTTGCAGTTTCAAAGGGGGCACATCAATGCCAAAACTGGGTGCTACCAAGTTGCTAATAATCATTACATTTGACTGACCACATATCTGTTTATAGCCGTTAGAGCACTATGATAAAATAAATAACTTACCAGCCTGGTAGTCATACAAGGCTCTGGCACAGATGCCTCGGTCTGAGCTCTCTGCAGTCACAGTCACATCATACGCGTTGGTCTCCTCCACCTGGAAACGGGAATGAGGTCAAGTTATGTTTCAGATTATTGATGGAACAAAAACTCTCCTGCCAAATATAAGTAAACAACCACCTTAGCGGGCTCTTCCTGGACGTCGACGGTGGCGGCAGGTGCCTCCTCTGTAAAGACAGACAATTTGTCAGTGAGATCGAGTCTGAGCTGAGCTGTCTTTCCACCAGCAGGTGGCGGCAGCAGCAGCTGAATCCTGACAGCACAGTTTGGCTGGAGGGAGTTAACACAGTTTGTTCAGATGAGTTTTCATAAGAAGCAGATGGGAGTGTTGGAAAGCTGATGTTAACACTGTGTGAAATGGGCCCCACCTTTTTCCTGCTCCTGTGGGGCTGCCTCCTGCTCATCATACTCACACCTGGACTGTCCATCATCCACATCAGGCTCTTATCACCCAAAACACAAGCACAGACATGCATGTACACAGAGGAACACATCCACAAGTCCACACAGGCTGAAAACCAGCCACCAGGGGAATTCTGTTCACACAAGGAGCACCAACGCAATAATCTCTACGTTTCTTAGAAAAACAGAAAGTATGGCGAATGGAAGTCTGACTCATGATGAAATTGATTATAATGATTATGAGTATGTTGATGACACACACGAGAACAGCGATGAGAAGATGAAGCATAGCTTTTTCAAGTTAAGTATGAGACCGTCACCCAGTGTATGCATTTGTGTAAATGTGTGTGTGTGTTTGTGTGAAGCTCACACCTGCGGCACGGACAGGAGAGGCAATGCCTGCTGGCACAGGCGAAGGCTGACGCTGAGGAGAGCTGGCTCGCTCAGACTCATATGCTTGCTTAGACAGAAAAGGGCTTTGCAGACGCCCTGAGCAGAGACACACATGGAACCCCCAAAACATGCAAAACATGGACGAGAGAGAAAAAAAACAGAGCAGACAGGTTGAGCAGAAAAAGAGAGGACACCATGATGGAGACACAAAGTTAAGTATGACTATGAGACACCTAGACACTTTGATGGAAAGTTAAAAGCCCTGCAAAAGGCTGGCGCTGGGAGACCCCTGGGAGTCCCCTCTAGAGAAATCTCCAGTTTGTACGTAGCGCTCCCTGAGAGGGGGCTAAGAGAGCCTTGCAACAATACAGGAAGCGCTGTGACGTTTAAAGCAAATTGATTTATGTGACGAGGTCACTGTTGACGCTCGGGTGATACCTGGCTGGGGGCTGGCAGGGGCCGGGGCAGCAGGGGGGACGTCAGAGTCACTGGGAGTTATCCCCCTCTCCCTCTGTTTGAACATCTCTCTGGGATTCACAGCACGCTGAGAGATGAGAGAAGCCGCCTCCTACAAAAACAAACAAACAAACAATATCTACAGTTAGTATCCCAGGGTCCTGCTTAAAGGGATAGTTCACCCAAAATTCAAATTTCACTCATTTTCTACTCACCCTCATGTCGACTAAGGGAAAAGACACACCAAAAAACATCCAAATACCAAATACCGATTTGCACTGACACCCAGTTCATGGCTCTGCCTGTGTCAGTGCAAATCGCGCAAAATTTGCACTGACACAGGCAGAGCAGCGAACTGAGAGACTGGGAGCTTCTGCTACAAACAAGCTTAAAATATAGACTTATTTAATTTTTTTTGGAACAATTTCTCATGTCGGGGCTTCAATACAAGAGGGACATTACAGACAAGCACTATGGAGGTATTTGGATGTTTTTTGGTGTGTCTTTTTGGACGAAGAAAAGTGAGCCCCGTTCGCTACCGACATATGGCAATGCAGTGCTGCGCGGAGCCCCCCTGTAACTCCGAGAAGGCACAGAGGACTCTGAAACTTCTCCCAACCCTTAGTCGACATGAGGGTGAGTAGATAATGAGTGAAATTTGAATTCTGGGTGAACTATCCCTTTAATGGTGCAAAGAGTTGCTGAGAGAAAAAATACAGTTTTCTCAGTGTATTGTGGGAAGACACCATGCAACAAAAGACAAGGCGAGAAGAAGAAGAAGACAGGTTGTGTTATGTTGAGATTCGAATGGTTCACATCTGATCAGAAATAGACAAAATGCTTTTTCTTGAGAAAAGGGAAAGCGGTTTGGCCAGAAGAGATCACTTTCAGGAAGGGGAACTCACGTTGGCCTTCTCCACTGATTCACCTCTCCTGACTGCTTTCTTCTGGGCTGCCTGGTTCTCCTCCTTCTCCTCCTGATGATCAATATCAATGTTGACACTGCTGACACTGGCTACCTTCCTGAGTGTTTATGTGCTAAGAAGATGCACGCGCTACTGAAACTTATTTAAGCAATCAGCATAATCACAGAAAAGTGGCTCACAGTCAATATGAAAGTTACATTCGCATCAATTCACATTCACTCTCACCTGAATCACATCACTTCCTCATATAAGTCTCTGTTGAGTTACTTCACACTTGAAACCCCATTTACTCAAAGTGTGATCTTGTTAGACACTCACCCAGCGTTGCTTCTCCTGCTCTTTACTGTCAGCTTCCTGCTGCTGCTGGTACTTCCTATTCAACAAAAGGCCATTTAGACGACAGAGGAAATGTAATTTGAATCTATCAAATGATGAAACCGATGCACTTTTCCCCCCCCAGTTGCTACCCACTTTTGTTCCTCGATTTGAGAGGACCTATCCTTGTCCCTTTTGTCCCTCACTACTGCCTCCTTGGCCTCCCTGTCTTTCCTCTCCCTATCCAGCTTCTGGCGCTCCTCATCTGCCTTGCGCCGCTCCTCCTGCCGACGCCTCTCCTCTTCTTTCTAAAAAGGACAAACAGACCAGCTTTGGTTTACCAGTTCTCAAAAATCTGACTTCATGACAGATCATCTGAGAAAAACTAGAAGGCCATGAATGCCACTATCTAGGTGCATCTGTGACAGGTGCTGCTGAGCAGAAACTGCAAAGAGAGAACAGAGTTACAATTGTGCTTTTGCTGACTGTTGTTAGATTGTTGTTACATCAAAACTGCCCGACTGTTTAGGTGGAATTTTGAGAGTTGCAATTTCAGGGAGTCAAAATAATAATAATGATTCAAAACCATCTTGCATGAATAACATTTTTTAAAGAAGTGATTTTTTTGGTCAACTTCAGGTTCTCTTCACACCGTTACAAGGGTGAATTTGAAGTTACCGTTAGTTAAATACATGTTGAGGGGCCTACCTCCGCCTGTGCCCAGAAGGTGTCTTTATTGGTGCTTCTGATTTCCGACATAGCGTTGGTCTTCTTGTACACTGAGCCCTACAGGAAGGAAAAGGCCATTTAATAAGATTGTGTACACATGAGAACACACATTCATGTAACAAGAAAAAGTACAGTAGTTTACAGAAGTTGTATGATTAATTCTTAGTTAAAACTGAAATATGTGATGTGATATAAAGACTCTCTGCAACCTATGTCTCATACTAAAGATTAGATTGACCCTACTATTATATATTATTTGTAGTAGTAGTTGTCGTTTAAAAAAAAAAATATTTTCCACAACTAGGCTCAGATAAGACAGTGAGGCAATTCATATTTTTATGCTTGGGTGTTTGAAAATGATTTAATAGAAATGTTTGCTTCCTGTGAATAGAAGGACAGGCATTTCAAATGTAGCCATGCATGTTTTGAGATTAAGGAGCTTAGTTGTGATCTGGCCCAGTGCCTATCATTCTAACAACCAAGACAAGCAAACAGGAGTGCACTGCATACCACGGGACCCTGAGGACCGCTGTCCTGGAAGCGGCTGGAGGTTTCTTTGTGGAAACTGTAGTTTGCTCCTGAGGCTTTGGCCACTTTCTGCATGATCGCCTCGGGTTCAACGTCCTCATCAGCTCTGGCATTTATTGTGATATGGGCGCCCTGAAACAGCAGGAAATGAAAGTTCCTTTTAATACACAAACAAACAGGGAAACTCCTACATTTGCCGTCTCGGTTGGTGCATGCACCACCCAATAGTCTGTTTACAGGCGGTCTGCTTTAATGATATGAATGGAATTGACACGCCACAACACACAAAGCTACTGTATTATTCCAACAATGCCTGCAGTATGCTGTACGCTAGTCTCCTTTGTTTTGTGTTATTTCGAGTCCTTCTCAAAACCATAATTAACATGCAATTTAGCACACAGATGACCTCCTTTGTAACCATAAATAGGATGCAGTAGAAATTTAGATGCATAAACTCAAAAATGGAACCAGTGCTACCTTCAGAAAATTGGCCATGGAGCTGACATGATTTGCACATAGTCCTTTCCTGGCATCCTTCACTCCTTCCCCAGTCTGAAACAAATCAAGCATTGTCCACGCTCAGGAATGGCCACCACAAAGAAGACAAACAATGAGCACTAGTTAAGTGTAGCACTAACCCAGTTGATGAGGACATATTTAGGCAGGCCAGAATTTGGATCCTGGACCCGGCAGAAAGCGTACATCACTTTTCCACTGTTGAGTTCCTCGACCAGCTCCTCCAGTCCTCCATCTGATACATAAACATTGTGGAAAAGTGGAGTGGTTACTGTGGTTGGTTGTGTAACTGTGGACATTTCTTTCCTCTTACAAATGATGGGGGTGAGACAGCAGAGGCAAGCGATCCTTTTGTGCTGATATTCCACAACTGCAGCTGTATGCTGACAATGAAATTCCTGCACACTTCTGATAATGTCGTGTTCAGATCATAAAAACTTTCCCACAACATCATCCACTCACCTCCTTTGTCTGCCAGGCGAATGTCATTGCTGTTTCCCTCATAGGTGAACAAGGCCCTGGAGCAAAAACACGATTAAGGATGTTAAAAACACCTCCTCAAAACAGATCACACAGATAGACGGAGGAGTATTTCCTCTTTTCACACTTCTCCACTGAACAGCAAATGTTTTGTAAACTTTGTTTAAGTCAAGTAGGGTAGTGTAAATATCCTTGAGTATTGCTACATTTTAACCCCACTTTAAAACTGACATACTAAGTTATCTTAACACGTTGTGTATCCCTGCACTGGTAAAGATTTCACTGATTTTTCTTTACTATTGGATATGCAATGAAAATAGCTAGGGATTAGCAGCCGTACACCGACTGAGTCAATGCTGGGTCATTTCCTGCACAAAATGCCCCTGCACTCCTGTGTCATCTTAATTAGCATTGAGCAAGAAATGAAGAAGTCTCTGCTTTTATGCTCTTACAGTGACTTACATGACTTCCACTTGACAACTGAGTCAGCTAAATAGGTTTTTTTTGTTTGTTTGTTTGTTTGTTAGATACAGGTTAAGAAAAGACAAGATGATCATAATCATCAATAATATAGTGTGGTTTAAACAGAGTGGTTTGTAATGTGACAGGATTGGGTAAGTTTTGTAGTTTAAGTCAGTAAAGTTTAACTTGCTTTAGTTTCATTTAATGCCAGAAGTAATGGGTTTTCATTATGATTACAAATCATGTCCATGGCCTTTAGGTCCTATTTCTTAGAAAATCATGGCATAACTTTATGGTTTAATATAAAAATCACAACTTGCTCCCGCACTCAGTCGAGCTCTGTTTACTGAGTCAACGTTTCGGTTTATTGACCCTCCTCAGGACCAACTTTATGGTTTAACCTCAGTAAGGCATAGATGAATGATCTATGACCTGTTCAGATATATTATTATAACTAACATTATAGGCATGTAGCCTACATATTACAACAATAACTACTTTCTATTTGGGATGTAAGTTTCAGCAAAACACAACTCAGTGTTTGCTAAATTTGGCATGTATTTATTATTTCTAGTTTATACATGAGATTATAGCACTTTCATTTTAGTAACAGGTATGTGGAACTTGCACACTGTGAAACTAGCGACTGCAATATCACTTCTTCATTAACAGTTAGTTTCAAAGTGTACATGTACAGGGTATAATACATTGATGGGAAGTTGGTGGTTTCATAGACTGTGTCAGCCCAATGAAGAAAGTCACACACTCAGCAGAGTGTCTGGAGGCAGCAGGGCTCCCTGGGCATTCCTCCTTGAGATTAATTAATTCAGGTCATCATTAAACACTGCAGCTGTCACAGCAGGTTTTCAGGCGAGCAAGTTATAGCCTACTACAGTAGCCCTGTTACATCAGTGAAGGCAAAGAGGAAGTTCCTTGATTTGACTTTCGCATATTAGTCTGATATAACTTCTGATGTCTTACCAGGAAGTGGGTGAGGTCGACACTGAGCAACTTATTCATTCAACTTCATAAGAGATACGTTCATCCAAAGAGAAAATGCATGCCAGACACATGGATTGAGTGTCCATACTGTTAGTGCACCCAGCTAGCATTTAACTTTACATATTACTTGCTAATCAGTTAGCTCATCTTTAACGTCGCCTCACACCAGACTGGGGATTAATGTAAGGAAGCTAGTCGCCCATCCGTGTAAACAAAGCTCACTATGGCTTAAAATGTAGCCAGTACAAAGTCTGTTGTGGTGAACAACGTGCCACTGGGTCATTGGGAAAGTTTATCCAACGTTAGGTTAACATTGGATAAATGTTAAGTTAACTACTTGACGACTGAGTCAGTGCTAGCCGAGACTGCAGCTGGTATAAACCCTCCTTCACGGAGCTGACGCCGTTATAAAAAAGCTGCTCCTTACCAGTCGGTGCTGGACTTTTCATCCACCACTTCTTTATATGCAGCTGTTAATGCAGGGCCATTTTTGCTGAGGTTTACTGCCATCGTTGAGCCGAACACAGCTAGCCAGCTAGCTATCCGGGATGCGCCCTTCCTACTGGGAGGAGCGGCGATGATGCTGACTTTCAGCTGTGCAGGAAGCTAGATGAGCTAGCGGCTGCAGCTCGGAGGACAGGGTCGCTTGCATATGCGCTAGCGCGACGCTCCGAAAGCGCGGGGCTAGTTTGGTTTCACCATTTTTTTTTTAAATTTTCTTACACCCGGCAATAAATATGTGCAGCCGAATTGCGGATAATCTTGAATGTGCAAACATGCCTTCGGAGGATAAACATAAAGGTCCGCCAATTAGAGGTTGTGTTGTCTGCACAGCAAAAAAAACCTCGCAGCGCAGGTGGTTAAATCAAGCGCACCCTGTTGTGATCTGAACAGGTATGCACTGTTTTCAGCCGACAGCAACTTTTTACAATGCTTTTATGGTCCTTTGTGGGAAACAATTTCAGCTACACTAGTTCAATCTGTGCACAATCGTCTTTTCTTCTCCAAGCATAATTATTTTTGGCTGTTTAGGTTGACTCAACAGGACAGACCACCACACCTCATGTTGGTTAGCACATCTTATGATAAAGGCACAAAATAAGTTACTGCAGACAACGGTAAACCAAGATGAACTTTATTCATATGTTATGAGAAGGTCAATAGTTATCTTGTGTAGGCTATGTGAAGACATGTGGACGTTCATGGTGGCAGTTCAAGCACACATATTCCAAATTTTAAGATGCATGAAAGCTGGTCCTGCGTTCAGAGAAAGCCAGGCTGAAAATTTTGAACAAAAAAATATTGGTATTGTTCAAGCAGGTTTCCATGTCTACTGATGAAATGAATCACCCATTTGGGGGATACAGCCCTGATAGCAAATTTAACAGTTCATGACACGTTCTCTCTATATATACAAAATGAGGGTTAAGGCTAAAATTTTAGTCAGAGGTGTTAGGCAGATGAATTGTAACGAAATCCCTGATATCCGGCAAATGGCTGTGAGAAGGTTCTCCAGAGTGCAAAGCATGCCAAGCTGCCTATATAAACTCTATTGAGCACACTGGACAAAGGAAGTCAATGTAGCATCATTGACATGATGAATTGAGGCTGCATTCAATCGAACTGGAAGATACTCGGCTTTCAAATAAATAAATAGCCAGATGAACAAACGACAATGCACACAAAGTCTGAACTAGTACTAATACACACAAGTTATTTTCAATTGTAGTCCAGCAGCAAAGCACTTTCACTGCATTTAGAGAATATATTTTCAAAACCTTTTAGTATATACTGTACTTCAGGAAAACTTGTTTTGACCATTTTCTCTACAGCAGCTAACAATGATCAAATCCTATATTCAGTGCCTAAACCATGGTGTTAATTCTACAATCAAAGCTTCTAAAATTTCCATGCTTTACTATGAACCTTTCTGGATAAATCCATTCAGTAATGCCTCAATAGCAAATTGTCTTCCCCTTTTGAACATCAAATATTTCCCTTTATATTGGCAGCATCAGCACATTATGAGCCATGACTTAAAAAAAAAAAATCATAGCACTTCCTAACTACTTCATCCAACAGTCACAATGGGTTATAGTGAAACTAATATTACATTATGACACGTCACAATCATGTTCAATTCTGGTGGATGAAAAAAAAAAAAGCCTAAAACTAAAGCTTTCAAGGATACAATACAAAAGGTCAGAAATGTATCACCCAGACAAACGGTTTTACTGTCATGGTTGATTATTCATCCCAAAACTAAAACAAGCCTTTGCAGGCTCGAGATCATGAATATGAACATAAAGAAAAACTGACAAACTTCACATCACCCGATATTAAAGCAGGTGAAATTGTCGTGGCAACTTACGTATTTATTCACCTCAAGTAACTGAATGCAGTGACAAATTATTACGAGGTTCTGCAAAATGTCAACTCTGTCGTCAAGTTCCCCTTTTAAGTGTATGTGACAAGCTGTAACCAAATGCCATTTTGTTTTAGAAAAACAGTAGCATGTACATGTATTACAGCATCATTTTAACAGCTGTACACATCCATAGTGTTGTTGAAAAATAAATGGAAAATAGTGACTAATAGAGCTGGAGAAGGATGAAGGAAATAAAAACCCTCTGTGAAAAAATGGCAACACAGACCATCAGCACCTATATGCATAAAAACCTCAGGAGTGCTGATCTGTCTTTGATCGTTTATGACCTATGGTTTTTTTGTTATGTAAATAAACCAGTGAATGCAGATCAGTATTATATTTCCAAGCCTGATGATATGGGCCCTGGTCACTTCCTCACCATGGGTCACTGCATGTAAAGGCTGATGATTTGGTTAGATACCTGAGTAACTGTACTGAGGAGGCGGCACACAGCTTAGCTATATGCCAAAGAGTAGCCATGTTCATAGCTACACAACAAGGAACAAGTCGTACAACAGTAGTACTTTGTGCACTATGGACACCAGCCACGGGTGTTTACTTAATACAGGTTATAAGGGCAATGACAGCATGTGAGGAGAAATAGATGTTGACATTTGCCCTATGGAGCTCCACAACTGTGAGGCAAGGGCCAGCTGGCTCTTAATAGCAGCTTTCTAGTGTCTTCAAAACCACTAAATACTGTTACAGTTTCAAATGTAGTGGGTGACAGAGACCAATCCTTCTTTACATCTTTCACATTGTTTCGGGGTAGAGACAGTTATGTGCCAACAGATCAGCTGCTGGTAATGGCACCGCACCATTTTGTGTTGAACAGGGAACATTCTGCCTCAATTGCACATATACCGTTTGAAAATAATAACACAGAAAGGCCACTAAATACATGGAAATACAGTAATAACAAGACATCCAGTGGGACACCGACAGTACCTCTGAAGTGAAGGGAGAGCCAATCTCCTAAATCAATCAAACATTTCGCTTCCGAGTAGCACAATGATATGACTCTTTGACAGTGAAAATGATGTGCATGAAAAGCAACAATGACAGTGATGATCACAATAGCAGGAGAAACAGTTTTAAAGTCTGAGTGTGGTGGTATGGGCTGTGAAGATTTTCCGGTATTCCATATGGGAGTGCTTTAAGGAGCCCATCAGGTCCTGCTCAGCAGATCCATACAAGTCATGAAGGACAGCACATGGTAGCAGCTCAGCACACGGAAAGCCAGGTGGCACTGTACCTCATTGAATCGCTTCCTTCTCCAAAAGATGGGCTGTTGTCTAGGTTTTTTTCCCCCTCTGTTGCTCATTTGCCTCAAGTTACAAATCAAACATGTTTCATTTGTTCTCATTTCTATTTTGATCTCCCTGGCATTCTCACATTGCATACTTCTGTGTCCATTCTCTTGCTAATTTGTTGTACCTGTAAAACAAATGCAAATGCAAAAAAAAAGTTTAGAAGAAAGTGTCAGATCAATTTGCAAACTGCCAACTTCATCTACAAAAAATACTCAGTCAATCCATATCTAACACTCACTTTTCCCTGTCAGCCTTGTATGTATGGGCAATCTCTGGTACCAGTGGGTCATCGGGGTTTGGATCACAAAGAAGAGAGCAGATTGACAATAATACTGTAGAAGAATGAAAAGAACAGTTCAAAAAAGTTAAAAGATTACAATGAGATTTTAAGAACAAGCCATTTCTAACACCAACATAACAATGTGATTCTGACACTCCGTAAACTAGGATATCAATAGATACAGGCACATCTCAATAAACAGGAATATCATGGAGGTCAGCGGACTTCCCCATGATAGTGTAGCTACTGAACCAGACAATAGACAATTTCAAGTCTCAGGCA
The DNA here is from genome assembly GCF_905171665.1 of Trachurus trachurus. NCBI lineage: Eukaryota > Metazoa > Chordata > Actinopteri > Carangiformes > Carangidae > Trachurus > Trachurus trachurus. The sequence goes on from NC_139895.1 coordinate 27,013,477, forward strand.
ACCGTTGCAGGTGTTTTGAGTCAATTAGCCAATTGGAGTGTAACACCATTAGGTTACAAAAGTGAACTTTTTCATAATATTCAGATTTTTAGATTGATTGAATTTTGGTTTTGATTAAAGCAGAAGTAAGCGATATTTTTGTGTTAATATAAGTCTTAAATAGTTATATCTTCCGACAGCAATCACTTACATAGAGTGTTTGGACCGAAACACGGGTCTCTCAGTCACTCTTCTCTGCTCTGAGCTGAGGAGAAAACTTTTCTCGTATCCTACAAGTTTTATCCAGTGAGGAGAGAGAACGGCATGCAGGGCTGTGTGTGCAGCCAAGGGATGCGCCTGAATGTGGTGACATAGGGACGAGGGCGGGGGCTGCTAACTCCATCGGCTGACAAGACGTTATGGTGCGTTCAAGGCAGCCCGTAACTCGTGTTTTTCCGACCTGTGAAGTCGTACCAGTTCGATCTGGTACGAGTTCACGGGTCGGAAGTTACGAGTGGCCGTTATAGTGCACTTTTACAGGTAAAACAGGTCGGAAAAACACGAGTGGGTTGCCTGGAACGCTACAAAGTCGTAAGTCGTGACTTGAAGCTGTAATTTACGGTTTCAAAAGCCTGCCTGGAACGCAGCATTAGCCAAAACGACCGGATCGCTTACTTCTGCTTTAAATGTAAGCCATAATCATTACAATTCAAAAAAACAAAAACACACAATGTGTTTAATGAATCTATATAATGAGTTTCAAGATTTGAATTGGACTACTGAAATAAATAAAGTTTTACATATTTATCTTAATTTATTGAGACGCACCTCTACATGATAAAACTCTAAAATATAATCGACAGTATGTCAGTGCTAAAAGAATATACACACCATGTGTCAATATCATCAAATAAACAATGTTATTTTGATATTAACTATGTAAATCCCTATTTCTATGTTTTACCTTTCTCTTTTGTCATTTGTGTTATATGTCTGTTGTTGTGTTTGTCTTGCTATGGACCCTGAGTCTGACATAAAGATATACGTATATATAGAGAGAGCCTAACCACTAAACTGAGTCAGAACTTCATTAGATGCTGGATTTCTTTAGCTCTGAATTGAATTGTCTTTTTACCTTTAAAAATAATAATAATAATAAAAAAAAGAATACTATCTGAGTCTAAAGGTTTAAGACTGACATTGATGTGGAAATAAGGAAATGTGTTGATATCATTTTTCCTCCTGATACAAGGACACTCTACAAATGTGCATTTTAACTTGTCCACCCAGGTGTAGCTAATAACATTAATTAATGCCATGATAATGCATTCCATATATCTGTGTCAGAGTAACAGCCCTAGTACCATGGGTCAACATTCACATCAAAATAAAAAACATGTATATATCTTGCTTTATCACTTACCTTTTGATACTGTAAGCGCAGGGGACCATTGCGATCTCAGTATATCCAGACAAATGCTTCCATTGCTGTTGATATTAGGGTGGTAAATTTTTGTTGTGAATGCAACCTGTGACAAAACAGGAAAAAAAATATTATTTTCCGGTCAAGTCAATTACCTTGAGCACAGTAAAACAAATAACTATAAAGTGAAGTTTCCATAATATGTTGATGCCTCATTGTGTGAAGATCCATACTCACTTTGGGTGGTTTGAAGGGGTAATCTGTCGGGAAGTGAATGGTGAGGAAAAACACTCCACTCTGATATGGGCTGTCACTCTATTGAAATATAAATAGAAACAAGATAAGTTTTCCACAGCAATGTCATTGTTTTTTTATTATTATTATTTTTTCTGCATATTTCAATTGGTTTAAGATAGAGTGTTACTTACCGGTCCCATTATCGTTGCCTGCCAGTGAAACACTAAGGGACAAATAAATATTATTAATGATTTTAGCACTGATATCTAAACTCCTGCCACTCCATGCCATACTGTCTTAAATTATATTTATACGTAATGATTTTGTTCAGGCATACCCTGACACAGCAGTTTTCTAACTACTTACAATCATCTCCAACTGGTCCAGCAGAGCACTGGGCAGGTGGGTCCCTCTGCAGGTCTGATAGCTCCTAAAGGTAGGACAATCACATAATGAATCAGCTTTGATTTTACTGGTCAGTTGTAGTACGGTAACACCATTACTCTTTGTAAGAAAAAGATATTTGTTTTAAATAGAAAAGGAGTAGGCATTTCAAATTCATAAATATTCAGTATGCAGGTTCTGATGGAAATACAGCTTAGGTTAGAGCGTCATCAGTAGGTCAATGAAAATGTCAAAAGGATGCTGCACTGTGAATGACTCGTGTTCATTTTGAAATAACTTTCTGCAGGATTTCAAAATATGCACATCTTTGCAACAGTGTCTGATCTTAATCCATATAATTTCTAGCTCTATGTGAGGTGGACTTAGTTACTAAACTTTATGGGGGGGTTCAACCCTAAATTAGAGAGAGGTTGTAATTACTGCCAGTCTTTTCAGGGGCAGCCATGTTTGCATCACAGTCCTGATATTATACATGTAAATGGTGGTTCTCATTTCATCTTGCTAATTTCATGAACATTTAAGTCATCAGTTCAGTTGTACCAAGGATACCAAGTATGAAGATTAGAGAGCTGAACAGAATGAAACAAATATGTGCCAGTCAATAAATAAATGAATAAATAGTGTGTTATATTCAGATTATAATGTCAGAAACGAAATGTAAACGCCACGGCCATACCCCATTATATACTATTCAAGACATGACAATGATCAGAGGCAGCAACGCGACAGATGGTTAAGGAGACATTTAGGCCGTTATTTAATATCTCTTGAAAGGAAGCCTATCTATTCTGTTATATAAATACACACCGTGGCCTGCTCCACTGCCCCATTTGCCTTTCCATATATGGCAACACTGACACTAGGGTTCAATTTTGGCAACGAGCAACCAGCTGTCATTCAGCGGCTAAACACATCATCAACCATGGTCCCAGTGACCAACCACGAGGAAAAAGATAATTGACAAGCTGAGAAATTTAATAGCAAATTCTGTGCATGTCAAACCACCAGACCGAGGACTAAAGCCTACACTAACCTTTGCTAAATAACTGCTAGCACACGGCTGCACTGCAAAAAACGACTTGCTCGGGTTCACATTAGCCACCTTTACCAAAGTATTGAGAAGCTGCTAAGCTATATGTCAGAAGGAAAAATTAAATATTACACACACACAAAAAAAAAAACCCGTAACGTTAGCTGTCAAAACAATGTGTCTGTTTGAGTGGTCACTGGCAGTCAGCGGTAACGTTACTGTAGCAATGCACCAACAGGGCCACCAGTGGTTAGCTCGTCTTTTGTCTGTGCAGTGTTTAAAAAAGCGAGTACAAAAAGCAACCAAGGCTATGTCGAGCTACAGAAACGGCCACACACTGATAATACCTCCACAGAGTGGCCCACACTGTGAATATGTGTCATCTACAAGGTATGGCTGGCACACGACAGAAACATACACTCACCTTCTGAATCCTTTTCAACGCCATTGCTCCAATGGCTGTGCTAGCTAGCCTGTCAGCTAACAGTTAGCACCGCACACATACAATTTGGCTTTTGTTGCCGCGTCCTTTCAAATCTCACTTGACGTACAATCAGAAAATCACGTCTGACATCTAACAGGCTTGGCACTTTTGGTTCCTGGTACAACCGAGGCGGTAAACTGTGTTTTAAAGCTGGGTCTTTCTTGAGACTGGCACTGAACAACCGAGTTATTTTGCTGCCTCTCCTCTCATCCCTGCTGCTCTAGGTGCCTGGCAGCAGTCAGACTGTTTGGGCTGATATCGCGATAACTTTCTTTACAAGTCCTGAGGCGATAGTTGCAATTTCGATGCTTGTTAGTCCAAAATGCAGAGCTTGCTTTTAGTTTTTGACCGTTTAGTGCACTTATCAAAAGCTGAAATATGTGACCGTTCATTAGCCTAATCACAGTGAGTGTTATCTAAATTAAACATTTAGTTAATGAGTTAGTTAATAGCTGAATGAATGGAAACTCCAGAAAATAATTTAACAGAAAAAACCTCGTTAAATTAAAGCCATATTAAATGTCCCTTCTATTTAGCACTTAATTACATTCCTCAGATCAATATAGGCTAGTTGTTTGAAGCCTATTCACAGGCTTTATAAATTCTGACAAATAGCCTAGGCCTACTGGATCAGCAAGTAGGCTAGGCCAGCCTACCTAAATGAGCACTAATTAATCCAATCATCAACCTTATATTCACATTCCTTAAATAACAGAGATGGAAAGCAGTGCTCAAGTAACAGGCTACATTTTAAATGCCTGGCTTTAAACAAACAACGGATAGCATCAGTGTCTGAGGCTGAGTGTCCACAAGATGTCACTATTTGAAAAGAACAAAAACACACAAAAGACACTTGGCCAAAATAGGTGTTTGATCAGAAAATGTTTTTTGCAATATTCACTTTGTCATTCATCAAACCAAAAGTTTGTGTGCTCTAATTAGGCTAGTTGATTAATTTAAATAATTGCTTTCAAAACTTTTTTTTTCTTCAAGTGCATGACAATGGAGCAGCCAAGTGTAATGAAGCTAAACACATGTATTATTTCCATGAACATAGAATAAAGAGAAAGACTATAGAATTGTTCATTCAACACCCAATCATTGTAAAGGCATATTCATCGGAGTCAGCTGCATGCTCTGGTTTCTGCACAGCCTTGTCTTGCAAAGCCTCATGAGCTCCCCTTTATATATCTTAAACAAGGGTGAAAAAAGAGCTCTCATTATTTTAGTGAGTATGTATGAATGGGTCGCAGTGTTCATTCTTCTTAAATGGCTGATTCAGTGTCAGGTTGAGGATCCTATCGTCAATGTGACACTGAGAGGGACCATTTTCCTTTGGAAAGCTGAAGATTCCTACAGATAATATCTTATTGTTTGCTCATCTCTGTGCTCTCAATGACCTGCCTGTCCTCAGGGCCTGCCTGTAATCAGATTCAGCCAGCAGCAGAGGTAGCAGTTTGGGTCTTGTGCAGCAGGGGCCTTGTGTTCTGAGTTTGTCTACTTGGAGAGGCCATTTATCAGCATGAGGTTTTCAGACACAGTCAAGCCCACACTTTGTTGGCTTGAGAAGCCTCAGTTCACAAAGCCTCCCACAGTGGCCTTACTGTACTTTCCTCTGAAATCTCAAAGCACATTGGTGCCACTGGTTGCGATTGTATACTTTAAACATATTTGTTTAAGCCTATAGTGTTTGGAATTATCAGTCCTTCAGTTATGTGGGCATGCTACCTTGTAAACATGCAACACAACAAGCAAGAAATGTTGTTCTTTCTACAAGCCAACATATCACTGACTTGTATGGGGAATTTCCCACCAATACCCAGAAGTTGAGTTTTTAGTTACAGGACCGGTGCCCCAAGTTCCAAATTGATGTATGAGCCAAGGTGTGAATGTGTCAGTTTTGGGATGATATGGGTGGGGGAAGCAGCTTAGTTGACCTGTCTCACGAGGAATAGCCCATAGTGCTGTTATTTGAAACCATGGACTCAGCAAACTCCAGTGATCTGTCTTTTTGGTCACATGAATCATCATCAGTAGGAATCCCATTGTATAGCAGAAAGCATTCCACTTACTACAGCAATTACGCTAAACCTGTGTCAGAGATTAAGTATATTCCCCTCAATGGCACTTTTCCCATGGCTGCCAATGTGACAAAGCACATATGCTCACTGTCATTTTCAGAATTAACTTAAATGGCTCTTGCTAATGTCTGAATTATCCAATAAAAGCACAACCAACTAATGCTGAGCGCAAGCTGGGCTCCCAGTCCCCAGAGGTGTCCTACCTTCGGTCAGTGTATTAGCTTTCTGAGGGCTGTCTTGTGGAACAAAGATCCATATTGTTCCCACATACTAAGAGTTATTTGTTCACCCCTTGTATCAATGGTCTTGATTTGATTATACACTCAGGCAATATGTGCAAGCAGTGCTCATGCTTGCAGTGAAGTCAGCACTCTGCACAATCAAATAATTCTTAAGCTAAGCAATTGGAAAAAAGGGTCATTATGTATGGAGCAATCAGTGTTTCATGGCTCATTTCCTTAGCTGTGATTTGATTTTGCTTGTCAGTGTTAAGGTGGCCTTTGACCTAGAAAACCTCTGAGTTATTCTTCAAATCGTCCTTTTGCTTTTGTGGGTATCAGTGTTAGTGAGTTATACAACTCAGATCAATAACTGAAAGTCCAGTATAACAGTTTTTTGAAGCGTCCCCCTTTGTCTTTTTCTTGTGTTTTGGTCTTTAGAACAAGCTGGTGCATGACTGCATGTGTTGTTTTTTTGGCTGGCGGGGTTTACATCATGAAATCATATAAACATTTATGGCTTCAAGGATGTGCCTATTAAACGGCCTTATATGCTCTAACTGTGGCCACGGAGAACTCGCCAGCTTTTATTGACCTATTTGCATAGCTAGTTATGGGACGTCTCGTTTACAAGCAGGGGTCCTAGCAGAAAAATAATACTGGCATTTTACTGTTTTCAGCGGCCAAACCTGTTTAAAGAGACAAGCTGAGTGATGATTTTTTTTGCTGGATAATACAGACTCACATTAAAAAGCTCCGTATGTTGACTATTTCAAACTGCAACATTGCATCAGATTTAAATATTTAACTCAATTTTTTTTTTTAAATAAACAAAAGTAAATGTATCTCCAAATGTAAAAGTTAAGGTAAAAGCTGTGCATCAATCTGCAAACTTCTTCTTGTCCAAACATTTACTCACTTTCCACATTTGGATTAAAACAATATCACTAAACTTTGTTGTTATGTTAACAGTTTGAATGAGTCATGGATTCATCATCTGCAAAGTGATTAATGGGTTATTTTCTTAATTCTTTCTCTGTGATTATCAAGATTTAATGTCTCTCCGGGGAGAGCAAAAAGAATGAGATCAGATCCAGTCGCCTGCCTGTTACTTCTGATCCGCCCTTATCTGATGTGCATCATGTGGAGCACAGACACAAATCACACACATACTCATAAAGAACCAGTAATCCTTTGGGGTTAAGCACTTAAAGAGCGATCCCCAGAGTCCTCTGTGTCTCAGAGTTGCACCACAGTTCTGGCGCGGTGATTGACAGCTCTGGAAACGGTTTTACTGTGCTGCTCTTGCAATGAGTAGTCTCCAGAGCCTAGGTAATAACTAGTCGAGAGTGTTGACTAATACATTTAGTGGTGACTCCACATAATCAAATGCGTTCCAGCTGTTTGAGTTCTGATGACAAGTTCAGGTTTTCCCAGTTTGCTGAGCTTCCTCGTGAGACAAAGGAGGGATTTCCTCTGAAGCAGACAGGCAGTGGCAGCACCAACAAATGGCTTGGTACTGTTATCAAATAGAAAGTCTGACTAAATATAAACTTATCATCTGCAGCCTGAGCCAGCGCAGAAATGAGGGAGAAGGCGACAGCTGAAACAATGTTTTCTACAGGCAGTGTCCTGGGGCGTGTACAAAGACAGATAGATTCATATATACCCCCCAAAACTATAAAAGAAGTTAAAAAAAAGCATATTCTGAGTTGCAGCACATGTGTTTGACTTAGGTGGAAGGGAGACATCCTTCTTATCTTGTTCATTTCCTCCAAACACACACATGCACACTCCTCAGGAGACACGCTGCATTTTTATAGAACAGTTGCTTCATGCTTTAGAGGTAGGATCAGCCACCTGTTGTTTGACAAGATTTTACTGTGCAGAGGTGTGTGGTAAGTGTCTGTGACTGTGTGTGAAAGTAAGTGACTGGGGCATGGGAGGAGGGGTGGAGGGGGTGTCCATCCTGCTGCACAATAAACAGTTTGTTTCCCAGGAGCACCCCTCATGTTCCTGTTGTTGGCTCCATCGCTGCTCACTGGGAAACGTCCTGGCCTCTATTGTCCGGGAGGTCGGGGGTCACAGGATGCTCCTAAAGGCCCAAAGAGGGAGGTAAGAGGTTGGATAGTGAGGCATGATAAAAAGCTGCCCCCCCACCCCTTCAACTCTTGCACACACGCACCCCTCGAAAAAATAAAACATTAAAATTGTTTCTTTTTCCCCCTCTCTTGTCATTCAAAATGCCAGTCATTATCAAGAGTCTTAGGAAGTGAGATGCGGACAATGAGCAGACTGACTATTGCATATTAAACATCCTAATTGCCTTTGGTACATGTGTAGAGCTCTGTTCCTTGCAGGCGTTCTTTGCATATCTTTAATAAAAGCCCTAGTCCACAAGCTTTCCCCATACAAAAATGGGAAATTTAAACTGAGCAGCTAACAAGAGGGTGAGGCATATCATTAAAGAAAAAATTTGCCAAGAAAGGAGTGGTTGTATTGTGCCGTTGTCACCACGCAAATGTTATAATTTAACCACAGACAGAGCTTAAACGCTGGCTGAGACTGTTGAGCTGATACATGCCTCTGACTGCACTGACCTTTTAAACAGGATAGCACATAAACAGCCATATAAACGCTGTTTTTGCAGCACGATTAAATATGTCTCCTCAGAGCAGCAGACGTTTATGATAGTTAAACAGAGACACCATGCTGCCATAATGGAAACTTGTTGCACCTCTCTCGAGACTACGGCAGTGGCTGAGGTCCATATCAGCTGAAGTTCTCGTGCGTGTGTGTGTGTGTGTGTGTGTGTGTGAGTGAAACATCATCTATATAATATTTCCTCTGAAGTTTATCTGTAAGGTTTTTGAGCAATAGTCTTACTTTTTATTGCGCTTGAACCAAAGCGCTTCTGGGCCTGCAGCCTGTCCTTGCCTGTGCCTCAGTGTGCTGGAGAAATGGGATGAGTAGACATGCTATTCTCTGGACATTCACAGGGACACTCATTTATCTTTTTTATAGGCTTAACCTAGCTGCAGTTTTGAACAATATTCCAGATGTGAGCCTTCATTTTTGTGGCTATCCTGTTTACTTTCACGCATGCATGTGTTTGTAATATTTGATGTGTAGTTCAATCTATTAACAGATGGTGTGACATTTATTTCTCTCACATTATTATGTATCTCACATTCATTAGTAGAAAAAATATGCTTTATTTCATTTAACTGGTGTAAATAAAGCTACAGTAGAAATAAAGTACATCAACATTACTAGCAAAGTGGACGTAAGGAACAAAAGTACAAATGTTTTATGTGGACAAACAGCAATTGTCATAATTATATTGTATCATTATTTGATTATTGTGGCCCTTGTTGTTTAATGTAGCCTCAGTTTAATCAGTAGCAATGCAACATATGTTATTTAAGTTGCCTGTGAAGTTTGGTTTGTAAGCTTGTAGCCACAACCTTAAAATAAATGTAGTCTGGTATAAAAAAAAAAGGAAAAAAAGAAGAAGAAGACAAAGAAGAAATGCAAGATTAGAAAGATTAGAAATACTCATTTGAAAATATCTGAGTAAATGCACTTAGCCACAATCCACCACTGCATAACTACTACTACTCTTTTAATTATTCTTCTTGTCTTTGTTATTGCATGTGTGAAGACTAGTCGTGTAAGATGAGAAGTTAATAAAGGTAACATGAGAGACAATGGGTGCAGCACATGGCCATCCTCATTTTTCCACCACAGGCATTTATGGATATAATGCTCATAGTTTGAGTTACATGTTCCGAATCTTCCTCGAGGCCTGACCCTCACCTCGTCCTGCCCTGTCATATCAGGTTAAGAGTTATACTGGAGCGGTGGACATGACAGCTGGAAATGGTTTGAGACTCTCTGGATAGTTTGTTTTCAGACCACGCTGCAGGGAATGGATGAGAGACACGTGTAGGTTAGCCCTTGGCTGTTGTACTTATGTGCCTCATGGTGACAAAAGTGTTACTGTGAATGATATCAGTATAAAAATCTGCAGCTCCTTGTGGTCCATGTAAATATGACAGACTGATCGGGGGCAGTCTAGTCTAGGTATCTCAGCAATGTGTCACTATCTGAGTTAATTAGGCTCCTCTGGTGTTTCAAGCACTTTGACCTGTTGGGGGATTCATTTCCTGGTCTGTTGTGTTTCTAAGTCTGCAATTGGGGTTCTGGCATAATTTGCGTTCTCACTTCCCAGTCCCTCTCAGATGGTGGGGTGCTTTTCCTTTCTTTATGACCAAATAAATCTGACTGGTGCCAAAGGAAAAAAAAAATGGGATTAAAATTCCCCTTTCGCTGTCTTGAGGAGCCCAGCTGCACTGCACTGTTTGTTTTCCACAGTACGGTGCAGCTGCACAGTCGAGCATTATGGAGAGGTGGGCCAAAGCAAAAACAGAAATGACTTATTTTTATTGGCATGTACCTCTCCATTCAGTGAGTGATAATTGCATTGTGGAATTAGAAAGCAACATTCAACAACACTCTGGTTAAGATAATGTTAATGTGGTCAAACATGCTTTCTCTCTACATGTAATATCTTCAAGGTCTTTTTTTTTGTTTTTGTTATTTTTACAGTAGTACTTTTTCTCACAACTAAATTCTGTTTTCTCACCACAGTCTATTTCCGAGACCATGTACTGTAGCAGCACTTACTGTATTCATACACGCGTACGCACGTATGTGACAGCACAAATAGTGACGTTCGCCTGAATACAAAGAATAATAATGACTTAGATGGGGGAAATGTAAAGTATACTCTGGTCTGCAGAGCAACATGTACAGTGGTTTGGTTATTCTGAAATTACTTAACAGACAACCGACAGCTATTTCAACCGCAGACAAGTGGCTAGACGTTCATACAAGAAGGAATGAGCTGCGCAGAGAGAGGGAGGGAGGTTTCGATGCACCTTGAGATAACACGGGAAGAAATGTGGTGCAGCAGGTAAGACATGTCTGTGAGCAATATTATCTGGGCTATGGCACCGTTCAGGTAATTCTCTCTAAATGCTTTCTGAATGTAAATGAGGTTGACTTCCCAGCAGGTTTATGAAAGCTCACTTTGTCATCTGAACGCAGTCGCTCAATATCCTCCCTGACCTTATAGAGCAAAGTTTGCCGAAGAGAAAGGGGGGTGGGTTTTGCTCTTTGTTTAATTATCCAACCTATCTCGGGCCCTTTCTCTTGATATGCTCCTCTCTTTCTTTCTCTATCTGCACAAACAATCCTATCCAATCATGCCAATTTTCAGTCCCTAGAGTCCGGATGTGTCCTCTCAAAGAGTGCTCTGCACCTTTTTTTTTTTTTACCCTTGTGCATTTACAAAAGCTTTCACAGTACCAGGAAATACATCTCTACTTCACTGTTTACTGTTTCACAGCTCAAAAACAAGAACACATTTGATTCTAAATTAACATAACCATCACACAGGATGTAATCTCACTGATGTTTATCACATAATTTGAGCTAAACTCAGATGTAAACAGTTATTTTTGTTGGACAGTTCAGTCTCCTCCCCAGTGATGCCACATAATTCAAGCTCAGGTGTATGGACTTGCTGGACACTAAAAAGAGCAATATGACTGTAAAGATATATTCATGAAATACAGTGCATGCGCACATTTGTTTTACTCCTGTGACTGTGCACACACACATGCACACAGCTGTAGACATTCAAGAATAAGGCAATCACCAGCAGGGTTGTGCAGTAATTCTATGGAGGAGAGATTTACAGACCAACACATAAAGATGATGGTTTCCAGACCCTGTGCATTATTCTGACAGATTGTGTGCTGCTGATTGTATAGCTCGAGAAAGAAAGTTAAGGGGGGTGGGGGGAGGCGACGGAACAAAAAAGACAACACTAATAATAAGTAATCCATGTGAAAAACAAAAGTCTTCGAGGACTGGGAATAAGTTTGTCTTCTCCTGTGGATACATGCAGACAAAAACCAGCAAGGACGCTAAAAATATGCAAAAGACTTGTGGTGCAGTTTCCCAAGGCCAGAGAAAGGAAATAGACTGACAGTTTCTCCCTGACCCCTTTACTACCCCCCTGTAACCTCGTAACAACCCCCACGGGGGATCCTGTCTCTATGTGTAAAACAGACAGTCAGAAAGCATCCTGGAAACTTTAGAGCCACAAAAACAAGAGGACGTGAGGAAGTCCAATAAGCTTGTATGTAGAGGGGCTCAGTCGGGAGATAATCTGGAGGCCACACAGACCAGGCGCCAAGCCTATAGAGCCTAAAAGCTCCGTGGCACAGCCGAGCAGCGTGGTCATTGTTGTCTTTGGAAAGTAAGCAGCTTCAGCGAGGCCAGTGGTGTGAAAGCCACCTCTCTTCTTGAGTGTCTGCTCCAGACCCTGTTGTTGACATACAGGGCAGGTGCAGCTGCACTCTACAACCGCATCAAGCCGAACCCCCTCGACACACACATGCGCACACAAACACACACGGAGCAAGAGCATTGGATGTCAAAAGACAGGGTTATATGGACAAAGACAAATCTACCATTTTCTTTAATATCTCTGCAACAATCAGCGAGGCACTGCTGAGTTAACACAGGGCCCACAGAGATGAAAACAATGGCTGGATTCTTCTGGCTTGAAGATGGCTATGGGAAATGGCAGGGATGCCAGGGCTGATAAGTGACTGAGGGGCTCAAGTTACTTCCAGCTGTCTGCAGCCGTGCATGCCTCTGCGGAACGTATGGTTCACGCATAATGCAAACCATTTCATTTGCGTAATGCTCATAAAAAATCTGGCGGACATATTAAATAAAGTCAACAGCCTCTCACTTGGGCAGGGTTTACATCACAGGAAAGAATCTCCAGTCCTCTGCGGAGCGATGCAATGCACCCCTCAGCTGAGAAAACACAGACAGTTGAACACTGTGACCTTGTTAACATTAATGTTAACTGGATCAATAAAAAAACGGGCGATAGCAGCAACTCTGGATGCAGCATCTGGAAAGAGTCTGACAGAGGCTTTGGGACAATTACGGTAGTTACAGAGCTGTGCATAGTAAACAGTGTCCATGAGGACCTGTTGGCATTGTTGGCTGTGCTTGTTTTTTTCCTTTACACCATAAAACACAGATTCCCATATAGACGCTGCAAATAAGGAGCGTATTTACCTTCTTGTAATTAAAAGTGATGGGAAATAAAAGTTAATGTAAAATCAGCCCGTAAAAGATTAATGGTATTTAATAAAGGCTGTATTTTTGTGCTGTAAACCGAGTTACGCTGAAAACTAGCGCCACATTGCATTAGCATCACCTCAATACCAGTGAGGGCCTCTTCCTGTCCATTTGGAAAATATAAGTACATTTTCAAGCCGCTGCACACTCCAAAAGGGAGAGTGCTTTTGGCAGGCTTTGAAGTTCTCAGAAATAATGCTCCTTAAAAGCATCCTCTGCCATACAGAAAAAAACATGAACATGTATTTCAGTCAAGAGGCATGAGCGAGCACTTCTCAGCAAGCATGTAAATCCGCACTGGAGGACTTGGACGTTTTTGATGTCTTTTTAAGTCTTATGATGTTGTACCCTCTGCCTGAGCAGCATTGATTAGCCTTCAGGTAATATTCATTCATTCATTTGTTCATTCACTCATTCTGTCTCATCATATAGAGATGAGCAGAGTCAACTCTCATTTCATTACGCTGAGTGTTTTCTCCCGCAGATGAGCACTGTCTTGGTTTGGAGCCGGGGCCTTTCTGGAAAAAGGACACTACAAATTGCAACAAAACACCAGAGAGAAGGAGAGAGGCAGGAATAAAAGTTTGCAATAGTCTTTTATTTTCCCTTCTCTGCACAGTTTAGTGTTTCAGTTACACCCTTCAGGCAGTAAAAACTGTCATCTAATCATATCCTCACACAGTCTTAAATGCCATATACGCCCATACCAGCCTGGAAAGGGGACCTTTCTGCGGATTAAAACGGATATGAGGTTATTTTTGTGAGATCCATGATTGCATGAGACACTCCCATCCCTACTTAGTGTGATGACTGAGGAGGTGAGGTAATATGGCAGAGTGGTGATGCAAAAGAGTTGGTTCATCTGCACAGGAGAGACAAATGTTTTGTTTTTGTTTTTTTTTGCTCTTTAAAATCTGATGATCCTTCTGTGAAAGAAAGTTGATACTCACTGGGTGTTTTTTTTTTCTGTAATGGGGTCAGATCGGGAAAATGTATCTTTGGATGTTTAAAAAATGTGTCGGGATCATGGTTAAAAAGAAACACCATCACAAAAAAAAATGGTTTGCAATGTCTTTTACATCAGTATTTTATGTTAACGGCTGCATTAGAAATGACAAGGTTGAGGCCACATCTATTACAATTCTTCCAGCCTTGTTTTGACCAATTTTCTGCACCAAAGTCTGAGATGCACAAAACCAAATGGAGACATTCTGGAGGGCTCTTTGAATTAATGAAAGAACATGACTCGGGTACTCTTCAAAGACAATCAAGTGATACCTAAATCTCCTGAAGTGAGATGGATGGAAGCAGCAGTAGCACACTGTGTGATCTGACATGTCCTCCACACACTTTAACTAGTATTATTAGAGAGCTTGACAGGGTGGGTTTGGCCTGGCAAGACACGTTGGACACACTACAGCAGATCAGAGAGAAGACAAGGGAACTGCTTTAACGCCCCTGAAACAGCGAGGCGAGAACGTGATGAGGAGATGGGAATTACTGCTGAATTAAGCACCACTTTGATTGGAAACTGATTGACCGCTGGTTGGCAAAACATGAAAGGATGACCTTGAATTCTCCAAAGCGAGTATGGATTGGCACAGAGCATCTCTCTCCTCCCTTTCCTGCTTTCTCTCCTCCACTCGCACTGTCTTTCAAGCACACGCAAACACAACACAACCACACAAACATGCACACAACCTGCGCACACTCTGGCAGCTATACGCACAGCACAAGGGAAGAAGCACACGTGTGTGTATAGGCACGCACAACCAGCTCCATCTCTCTCTCTCTCTCTTTTTTTTTTTTTTTTTGCACTCTCTTTAGTGAGGGAAAAAATGAACACACAGTCACGTACGACAAGCCAGAGTTGAGAGAGCAACTTCAAAGTAAGGCAGATGCAGGGACAGCACCCTCTGAATAAATTTTCTGGCCACCAGTCGATCTGCCCCCAGGCTAAGATTGTGGCTGTTCGCATCTCTCCTGACCCCTCATCAACTCCCAGTTAAAACCAATCCTTCTCTAACAAGGCAGGGAGAAGGTAGGGATAGGTAAATATCTAGAGATAAAATCCTCTTGCACATGTTGCAGGTGTAAAGAAAATACATTTTCAATATTATATGAGTCAGAATGCAGCTGGTTTGATCCATACATTGGTGTGAGGAAGATTCTATCACATCAACAACAACAACAATGAATTCTTTCAGTCTGTAGGCATATGTGTGATTATGTGCACAGAATTATGCTTTAAATGTGACCAACTAATGTTCTTTACTTTAATGAAAGCAACAGCTTGACAACAATAGGCATAATTTTGTTTTTGCGAGAGTGGCCCCCTCTCTCACATTGGAATAATACACTTCCGATATGCTGTTATTTTTTTTTCATTCATTTTATTTCTCACTGAGGTGTTATAATCTCACTGTGCTGTGAAACAACAGTCTACTCACCACATGCCCATGGCGCTTAATAGCACACTGCTGAAACTTATGCGTGTGTGAGAAATGTCAGTATTTAAGAGATACCCCTGCTCAGCAACTGCTTATGCAAGTCATTATTATTTTTGTGTGTTGACTTGTTTTAATATTTGATTTCTTTATTAATCATTTATAAGGCTATGGTTCATGAGCACTGAATAATTGTAATTGCACCTGCTGGGACATACACAGTCCATTACATTTCTGACATGTGATAGATTTGGGTGGGGTGGGAGGCTGTGTTTTCGGTGTTTTGTGTTAGTTTAGGGGTTGAAAAAATTGGAGTTCAATGTCAAACCAAAGGGCCGTTTCATAAATTTGGATAAGTAAAAAAAATGAACAAGTGCAAACACCATTCGTAAAACGCACTCTGTTACATTCTCTGCATACTGTAGCCAAGACAAACAATGATGTATAGCCTTGAGGGCAAAATATTCACCTATGTGTGCGCATGCAAGTGCAAACGTGTATTTCTGTCTATGGGAAATCCACTATTTATAACAGCCCAGTGTGCAGTTCATATGAGATGCAGAATGCAACTACAGTATATGTTGCTTTTAACTGAATACAAATACACACACTGACATGCACGCACACACACACACACACACACACACAAACACCCAGGAGGAGCAGGGATCTAATGAGGCCCGTGGAGACACTGCTGAATTGTCAGTCAACCCTCAGCTTGCTGACATGCAGTCGACAACATCAGTGACTTCTTTTCTCAAACAGGGGAAGCCTGTCGAATTGCATCAGAAGCAAAGAAAAGTCTGAGGTCCTGTGGATTTGGGCTGAGGGGGGTGAAGACAGGAGGGGCTGAGGAAATGTTTTAAAAAGAATCAAACTTGTTAGCTGCTGTGTTACACTGGGGAGAAACTTTTGCAAGTTTCGATGCTTTGTGGGCGAAAAATTGCTTTCTTTTTTTGTAATGCATTTAAAAACAGGCCATGATTCAGATGTATGTACAGGTTACTCCACAGACACACACACACACACACACACAAAAAGTTGCAACCACTTCCCTTGTTCTTCCAAGACTGTTTGCAAAACCGGGCCTCCAATCCTGTTCCTCAAATATACAATGAGGCCAGTGAGGGAGAGAGAGAGAGAAAAAGAGAGAGAGAGGGAGTGAGGCTGGATGTTACTTCACTCTGTCATGCCTATAGTTGTGCCATAATAGGCCATGCTTATCCCAGGTGTTGCTGAGCTTTGTCTGTCCCAGCGTATTGTTTCAGGACATGCAGACGTGCAATTTGCACATGGCAGTGTGTAATTATGACTTTCTCACTAGAAGTCTGGCCTGTCATTTTCACACAGATGGAGGCAGTGTGGTCTCCCGCTGCCGGCATCCACAACACTGGAGTTATATTGGCAGGTCACACCTCGTGATAGGAAGCTGCTCAGGTTCACTTAGACTCTAAGAAAACACCATATGCATATTCTCACTTTATTGACCTGTGATATTATAACAATAATGATAATTATAATTGTGACTACAACTGATACCCTACTGATAATACTAATATCACTAATAATAGTGGTAATAAAAATAACAATAGGCTAAATCAAAACTGTGCCATTCATTATTCGGTCACTCCGTGCTACAAACCTCCTCTGTTGTGTTAAAATGCCCTCGATCATTTCATTGTCTGTTGCGGTGGCAGTGCGTTGGTGGCTTGAGGGTTAAGAATAGCTGATCTACATGGTGGTGAATTAAGTGTCGGCTTTCAGTACTAACTCCTCCTCTTCGGACAGGCTGCGCTTTTCTTCCACTTGAACAACCAAGTAGTTTTCAGGGCGCATTCCCCGGCAGCAATGTGGAGGGAAAGGGAGAGCACGTCCAGCTGAAAAAATATTTCTCTCTTCGCACCGGGTTTTTATTTCTCTCTTTTTATTTTATTTTTTGTTTAATCCCTTGGTTTGTTTGGGAAAACGACATTGCGTCGCCTCAAACTTGTGGAAGTGGTTGTGGGGGAAGCAAGTGAAGAAAACTGCAGCAACCGTCGCGTGTTTTTTCTTTCTTTCCTTTTTTTTCTGCTCACTCGAGCCATTGTTTTCTTACGCATGGATACTAGGAGATGAAATCGGACGTGTTTCTTTTTCTTGAGTAACCTTCCCCCTTCGCGTGGACTTTTTTTTTGGTTTTGTTTTAGTTTATGTGGTTCCCGGGATCTGTAAGAGGAGGAGAGAGTCCCATTCCTCTGCAGCGCAACAAGGAGAGACAAACGCAGGGGCCACAAGTTGTCCACAAGCTGCGAAGGAGACCAAACTTTGCCAAGTTGCTGCGCATCCGGCCACTAACGCCAAAGATTCATCGATATCTCCCCTCTGCGGCTCTGCTGTAACTTCCAACTGTGGATTATTGTTGTTGCAGTGCTCGCCATGGACCTGGGGACCACGTTTAGAGGATGAAAAGGGAGTTTTGAAACATGAACAGTGTGTTGTAAGTTGGTTCACTCCTCCAGTGGCTCGCTTGGACTACGCTCATCTGATATAAAGTCAATTATTGTTGCGACTGTTTTTTCCTCCTCGTTAAAAACACAAACAAAACAAAAACACCCACCGCTCTGCCAAAATGCCACAGCTCAACGGAGGTGGTGGGGATGACTTGGGGGCCAACGATGAAATGATCTCGTTTAAAGACGAAGGGGAGCAGGAGGAAAAGATATCGGAGAATGTATCCGCGGAAAGGGATTTGGATGATGTGAAGTCCTCCTTAGTCAACGAGTCAGAAAACAACAGCAGCTCGTCAGACTCCGAGGTGAGGACACGCTGCACGGAGACAATGTGCTCCACGCGGCTCACAGCATTAAGACAGATGTGATTTAATGGTGTTGAAAGTTTCAATAGTTTCTTCCCCTCCGTGTGTGTGTGTGTGTGTGTGTTCTCTCCTTGTCAGCAAGCAGAGAGGCGCCCCCGAGCCAGACCCGACTTAGAAAGTTATGAGAAAACAAGAGACTACTTCAGTGAAGGTAAAAAATAAATAAATAAATCAACAAAACCGTAAAGGCATTCGCACAAGTTTTTTTTTTAAAATGCAGTGTCCGGTGGTCATGCAGCTTTTGTGCTTTTATTAACCCTGACTTGTCTTTTATCCCTGCAGCACTGAGGAGGCAGCAAGATGGTGGCTTTTTTAAGAGTCCTCACTATCCAGGCTACCCGTTTCTCATGATCCCAGACCTCAGCAACCCCTACCTATCCAACGGTTCACTGTCCCCCAGCGCCAGAACAGTAAGTGCCGCTGTGGAAATGTCGCTCTTTGCTCTCTTTTCTTTATTCACTCGCGCTCGGTGTGAAAAAAACCAGAAGGAGAAGAAGAAGAAGAAGAAGAGAAAAAAAAACTTTGGCCGTGCGTAAAAGTTCCTTGTGCACTGCCAGACCGCCATATTCCCTCCGAGTGGCCTCTCAAGGAGTACTAACTACTTCTTTGTTCTTTTTGGGGATATAAATTTCTCCTCTGCCACCCACCCCTCGACAAGGCGTGCATTTGACAACCCCTCATTCGGCTCAAAGTTCAGACAAATTAGTTATTCTATTCTTATTTTGAAGGATTTATGGCAGTTTCTTACCGAAAATACTGCGCACTGCTATCAGTGGATGTTGATTATATACTTTACACAGTGACCTTGTCTTACTAAAGCTGGGTTTATCTCATGTGCTGTCCCCGAGAGGGACTTATATTTTGCACTATAGATGCCAACATTTATCTAAATTTAATTTTACAATTGTATGATATTTAAAAAAGTGTTTCAAGGGAGTCATTTCTTTTGTTTGTATGATAACATCTTTTTTTTTTTTACATGCTCTGCAAGAAACTGAAAATAAGTGCTATCCTACAGTACTAACAATGTAATACTTCACTTTGACACACATGGGAGGCATTTCACTGCCCAGACCATGACAGCCGTTGTCCTCAGACTAGATTCGGGTGACAGTTGTGAGCCTGTGTTGTTGGTTCGTTTGAGACTGTAGTGATTCATGGACTTGTTGCATGGTTGCATCACACCGCTTGTACGTGAAGTTGTAACAGGCTCACAATGTTTGATATCAAGTGTTCCACTGGTTTGTTTGCTGTTACTGTGCAACAGCTTCTTTTCCATTGTGGAGAGCGTCTGGCTTTTTTAGCATGGCTAGCAGAGGGCTGAAGAAGTGAAGCGCCGAGACTTTACAATAATTTCACACCAGTTGGCAATGAAGATAACATGACTAATGAAGTCACAAGAAGGTGCATGGGGGGAAAAAGGCCACGCTGAGGTCAGAGAGTGTGATCCGCAAAGTGACCACGGACACTGATTCCAGACATTTAAATGTAACCCACACTGTTTGGAATGGCAGCTCGTGAAATACAAATTTAAATGGGACTATGCAAACTTCCTTGAAATAATCCCTGCTGGAGAGCTGTTCCTCCCAAGCTTGTCCATCCCCCAATGCCTGTCATGCCCCCCCCCGCCCCCACCACAGCACCCAACCCCACCCCTCCGCCCCAAAAAACAAGTACTTTCGTTAAGGCCTGGCAGGCATCTGACTGAAAAGACCCCCTCCACCACCACCACCACCACCACCACCACCACCACCACCACCTCCTCCTCCTCCACCCCCCTTTTTTTCTGTCTCCTTTTCACTGTTCAGGCCCGCTCCCCTCGCCTCCCTGTATCTTCCATTCAATTAGAAAGGCGTTAGTTGACCATTGTTATTCTGAGCAGTCTTGATGGCTTCATTGGAGGTCTCCATTGGGGCTCATTAACTAAATGGCTACTCTGCTCACGCTAGGTGATACATGTCGCTGTGTAGATCGTCCACCTTGTTGCTTCTGGCCACCAGAGTTTAGTTGGAATAATGTCGTTATTATATTTTTTGCTTTTCCTGGTGGATTTTTGCAGGGAACATCTTTTTTTTTGGGAGTAAATAAGGCATTCAGAGTCGTCTATTATCTAGTCTCTGCTTTGTTTTGTCTTGTGTCTGTGGTATGAAAGACTCTCACTTTACTTGTGTTTTTTTTTTGTCCAACAAAACAAAGTTAAAATTAAATGGACTTTCCTCAAGGCAAAATAACAAATAATTGGAGAGGATTTAAAATTCGAAGGTATAATCCCCCATATTAGAAAAAAAAAGAATGAGGTCAATGGGACAGAGTGAGCTGACTGTGTCAATCATCACCGTGGCAGAAAACAAGCAGGCAGACAATAGCTGGCATACTTAGCAGATGTCTCAAGGTCTCCATATTGCTCTGTGCTCATGGCTATAGTGAGAGGGCAGTGGATTTGATTGATGAGAGGTTCGACTCAGAACCCAGTAAAAGCTCTGGGGCCGGTTTGTTTACACCTGTGAAGCTGAATAAAGTCAGATTTACTGGATGATATTTACCAGTGGCTCAAACACACATCAGCCCAACAACTTAGTTTAAGTAATGAGCTCTACAGTTAGATTTATCGTGCAGCATCATCCTGTGGGATATGCTGATTTACTGGCTGGATAGAAATGTGCCCACAGGGTAACCTCACCTCGTTTGTGTCGTCACCTCTCTGGTCTTGAGATACGGACAATGCCAGTGCCAGCAAACAGATATATTATATTGTGTGTCTCGCAAAGCCCCGCTGGGAATGATAGATTTGTTTTTGTGGCATAGTATGTGGTTGCACTTGTGCTGCGTGAGACACATTAAAGTTATGCCTCTCACCCACATCATGTGATTAAATACCAGACGACAGAGTCCAGTGGCTTTTATTTCCAGGTGGAGCAGCAGCTTCGTTTCTGTAGCAAGGTAAATATTTTTGTAATTACACACAGGGCAGTGTGTGTGTCTGGCTATATTTTTACATTTCCTGCATGTGTCTATTTACACCTCCCCTACAGGCCTGACATCTTTTGTGTACTTTTTGTGTAATAATAATAAAGCAGTATACCCCGTACATGCTAGGATTTAAAAGAAGGCAAATGCTAAATAATAGATAGGAGATGTTGCACAAGAGTCGTCGTGCTGTGATTTGACTCTGCAATGTGCTGCATGATGAAGGATTTGAGGCCCGAACTTTTAAATTTGGATGTGGCAACCCTATCATGAGCAATGAGAGACAGGCCTACATGGGATCAGCACAAAGTTCCCCCGAGGGCCAAGCATAACTGATTTAAAGCCTGCGTGGAGCTGACATTCCGCTGTAATCCACCGAGAGCTGAGGAGGAGGTTTTATGTTTGCAGAGATGTTCCACCAGACTTCTGCCTGCTGTGGGGCTACGGAGCCAGAGAGGGTTTTTTTTTTTTTTTTTTTTTTCATTTTCCTACATAGTCAGCCTGACAAATCCCGCTTATTGTTTGTCGATTCATTGATGTGATTATCGCTGCATTGTTCCCGTAGTGACGGACTGGTGCGAGATTTAATTGATGAACACACACTTGACGCTTGACGCCATCGCTTGTCAGCCTCATCAGCACTTTGAGATAACTCTGTTAGTACATCATCATCATCACTAAAGAGTGAAATGCCTCTTGTGTGTGAGAGGTGGCAAGTGAGCGAGAGCGAGGTTGGCCGCTCAAATATATCTTCATCAAATACGCAGCGAGACACTCGAACTCCCGAGCATGATTGTTGAATAGAAAATTGTTTGAGATTGAGATATGAATGGAGAGTTTGTATAAGTCTGAACATGTCGGTGGCCACGGTTGCATGCCTTTCTGACTTCTTTTTTTCCCATTCTTTCTGCTGCTTTTGGTGCTTAAAAATGTGCAGACAAAGAAAAGTCAACACAGACATTGTCCCGCTGAATAAAAGGGCCTCTCCCTGCATAAGCAAAGCCTGTTTGTGTTGAGGTGTCTTTTCATCAGGTGGCTCACTTGGCCATTTCACTCACCTTGCTGCACATGTGTGTGTGTGTGTGTGTGTGTCGGTGAATGCACACATATGCATCCATGCGTGCTGCACGTTTGTGTGTGCAGTGTGAGTGTGTGAGTTGTGGGGGTGGGAGAGGGTGGGGTGGGGGCGTTCAGGTGAGGCAATGTGGATACTTTGTGCAACAGAGGGAACAGTGTACGGCGCTCACATCCTGACAACCCTCAGTGTTGTATTCCTGAACGTTGGCACGCAAATATTTTTTCAACCAAGGGCTGTGTCAACAGAGCTAACATTTTTTGACTAGGTTTATAGTTTTTAAAAGATTTTTTCTTCAAAGGCAAACACATCTACATCAATTTAGTGGCACTGTTCAATTAGGAACAGATCGCATGTAACCGCAGAAATGCCATCGCTGGCTAAGAGCTCTTTCCCGGAGCGATTCAGGTTGATAATGAACTCATTGCTCCGGCTGTAGGAAATTAAATTAAAATTGGCAAAAGAAAAATGTTTTGAAATATTAAAATAATGTTGAATTAGTTTGAGAAGAAGGGCGAGCTGTTTGGATGTAATTTAACATTTCAGAATCGAGTCATCTGAATTGATTCATTGTCAATTACTACATATCTAAACATCAGCAATTACTTGCATATTACACAGGGTTGAACAAGGTCAGGTCTAATTAGTGCAACACAAACCAAAGCAGTTTACAGTTGTAATTAAATTACCATGTTTCTAATGTTCCACTTTATCTGCCTTTACATCTATAAATCACTGACTGTGTAAACTAAACAGCCTATAATCTTCAGCAGCTTCACATAGAACCTGTGTTATGGAGCTTTTACAGGAGCGTGCATTTTGTGCTCATGTTCGCTTCGTACCATCGCTTGTGTAGTGGAGCTGTGTGAAATGGTGTCAGTCCTGGTCTGTATCCTTCCCTCTTCGGTCTCTGTGGAAGGCATGAGCTGGCGTCAATTCCTCCTGCTACCCCATAGCCTGCTAGTTCACTACCTAACCCACCCGCCCACCCTTCCGCCTGACATTAGAAATTCTGTTTATAGCGCTCTTTGGCTCTCGAGCGCAGGGCCCATCAGGAGCATCTCAGCACCCTTTGAGGAATGGATAACCAACATCTCCCCTCTCCAGCCGCAGACTCCCCATGTTCAGTGACATCAATGAATCCCTTTGATGTGCCAAGATGAATATGTGTGTAAATGTGTTTTTATCAATTTATGTGTTTTTCTCATTTGCTATGTTTGGCCAGAGCTGCTGCGCGGGGTTTGCTACATTGCTTTTCCCTGTGAAATTTTGGGCGAATTTGTGAGGCGGTTGGCCAAAGGTGAACATCTCTAGCAACACCTGAGTTCTCTCCAGAATCTCGGCCTTTCTTCTCACCTTTGAGACCTTTTCGAAGATGTTGTTGACCGTGTCGAACAACAAAACAACCCTGTTGCGGAGTTAGATATTATAGTGTATCACTTACTGAAAAGATCTCTCGCTATTTATAGAGGAAGCTGCAAGTCATGTCTACACATGCTCTGTCTCCGCTTATGAACAATTTTGATCCTTGTGCGGTGAATGGTGAGACTTAAATGCAAGGAAATTCAGCTGTAAGGACGTGGGATTTTAAAGTGCTGCTGTCTTTAAAGTAACAAAAGTTTTTTTTTTCTTGCCAAGAATGGGGTGATGCAGGTGTGGGAGGTGGAGACATGTATCATGTGTCACATGAATACCAGTTTAGTCATGTCTGTTCTGTGGTATTAATGTGGAGTCTGGGTGTAAGAGGGGGAGGGGTGGGCCCCGGGATTTTATCAGGAGGTCTGTCTCCCTCCCAGGTGACTGCAGTCCTCAAACTGTTCCTGATCCAGGGTTAATCATCCAACCTCTCTCCAACCTTTTTTTCTCTTCTTCTGTCATCATATATTATAAGCCTGATTAATGGCCTATTGGTCTGTTAGTGAGAGAATGGCTTCAACTAATGATTATTTTCATTAATTTTGGCGTGTAAAATTCCGTAGTAGAAAAACCTCTTTTAAAAAACCTCTGTCTGTGATGTGTTCACCAACACACAATAACCTCAAGATATATAAAAAAAACAACTACAAATACTTATAGCTATATAGAAAGTGTTTGTTTTAAAAATGTGCTGATAAATTGAAAATGAAAATAGTTCCAGATCAATTTTCTGTTGATCATCTTATCAGTTAATTGATTATTACAACGATTTCAGCCCCTCAGATTAAGCGATAGTGAAACTAGCTTTTGCTTGCAGCCACACTAACTGATGCAACAGCGGGGGTGTGGGGGGGCGTCAGAGGGGGGGAGTGAACTGTGGTGGTGTAAGTGTATGTGGCCCTTTCATAGCTATAACCACTACTGTTTAGCTCACATAAAGAAATGTTTTCCCTCCATAATTGTACCTTAAATGCTTCACTCCATGCTAATAAAACGTGATTGTACAGCAGGAAGAAAAAGAAAATGCTCTAAACAGGGTTTCATCAGTCTGGTATTCCAAGCAGCTGTTTTCAGTTTAAGCACTGCAGGCAGCAGGAGAGAGAGAGAGAGAGCAGGCAGGAGGAGAGATTGTTGATGAGATGTGGTGGTGGGAGCATAAACTGGGGCAGATATGGGTCCTGCTATCCCTTTTGCCTGTTATCCCGAGGTGGGCCGGCTTCCAGACCGTGAGGCACTCACTTATCAGAGGGATTCTGTCTCCCACAGAGCACAGCTCCTCCGCCGTAGACCGCAGTGCCTCATCATTCCCTTACAGTCACAGCCCCAATCAGCAGGCAGCAGGAGGCTATCAGATCATGCACGTAGCTTCAGTACTACTAAGATTTGTATCAGGCTGCGCTTCAGTTCACGTACAGGGCATAGAAACACTCTCTCCCTGCTCAGGGTCTGTTAAAGGCCATGTCAGTATGTGTAACAGAATGTGTGGAGTATCAGTGAGGTTGTAGTGGTCATACTAAATTAAGGAGAGGATGGATATCCATCCAGGATGAGGTTAGTTGACAGCGAGCAGAGCAGCTGTTCTTCTTGTTGGAGTGATAAATCAGTTTGGCTGCATCCCGCTGAGTTTGTCCCCGTACTGTCGGAGCGAGGTTTGGGCCGCTGGTACGGCCCATGTCCCCTGACAGACACATGTCACGTCAACACATTTTACTTGCAAACACGTGTGACGCCCTGCACACAAACCATAACCATCTTATGGTTTCTGGGGTTAGCGTTATAACTTACGTGCATGATAAGAAATGACACATGAATTTACCTCTTCCTGTTTTACACAGTGTAACTTTTAGCACATATCTGTCTTTGGCTTTATGATGTCAAAATATAAACGCATATAAACTTAGAGATGTGACTGACAGTAAAGCTGACATCACTGAAATGTCATCTGTAATCTAAGGTGGGTTAAGTGTGTTTGGCTACATATACCTTAAAGAGAGCCATATGTTGTAACCATATGTAACACATATATACATACAAGCAGCACATGTGTTTATATCTGATTACTTTCGTCAAGTTTGCTTTGAGTTCAATAGGTTTGTCTGACATGTAGTTTTGAAAGTACAACGTTGCTTTAGCTTAGTTCTTCTATCAATTGTATCAGTGTGTTCTCTTATGGCCATACATAAAGCATTATCTTAATTTTATATTCTTCAAAATACCCATGTTTTTTTGCAGAACAACTATAGGTTATAATCATATTGTGACTTATTGGGTTAAGTCACGATTTTAACTACTTTGTTTGACATTTGGAGTAAGATGAGTTTTAGTCTCTGCTTTGGATAGTTTTTAATAAGTTCATTAATTTTGAAAGACACCCTTGTTAAGTCCATAAAGTGTGTAATTGTTGCATATAAGAACAGTTTTCCCATGAGATCAGGTCACTTGCCCTAATATTGATAATAACTTAACCTTTGGGTGGCCCTCACTTCCCCCAGTTACCCTCATAAACCAATTGTACTTGTTAAGAAGTCACAATGTTCTGCAGAGCATCAAATTCAATTAAAGCGCAGCAAAGGCACAAGTCATCTAAAATGTGTAGCCTCCTTATCTCCATCCAGACTTGTGGATCCTGTTAGAATAAACAGCAGAAGCAGCAGAAACTCTGATGGGCTGATATTTTTACATTGGGCCTTGGCCGCAGGATGCATCACTCTTTCTTGACCTTCTCTACTCAATTTAAAATTATGAGGTTGTGCTCTTGATTAGTTATGAGTAATGGCTGTGGTTGAGGGCCTTGTGCTCCTCAGACAGGAGACACTCTTCAGTACGAGCGGGATTCCCCCTGTGGCTGCCACAGATGATTGGATTTCTTTGTTCAGGGATGTGATCAGTTGATTGACCCAGGTGGGCTTTTTGGTTTACTCCCTCTCTCTCTCCCTGTCTCTCTCTCTCACTCGTTCTTTGAAAGATGTGTATTAGCGTGAGGTGAATCATGTAGCAGGTGATAACGATGGATGGAGCGCGACCGGATGGCAGCTCCACGCCTCCGCTGACATAATCCCTCATCCATTTACATGGCTGGATACCAAATCCCTACAAATGTGACTGACTTATTTGCTTCAAATTTAGAGTAGCTACATTAGAAAAAAAGATCTAATCAGCCCTATATGACATGGAGTAGGCCAAGGAGCCCTTTTGTTTGAATTGTACATGGGTTGGAGGGGCTGGCTATTGGAAATCCCTGAAGCAGGCTTTAGGGGCAGGTCTGATTCTCGTGTGAAATGGGAAGGCTCTATAGCTCTCGGCTGACTTGACTGGGGCTGTATGGGTGTGTTGGCAGGGGGAGCGCCGGTCATGAATAGGGTCTTTGACTACCTCAGACTTGCCCTGAAAGGCAGGACAAAGACCCTAGGGCAACGGCTTAGAGCCTCACAGCTGAGCTACAGAATGCTTGGCCCAGTCTTCCTCCCTCCTTGCCTGATTTAAATACTACACTGGCTTTCAGCATTCTGGCGACGGAGGCTCGCATTCACCGCAGCACATTTACCATCAACTTTTCTCTCTGTTTTTGTTTACAGTATACTAATGCTGGAGATGTTTACGTAATCCATTGTACAGAATCCACCAGTGTTGCTAGTGAATATGCATCAGTGACTCTCTTAAACCCGCCTGAAGATTAGCTTCATGCTGCTCGTATTAAGCAGAATTTATTTTGCTACACACTAACTGCTGGCATATGTGTCTCACTGCTAATCACAACTCAACTCGCAGTCGTTAATTATGGAACATTTTTGCTTATCGTAGTGCAAGATGGAGATACTGGCAAGTAAACAAGATGCAACTTGGTGCGCACCTCTAATTGCTTGATTATTTTTGACAGTTCTGTGCAACTCTTCAGCTTCGAGATTTGCAGTGGTAAAAAAAAAAAAAATGGAAAAAAAAGCCATAAATCTTTTCTGCAGAGTTAATGGGGTTATTTGAGTCCTGTCCAGACACTCTCTCCCCACAGAGTGTCTAGTTTCAGATGTCACTCAGAGCTTTGTTTGCCCCCCAGGGTGAAGGGTTAGAGGTCAAGGTTCAGGGCCAGTTGGCTGAGTGGCCACAAAAGCCCAGGCTTCCCCTCAGCACATCCGATCTCTTCTTCCACACCAGCCTGCAGCCACAATGAGAGGATCGGTTTGCAACATTTGTCTTCTCTCGTTATAAGCTAAAATTAATTTTCGCTTATGTCCAGGGTGTTGTTGTCAGGGTATCGTTCGCAGTTTCACAATGAGCTCATAAAACTGGCTAGAAACTGTAATTGTTTCTCAGTGGAAACTTGTGTAATTATTCAGTTACAGTTCTCGTTTTGGAGGCGTTTCATTGCTTTTGCTGTCCAGCTACTGTGTTGGCCCATTATTACGTTAGCAAACATCTTTTAATTAGTATTATTTGCATTAGGGAGAATTTATAGAGGCTAAAATGTTTTTCTGAGCCGCTCAGAATTTGCACCTCAGCGAAATCTGAACACCAGAAACAAGAGAACAGAAACACTTCTCAGTTTCTTTGTTCGAAACACCTCAGAAACTTTTCGAGCCCACGGCCTCACCCTCGTCAGCCCCCACCCACAATCTCAACTTTTCTCCTCGCCCCCCTCCCACCCACCCAAACATGTCCTCCAGCCAGGTTTATTATGCCGTTTCACGCAGACCAAAATTGCAGCTGCATGGAGGACAATCTGGAGCACATTAGCTCAGGCGCTGTGATTTATAAATTGTTTCTCAGGCCATAAATCCCTGTTGTAATTGTGCACAAGCACCCTTCTCTCTCCAGTCTCTCCCCCCTTCGTTCTCCTCTTTCTCTCTCTCTCTCCCTCTCTTTCTCTCAATCTCTCCCCGAACAACTTACAGTTCTTGGGTTAACACTTAATTGTTTGCAGAAGTGTGCAGCTTGGATTGAGCAAAAGTTTGTTGCGTTGTGGCGTAGATCTGGGGCTCTCAGAAACAACTCTTCACTAAAGATAAACTTTCCTCCTTTTTTTCCCAATGCTCTTCCTTAAGCCCTCTCTGTCGCGTGGTGCAAGCTAAACGTCCAAGATGGGATGTGAGCATTTGTCTTCAGCTCCATGTTACTGTGGTTCATGCTCTGCATTCCTGAATACTGTGTAATTGTAAAGGGGCCTCTCCTAAACTCTGTCCCTGGGAATCTGATATTTACAGCAGCCCCTGATCGTAATCACCTTGCCGTTCTCATTAGATTGTATTCAAACTGAAAGATAGCAGCAGCTGTATATGTTTTTTTTAAATGTCCATGTCCAGCCTTGAGCTCTCCATGGTTTGGAGAATGTTGTGAAGTGAGGTTTTTTGCAGTCCTGATGAATCAGTGTTAGTCCTTCAAAAAACATCTCTTCTTTTTCAAAATGAGTAAAAATGATTAGTTTAATATCAACTGATTCAAAAGAAATTACATTTTCAAGTGTCTGTACGTCTATTGAACTAAACTTGATTATTATTGAAGGGGAAGGTGACTTACTCATCCTCCAACCGCCTGAAAACCTATACGTCCTCACTGGAAAATGTATTCTTCACCAAGTTTCAGCCATGTAAGCCGAGTCCTCAGATGTGAACATGAATTGAATTTATAACCACACCTATCAGCGGGTCATGATTTAGCACTCAGTATCGCAACGCACAGCATGATGAAAAAGAAGCCTGTAGATTGCAGGGGAACGACTTTTACAAATGTTTCAGGTATAAAAATCAACACTTTGGCCACGTTCCAGACCTCCCTGCAGTCTGCCGACAATACGCATAACTAATCCTTGGGAATGTCACGGTAGTAAGTCGTGCACTGTGTCGCACAGTGTGGAAGTTTGAAACTACTTTTGGAAATATTTTCTTTTGCAATAAAACACGCCAGGCCCTATATGCCAACTGAGATTATTTTCAGACCCAAAATGATTATCCTTCGCTTTAGTTTGTCTGATCTAGACTGATAAAAGTGGAATAAATAACTAAAAAGATAATTATTTTGCGCCTCACCCATTTGATTCAACTAATTTCTTCCCTAAATTAGAAATTTCACTGGTTTTATTGCAACTTTTTTGGGTCATCTCTCCATAAATGTCTCTAAAAGTGTTCATAAATGATGTGGGTTTCATTCTAACAGTCAGCCTCTGTGTCCCGGTGCGACAGGAGGAGCGAGCATACCTGTGGCATGTGAATGTGTGTGTGTGTGTTTGAGCAGGTAAAAGCTGGAGGGGGGGCGTGCAGGCGGCGGAGCGAGGGTGGGGGAGGGCGGAGAGGAGATGGAGAGCGAAGTGAGTGGGGCTAGCAGTGGGGTGATAGCGATGTCAGGTAGTAAAAACTGAGATGAGGCAGGGCCCAGAAGTCTGCGGGGTCTGGAGATTTGCGCCTGCACTCGGAGAGCAAACAGAGGCATCTGCAGGCAGCTGTGTGTGTGTGTATGTGTGTGTGTGTGCGTGCGTGCGTGCGTGCAAGGGGGGAGGGGCTGCTGCTCAGGACAGGGGGGTGGGGGTGTGGAGCTGGGTGGTGGTGTTGGGTGGTGGTGAAGGGAGAGAGGAGGGGAGGGGAAGGGAGTGGTGGGGTTGGGGGGTGGACTTGCAGAGTGAACACAATCAGCCCTCTGTTTTCATAAGACTTGTGGTATGTGAGAGCAGAAACAAATGTGTTTAATTTAGGCCCTTTTTTTTCTCCCTCTTGCCTTCTCCACTACACCCACTTATGCCCACCTCAGTTTCTCGAAACTGACTTTTTCCCTTCAAGATGCTTTGTTGCCTCTACTGCCTCTGTCAGCTGCTCTTGGGGAGTTTAGCTTTCTTTCTCTCTTACTTTTTTTTTTCAAAAGTGCCTCGAGAAGCTAAAAAAAAAGGGGGGAAACAATCACCCACTGTGCCCTGTTAGAAAAAAATGACACACTTTTAGCAGACGTACTCAAATTTACTCATGGAGAGTGGGGGTAAATATTTATCTGCACTTTCTGGAAAAAGAAGAAAAAAAAAGATTATTTTTATGTCTTAACCGAGACTTTGGAGTGATTACCGTGCTGTGGTATTTGCCCTGTTCAGTGTGAGGGGTGCATGCTGGACTTATTATTGCCTCCTAAATGCCTTGGCAGGAAACCCTGTATTATATTGGTAACCCATGCTGTCTCTAGTCAATTTGTGTTTGGTCATAAATGAAAAATTCAGGTCTCACTTCGGTGTCATTGGCGTAGACTTCGACGCGCACGGCCGCACGCACGCACATACGTTTACACACACATTTGATTTCTAAGTCGAGCTTTACTGTAAACATCCAGCCAGCCGCTGGTAACCACCTCGTGCTCTGGAGTTAATTATACAGACGTTTACGGCTGTGAATTTCAATGAAACGGGGCTACTCCCCAAACAGTAAAAAGTTGTGTTCCTGTGCGACTGGACAAACAATGCCACAGGACATGGAAGAGGACGACATCTTTGACATTTGAGGTGTAGTCTGTCTTGACATCAGATCATGCTGACATGCAGCGGAGCGCTCTGTGGAAGCAGATCTCCCAGGTACGGGAAACCACATAACTGACTCCACATAATTGACTCGAAAAGCATCGCACCCTCCTCCCTGTCTTTATGAGATGGCCCTGCTCTTACCAGATGTATAATTATTTTCTTATGTGTCTAATTATACAGTGAGTTTTATATGACCTGCTGTGTAACAAAATTACTCACTTATTCCTTACGTCAACCTCAGTAAGAGAACTTTTCTTTATATCTGTTTAAAAATACTAGTATAGGAAAGATGGCGGTTTCATTAAAACACTCAATGTATGAGCTCAGTGATAACGCTGTAGTTGCAGGAAGCAATAACTCAGGAACTTGTCATGCAAAAAGGAAGAAAAAAATAAACCCTGAAACAAATAATTGCTGGAGTTGCAAAAAATGCAAACTCCTGCTGAAGTGGGAGCTCACTCACTGGGACACAATGTTAAAGAAGAGTTTTTGGGGGGTGGGGGTTTATCTTGGCCTTGTTCTCTGTAAATGCTGTTTTATTACTGAAACCGCAGTAAATTCACTCCCAGGACTTTTCAAATAAACCCAGTTTGGCCTTGTACAGAACATGCATGAGGCAGTCATATGACACTCAATCGCTCATTGAATATTTCAGAGTTGAATCTCTGAGATATTCAGTTCATATTGAGGATTTCTACAATTTATGTGCAGCTCATAATGTAACAACACAAATATTTTTTTTACTGACTTTGCAGTGATAAATTATCAAACATACTGTACAATAAATTCTACTGTGTCTTCTACACCCCTCAAAGGGACTACTGAAACTCTGTAGATGGAGTACAGGCAGAGCGTGGAACCATCTTGGAAATCTTGGAAAAACCTTGACGCTGTGTTGTTAGGACCTCCCTCACGCTGCCTCCCCTCTTCACTCCTCTCTCCCTCTTTGCACTAATAGTTCTTTTGTGCACAAGAGCATGTTAAGAGGCCAATGAGCCTGGCCTTAATAGGCCACGTTACCATAGAAACCACAGCACTCTGGATGTCTGACCTTTGACCCAGTTTTTTTTTACTGGCTGTGAATGAGAGTGCAGGACGACCGACCAGGTCACAATAGAGGCCCGGCAAACTGAGGGAGTACCCCTGTCATAGTCACTTAACTTCATTCCTCTATGGGCTAATGGACACTTCAAATGTGGCAGCCATTAGCAGCGTGCTATCTCCACCGCAGCACCACAGCCTTGTCAGGGTTAATATAATGTAAACCAGGGGCTGAAAAAGAGATAACAAGAGTTCCTATAGGTTTCTTGGGTTCTCTGCTGATTTGTATTCAGGGTCCAAATGCAGGTCAGTGTATATGTAGGCTAACACATCTCCACGAATAAACTCACAGAAAGAACGATCGAGGGCTTACAAATCCATGCTGTCAGTTTGGATAGAAAAGAAGAATATTTCATTCAACTGGTACATTGTCACCAAAATGTTTTTGTTGTTCCTTTCTCTTTGCGCCGTCCTTTAAGATAGCTTTAATTAATAACTTCCTCCCTGACTAATCTGCTTACTTCATAGTGGACTGGATAATAGGACACGGTCCCCATTCAGAAATTTTTTTTGCAGTGGCCTGGTAGTGCACTACAGGTCTGACCAGCTTAGCAGCTCGTCGTTTCCCCATCAATTACACACTAATTAGCACAATGACTGCCGAGGTTTGCTTAAGAATTGTCAATGTAATTGCCTGTAATGTTGGCAAACAATGAGCCTTAATGCAAACTTTGAGTCGAGGCGGGGGCTACTTATCACATTGTCTTTGTGCCTGAAAGCTTTTAATTGTGTTTCATGCATATATCAGGTTGAGGTGTCAATGGCCCTGCATGAGCAGGAGATATCAGCGGAGAGAGCCATGGAGGGACTGTTGTGTTGGGGCCCTGACAGGGCTATTGTATAGAGCTGTTGTTCATATGGGCAGGGGACGGTAATTAACACCTCAGCCAAACAGCAAGCTGTGTGGCCCATTTGTTTTCTGTTGGGGGGTAAAAGAAAACAATGGGGAGGGGTTCTCCACACAGTAGGTGATTGACATTATCTGCCAGAGCGATCCGTGGAGGCATTCCTGCTGCTCCTGCTATTCACCACAAGTCGGGTGAAGCCATTTCACAAGCGTCAGGCCTCGTCTGAGCTGCCACTTTATACATATTCACTCTTTTATTTGTGGGTTATCTGATTGTTTGCTCTTGATTGATTGGGTTAATCCAATTCAGCTCTATGCCCTTGTCCAGACATATAATCCATTTCAGCCACATTTGCTTTTTCCTCAAGTCAAGCCATATTTTAGGCCTGATGATTGTGCTATTGTCGTATTACTGCACATTTTACAGAAGCTGAAATATGATGCTATATTTTTTATTCTTTTGACAGCCATTAAGACTTCTCAGTGCAGCTCAGAAGTCGGCAGATAGTTGCTAGCAAAGTTTGGGATATTTTCTGTCCTTTTGGCAGAGCGTCTGACTTAGTTTGACAGCAAATGTCCAGACATCTGTCTCTTCTCCATGCTCTGATGTTGGCCTGCAGTATGGCACCACACACTTCAGAGATGACAAAGACTCTTGGCTGTGTTTTCCTCCGCTCTGTGAGAGCAATGTAACAATTAGAACCCAGCTCTGGCAGGCCACATGCCCCAGAGCATATGCTGTATTCTCTCTGTTCGAAAAACCAAAGGGCTCCAGTGCAGCTTTTTGGAAAATTTCAGTGGCATCACTGCCACCTTTGTCGCATCTGGGTCCTGTAAAAGTAGCACATTCTACTGATGTCTATTCTGAGTGTTGGAGGCAACAGGGAAGGCTGGAAGACAATTAGAGAACTACAAAAATGGATCAGCTAAACTTCACTTAGTTACACATTTCTTTCAGTACTCTGTCCGAGTCGATTTACCAGAGTTTCCAGCTCCCATGCTGAAATGGGCATTGCTGTGGGCCCCCAACCATATGTCTCTATTTGTTTCTAATGAAATAAGGGCATGAGTAAAGCATTATTAAATATCTTGAAGTTAATCTTGTGTTTCAATCTTACACAAACATTTCACATCATGTAAGCCATGTCGTAACTGCTTGAATCATGAATTTCAAATGTTCGCTCTGTCCTAACTTTTTTCTCCTTCACTTCCCTTGTGCGTTTTTCTTTTTTTTTCTCACTGTTAACACTGAGAAACTTTTTGCTGAGCTGCGCGACCCGCAATTCCTCACCTTTTGTTTCCTGAAACAACTCATAGACCCAAACACCCTCCCTCTCTGCCTCTCAGCCTCTCTCATGAGTTAGTGAGCCGTGTGCTGCTCTGGTCTGGAGCTAATATGACAGTGTGCAGCTGGCATTACCTGGCTGGATGTTTCGGGGAGTGTGTGAACAGTCGCTCCACAGGGCACACTGGCAATTAAAAGAAAAGTAGGCGCTCAGGAAAAAAAAAAGCCTCAGGGCATGTTTCTCAGTCCTGGCAGAAGCTGTCAAATAAGGGATGGATTGGGTGGGAGAGCCGGGGTGGGCACGGCCGGGCTAGACCAAACGCTCACAATAGGGCTTGTTTCATTTGTGGAAGGACTCATGATTGACATAGATTAGACAGAGAAAACTGCATTGTTTTGGATTTTCTCTCTGGAGAGTAGCATTCATTAGGCACCATGCACACAGCAGAGTAAAGTTTCAATAGGGAGCTAGCAGCCTCTAAAAGCAACTGCCTCCTGACAGTTGTATGGACTTGGGCCCATTAGTTGGAACCTACGATTCAGCCTTGAGCAGTATAGTGAAAATGAAGAGGGCTGATGTCAACTCTAAGAATTTCCCCCCTTTTCGAAGGGAAAAAGGGTCCCCTTCCCCCTGCCTCGGTGCTCTGTTGGACCCCAGCTGTCAGGAAACAATACTCTCTGCCTGCTCCGACAAACTCATTCCTGAAAATGTTTTTTTTTCCCTCCTCTCCCTTTTCCCCCTCCTGCTATAATGTCTTTTCCATTTTTAACCCACAGCCATCCAAGCTTCCTTCCTCCTTACAAACCCGAGTGATGAATGAAGTTTTAAAAATCCAAACCTGAATGCATGACTCTTCCATTTTACTTGTTTGTCATCATTTATCCTGCGACAAAGCTTTGCATATATTCATTAACAGGTTTTGTCGGTCAGATACCATTTCTTGTCTTTTCCATTTATCAGATGTTTGCTTTGGGTGGACGTCAAGCTGCTTGTGCATAGGAATTCATAGGCCTAATGCTATGTAAATGACAACAACAGAACTCACTGCAGAATGGTAACAGTGGCTGCCTGGTGGGATTGTGTAACCTCTTATTCACACAATTTACAACCCATGATACACTTCTATGCCCAAAAGGCAACTTAAACAATGAACTATGTGTATTTATGTGTCTGCACTACATGGGGCTGGATGAGCAAAGCAAAACATATAGTATAAAACCCTTTTAATTAATTTGAAATTTTACCAGGGAGAAAATCCACATGCATGACAAGCTGCTGTATCCGGTATTTAAACTGATTCATAAACCAGATGGTTGAGCCGTGCTTGTGGAGCTCTGGCTTCATGCTATCTTCATTGCTAGAGGACAAAAAAAAGGCCCAGCATGTTGTATCAAGCAGTAAATCACAAAAACCTAGTACATAGCTCTTACGCCATGGCACATGGTGCAAATGGACGGGCAGCAGTCGTAATAATAGGACAAACTGTGGTGGAAATCTTTGTGACAAGTGAGAAAAAAGAGGGAAAGCAAACACTTACACAACCCTTCATGATAACTCTGATACATGTGTGAAAAAGCGTGATATTAAAAGGAGGAGGCGCTAAAAGGGGTCAAAAGGCCAAACCAATTGAGACGGACAGACAGAAGTTACCTTTGAGTCCGCAGCTCAGCCTTTCGCTGCTGTGTAGATTGGGGCTTCCTTCCAGCTGTCTCTTCCCACCCGCTCAGCGATGGGCGCCCACAGCTGGCCTCTTGTTTTTCCTTGACAAACGGCAATTTCACAGTCCTCCACCAGTCCGTTGTGTTCACATCGCTCTCCCCTGCTCTCCCCCGTGCCAGAAATCACTGTCTGCCTCCAGCAGCAATGTGGCTCTCGTACAGGTGTCTGCTGGAGATCTCTGCGGGTTTGACACCATTCATACCACTTTTGCACGCTCTAGGAAAAGATGTACTCCCTGCGGTGGAGTAATTGTAAATATTAAGGAGGAGCCATTTTTTGCACATTTGGTCTCAATATCCTGCCTGTTTTCGAGCACTTTTTTTTTTTCCTCTTGTTTTTTTATTGCTGTGCATGTTTTTCTCTGCAGTGTTTTTGGTTTGTTGTTTAATTGTGCTCCTTTTCTCTCGCTTGCAGTACCTGCAGATGAAATGGCCTCTTTTGGATGTTCCTGGATCTGCTGCGCTAAAAGACTCTCGCTCTCCAACACCAGGGCATTTAGTAAGTAGACACTGACACAAAAACTATCGAATTGGAAGTCAAGGTTATCAGCATTTTTGATAATTTATCAATGTTTCATATTACTGTTGCATATAAACTAGAGAAAGTGTGACAAAAGTGCAATGAAAATCCCTAAATACTAAAGTCATTGCTACAGTAAAATTTCACATCCCAAATAACTGTAATACAGGGGTCAGTAAATCTATGAATGGGAGCAACAGCACTGTCTCACCATTTTGAGGCACTAACAAGATGTTTCCTTCAGGATACATGCTACATTAACTCAATTATCAAACAAATCATGTCAAGTTATTGGGGGAATCTGTTTACTGCAAACCATGTAAATGCTTTAATCAAACTATCACCATAATGCAGTTATTCACAATAATGAAGTTATAATGTGCATGTTTCCCATACATGTACAGCAAGTCCCACCCCCTTTACCACACACACATACAACCTCCCACCCCACAGCACCTGCAGGCTAACTGCTGAGCAGTTGTGTCTGTCTTTGCCACAATAACTATGTCTCCACCATAAATCTCAAGTTTGAACCTCCCTGCCATCCCTGAACTTTCCCACACAGGTGTGAACTAGTCATCGTGGTGTGTGTCAGTCTGGTTAGACAATGCGGGGCCTCAGCAGACCTGTTTGGTCAGTGGCTTCGCTGAGGGATGTCTGTTTGCGATTCAAAACATTAGATAACACGGAGCGTAAAGCATCCATATCTGACATCTCACTTGCTTGATTGTATCAGGGCACTCCCTGGTTCGGGAAGTCGTGTTAAGCGGTGCACGGAGCACAAAGCCACAATCACTACTCTTTAGTAATAAGGAACGTTGCGGCTCAGCCCCTTGACCTTACGTACCCTGGCTAGACGTGCCTGCTGAGTTTGTGGTTGATTCTCTGGATCTCCAGTGATGCACATGACAAAGTCCTCATTGAGCACAGTCAATGGGAAATTGTTGTGAAGCGGACTGAGTTTGCTCATGGGAATAGGACTGACTTAAATCTCAATGGAAACCAATTAAAGACAATTTATTGAAATAAATACTGACCTCTCAGTGACCCTGTCAACTTTTCTCTGAAACACAGCAATTGCTGTGTCAAGTTTTGCTGCTGGGAAGTTATTGGAATTTATGTAGATGATGTGTAATGTCATGAAATATAGGACTCCACAGAGTGTAGAGAGATAGAGAAAAATTCGCAACAAATAAGTGTGGTTACAGCAACTGTGTTTAAAGGAAATGAAAGCACGCTGACCTAAGGCTGTATTGTTTCTGTTCTGTCCTTCAGCGGTTGCTACTACTTTTCATGTGGCTCAATGTTGGTGCTTTTATTTATTTCTTTTTTTGTTTGGCCTTCGTCTCTTTGAACGTCATTAAACCAGAAAAGTCGATACAGAAACATTGTAGAGGACCGCGAGTGTGAGAGATCAAACCGCTTTCTGGCAGAAACGTTTCTCACATCTGAACAATAAATAGCCTTCACTTGTGCGAACATAAATATGGGCTTGTTTCTGAAGTCTTGAACATTTATTCTTTGGCATCATGCGTGTAAATGTTATTGAACTGCTTTTTTTATATACCCACATTGTGGGCTTTTTTTGTATTGCTTTTAAAATTTAGGCTTTGACTTTTTAAGGGATTAAAAAATATATATATATATATATACTGTATATATATACAGTATATATACTGTATATATATACAGTATATATGTGTGTGTGTGTGTGTATATATATGTATATAATAATTTAACCGTTTACAGCGTTTACAAACAATGTGAGATAACAATATTGTCTTGAACCCATCTAACGTTTTGACTTGGTGGGCAGGTTCACTGAAAGAGTAACAACTTCCATTATGTGAACTAAAGAGGAAGTCGCCATGTTTGATCTGATGACCTGTTACCAGAGGGTCATTTGATGTGCGGTGGGAAACTGGGTACGGCGCACCCTGGGCACCCAGGATAGAAAGTGAAACACCATGCTCTGCTCTTACCCCCCACTCTGGGCCAGGAGCCCACATGCCCCTCTGGTGTGCTGCTGCTGACAGGGAGCCAGGCTGATTATGTGCTCATTACTCCAGCCGAGGAGAGCGAGGGAGAGTGGGAGGGGAGCAGCAGGCTGGCTCCCCAGGCCTGCAGGCTCCCCAGGCCCTAACACTGCACTAATGAGAGCAGGGGGAACGGATGGGCACACACAGGGGGCCAGGGATTACTGCCCAGGGCCAAGAAGAGCCAGAAAGAGAGACCTGAGGAAAGACAGTGAGGAGACACCAGCAGGGACTCCTGAAGCAGACCTGTACTCCTGCAGTCATTCTGCAAGCATGTGTGAAATCTGACTTTATTTAGTACTGATGGACTCAGACCTCCACGTAGACGTGAGTTTGTCTTACGCTGTTAGTTTATTGATGAGGTTTATGCAATATGCAGCATATTAATTTAGAGCCATGCACTCTCAACTCTTCCCTTAGGACACAAAGACAATGCTGATGTTTAGCTTTTTTGTGAATGATATCATCTAACATTCCTGCGTGTGCCTGCAGAGATTAATGCAATTATTGCTGCTGGGCTTTGATATTTCTGCTAAGTCTGTCAATATGGAAGAAGAGAAGAGGAGGTAAAATAGAAATCAGAGCATTCGGTGGCCACTGAAAGTCCAGGGAAAGACCGTCCTGTCACTGTGCAGATTGGGTCCATAAGGCCTGTATGCTAATCGGAGCCTGCTCTGGCCTGAGATCCTCAATTATTCAACAGACAGGTTTGTTTAGCATTCACTTGGTATTGCTTTTGGTAGTAATGGTGGTGATGGTGGTGGCGGGAGGACTGGGAAGAGGGGGTCGAGCTTTTCTATGAACATACCACACCCCACCATGCGTATGTGCACACACACACACACACACACATGCATTCGTGTAGTACCCCAAAACCCCCATATCAGCTCCTGTGTTCAGAGGGCTGCCTTCTTATGAATAATACATCAAAGGTGCTGCAGGGCTTGGTGATGCAGTATGAGGAACTTGTCAGCCCATCAGTAGTGGCCGAGCTGGACTAGAGAGAGGAGAGGAGAGGAGAGGAGAGGAGAGGAGAGGAGAGGAGAGGAGAGGAGAGGAGAGGAGAGGAGAGGAGAGGAGAGGAGAGGAGAGGAGAGGAGAGGAGAGAAGGAAGGAGAGGTGGTGCGGTTGTCTGTATCATCCGCATCTCGCACTCATCTTTCACAACGTACCGATTCACAGTCATTAACAGTCTGCTGATAATGATGTCAGAGCTGCGTACTTCCCTCACTGAGGTCATTCAGTCATTTGCAGTAATTTGTCTATAAGGCCTATTCTCCGTGTCATTACTGACTACACTGACTAGTACTGTTACACTGGATTAGAAGGTGCTGTGACTCTCTAATGAGGCAGAACTGACCGGAGTGTCTGTCCCTCCATTACTTATCAGATCACGATGCATTCAGTGCTCAAATATGGACTGGTCTTTACTTGACAGGGACGCAAGAATCCCCCTCTTTGTTTCAATATTGTATTAGTGTGCAGAGCAATAAAGGCAGCAAGGGACCTGGTCCTGTCAGCGTGTCATAAGTCACTTAGTCACCGAATTGTTTAAGTGAATTGAAGTGGCAAGGTCTAGAGCAGCATTCCACGGATGACTTTTGTCTCCCTCTATGTGTCTGGTGCACTCGTCAACTCTCTGCGCTGTGCCACAGTTTAAGTAGAGATATTAACTGAAAAAGATGCTGTTTTTTTTTTTTTTTTTTTTACTCTTCTCAAAGCAATATATATATACTTGCTTTCAGCCCATATTCGTTCAACAGACCTTTGACTTGGAGTCCGGTGAGATTTTCTCGTTTTGCATTAGGCAGTGAACAACCGGGATCCATCATGATATCAAAGGCTTTGGGAGGACTGAACTGAATACTGATCTGAGGTCTGCAGCCCTGCTGGGCCACTGCAGAGACAAGATCCTCTTCAGAAATGGAATAAGGAACCAGTGCTTTGACTCGAATCTAGGTTGGTAGAATGAGCGGAATTACTTGAGACACTGTTTATTAGCGGCAGGTTTAGCAGAAAAAATACTGTTTGAAAATATTTAGAAGCCCAGTGGATCCCGTTGAGATTTGCTCATGTTTGTGTCTATATGTGCTCTGCTGATTTTGCGAGCCCTCTCAATTTATTTATTGACCACTGGGGATATTCACTCCAGTAATATGACGCTGCTCGGCGCTGTATTATTCTAACCCAGAATATTACCGCCACTGACCTTTTCAGAGGCGATGACCAGACGTAAAGCACACGTTGCCTGTGATGAATGGCATAGTTTTGGAATGGTTGATTTTAAGGACATACGACACGGTCAGTCCCCTCTCACGTCCGCTTCCTGTTGGCGTTGACAAACAAGGCTTGGATTTCTCAGCATGCCAGGCATTCTTTTCACCCTGTCTTTCCTGGAGTTTTGAAAGGCCTCTGAGCCTCCCACCCAGAATCGCCGAGCATAAAGACACACAAAGCTGCGGGGTTATTCAGTTTGTTCTAAGCTCTCTTCCCCATCGGCTGTTTGCCTAGTAATTCAATTCAGATGTGCAGGATCCAAAAACATGTTTGCTTGAATGAAATCCACCCCTCCACCCACATTGACCAAGGACTGTGCTTTTCTTAGCGCCGTTCCAAGTTGGACAGCCAGGCGAGGTACTGCCACCTCGGCCTTTTTAAGCTTCAAACCCTCTTAAGAGACAGACATCTTCTCTCTGCATCAGCTCAGCAACTTTTTGCTGTGTTTTTTTTCTCTTTCCTTTAAACCTTCCTGTTACTACGTCCAGTTGCTCTAAGGCCAGTTGTGTGTGTTTTTACCCGCTAGCCGAGAGGTACACACCACTGCAGACCTGTTTGCAACAAGAAGGTCTGTGTAAAGAGCATGAATTCTGTCTGTCGATGAAGATACCATCTGGTTCCAGGTTGCTCTTTATCCGTCCTATCACGTAGGTGTTGTTTATATTTAAAACACGGCTCATGTTCCTTGTGGTTTCCTTATTACGCTTTGCTTGTGGTTCATGAAACCAGACGTATGAAGCTGTCACAGGCCGAGGAATATTACCTCTACACAGAAAGCAAGTGAAAGAAGGCATTGATACATTGGTGTTTAGTTTAAAGTCATGATTGAGCCATTACTCCAGTTTTTTTCAACTCCACAAAACCACATTTTATGCACTCAGAGAGCTCTGGAAGACATAATTCCGGCTAAAAATCATGCTGATCTTAACTGGTTTAATTGAAAAATGTTGTGAGTTTAAGACGGGACATTGCTTGATCAAGTAGCAGTCTTTATTCCTAACAACAGAAGCTCTGGCGGGTAGGATAGAGGTCAGATTAGATTTGCATATGTGCAACCTGCATATTCCATTTTTTCCCCCACATTTTGTCGGGCTGTGGAACTGAAAGGCAGCCTGGAGTTGAAACTAGTGCCTTCAAACTTGGAAACATGTTTAGAGCACACGATATGAATAATTAATAGGCATCATTTCAAATTCTCACTGAACTGCTTCCCAAAATGTGTTGGCACCCAGGTCTAGAGGTCTCAAACAGCCCTCACAATATAGGGAAAATGCAGGCATATTGTACATGAAGTAGAACAACAAAGCACAACTCAAATATACATGACATGTGGGACCTGGGATTTCAACCCAGCGAGTCAACAATATTTCCACCATGAAGCTTTATCAAAGCCTTTCCTGTGTTGTGTGAAATCGTGTTCTCTGCGCATCATCATATGCGCTGACCTTATATGCTCCAGGTCTAGAGAAACTGAAAAAAGTCTAGAGCAAAGTGATCTTAATATAGCCATGTTTAACACCAGTAAATATTTTCCTCACTACATCTGGCATTACCTGAATCAAAGCATGCTTTAGAAATGGGAGAAACCAATTTGCTAAAGATTTAAAAGGAGGAAAAGGCTGGACCTTCCTTCAAAAAAAAAAATAAAAAAAATAAAAGTGGCATTAGAAAAAAAAAATAAAAGCTACATTTTGGAACAATTCTGAGCAGCATGAGGCACGAGAGTGTACAGAAGTCTCAATGCAAACCTTGTTCCCTAGCAGACCACGTTGGAGAGAGACGAGAGGTTGAGAAGGGGGGTGGGGAGGGATATTGAAAAAAGGTTAGCCTGGAGGAACAAGACTCCTTTCTCCCCCTCCCCACCGCCCAACCCACCCACCCCTTGACCCTCCCATGTGACAAGTTGAGCCAACAAGTGCTCTATTCAGCCAGGCAGCCAGAGGAAATGACTGCGAGGCTGAGTGCTGCCTAATGAAAGTAGAGACGCTGGTTATTATTATTGTCTTCATCATACTCATCGTGGCCGTAGCGCTGGTCAGGTCTCTTGTCAGATCTACGCATTTTTCCAAAGTACGGTTGAAGTAGTTAAAAAAAACACACGCTTTGTGTAAAAGTTAGATTCACCTCTGTACTTTCTGTTCTTCACCACTTATCTCAAGTTATGCAGAATCTGAAGTGTTTTTCCAACGTTTGGGTCATCTGTGTTACAACGTGGCAGTGTAATGCGCCCGTGTGTGTCTGCTCACTCCCATCAAGTGACTGCTGTCAGACAGAGTGGGAGATGATGTCTCCACTTGTTTATGGGTATTCAGTTTACCTTCGCCTGATTGTGTTTGTTTGTGGCTTGCTGGTGTGACTTTTGGAGTCTGTGGCACCGTTGTTTTTCTTGTTGGACTGAACAAACAGTTCTCTCCTTAGCTAAATGACCGTAATGGTCTTGGCATGTGTCTGCGAGGCTTTTTAGTGTTCCTTGGTGCTGGTCCAGATTGCATCACAGGGCCGGTCACAAGCACAGACTGTGATGTTTA
This sequence comes from Trachurus trachurus, assembly GCF_905171665.1. Classification (NCBI taxonomy): domain Eukaryota; kingdom Metazoa; phylum Chordata; class Actinopteri; order Carangiformes; family Carangidae; genus Trachurus; species Trachurus trachurus. Next base: position 27,057,122 of record NC_139895.1, read on the forward strand.
CCGTGGAGGGCACTCACACGTGATGGCCTATTTACTCCATGCATTTGTTTGGAACAATGGCCCACAGAGATCATGTGCAGTTTACAGTGTGAGAAGTAATATGCTTGTTTCATAGTAATTTTGATGTATGACTTTGTGTTCATGTTGTGTCATTCAGCTGCTGCTGAGTCGGTCACTTCCTGCTTATAAAGTCTTGTTCCTGTTCTCCTCTTCATCAACAGTCCAACAAAGTCCCAGTGGTGCAGCATGCCCACCACGTCCACCCGCTGACGCCCCTCATCACCTACAGCCAGGAACACTTCTCCCCCGGCACGCCGCCGTCACACCTCTCCCCAGAGATCCTCGACCCAAAGACAGGTGAAGTCTCCATCCCTGTACGCTCTCAAATCCACACAAAGTGTGTCTGTGGTCATATTAAATGAATGTCAGTCACTATAAATTGAGACAGACAAAAGTATTGAAACTTCCACAGAAACCAGGAGGCCAGTGCGGCAATGAGTGCAAACAAACGTATGCTAATGAGCTGGACAGGGTCATGAAGTATGAAAAGGAAACAGTGTGTTGAGACACATCTGGACTGAGCTGTTTCTGTTTGGTGCATACTTAGAACGTCTCTATGGATGTTTTGTTAGTTTGTTTTCCACCTTCAAAACCGGTTATTGTTGGAATCACCACTGTGAATCCACGACAGCTTCTGTCCTCAGCTTCCTCAAGCCCAAAGGATTAGAGTAAAAGTTTAGAGTATCAAAGAGCCTGGCAAAAATGTTCATTTTGTTTTCTGAGATTGGAGACAGTGTGGATGCCTCGAAGCAAATCATTTTCACATATTCTGGTCTTGTTCAATATTGTTCCCGTTCTGGCAGGAGGTCTATAAAAATTTGCAAAAAGTATTCCAGACAGACATTCCTTTTGAATTTGTATCATTATATTTAGTAGATACCCATTTCAGATTTTAAGTGCTACTTGTAGAAAAGTCATAACAACGAAGTGGCTAAAACTAGAAAAACCTACAGTGGACGAGTGGTGTGACATCATTTATGACATTTTTAAGATGGAAAGAATTACTTTTGCCATAAAACTACAGCGGGGTCTGTTTTTGAAAAGATGGGAAAGATGGATTAGGTGCGTCACACCAGTTCGACCGTCGTTTGTCTAATGCCATGTCTTATATCCATTTCCTCCTTTTTTCCCTTTTTAACCCTTTTGTATCAGTATTTTTTTTCACAAAATGTGCACCACAGCATTCCTGCTCTAGGGAGTTTAGTTTTCAATTTTGTATTTTATGAATTTCATCTTTTGAAATTGTTGAGGGAGGACCGATCATCCTTATCTGTATTGTTTGTGGAGTCAGGGGTGTATTGCTGTGTGATTCATTTGCAATTTACAGATGAATGGATGAGAATGGTGAATTGTTATGTGAATGAACATGTGAACCATGAAAAATCATAATAAAAAGAGAATTGAAAAAAAAAAAAAACATTACTTGTGCCTCAGCGAGTGTGTACTGCATTTTAAAAGCTGCTTTCCTCTCTCTGTGTCACGTGCAGGTATTCCCCGGACACCTCACCCATCGGAGCTCTCTCCATACTACCCCCTGTCTCCGGGCGCTGTCGGATCCATCGCTCACCCTCTGGGCTGGCTCATGCCACAGTAAGTTCATTTTCCCGCCACCTGTCCACACAGACACAGTTTCAAATGTAATGTTTTCATTTGTTGGACGGACATAGCAATCACTTTGTTTTGTGAAGCTGCATGTCATCACTTGACATTTATCGCACAGATGTTTGTGATCTCGTTTTTTTGATAAAGTTCACATCAACCAAACCTGGAGAAAAAAACATTCAAAGGACATTTTTTGTAATATTTGTTCAGAGCAGTGTCTTGAGTTTTATGCTCCTCAGTCTCAGTACAGGTGCACCATTTCAGAACAATGATGAATTAAAACATTTGAGTTCACCAGGAGGAATTCCTGAACATTTATGGGTTTTGCTACGGGTCTCATAATCAATTGCAACGGTGCTGTTCCACAAGCAGGGGATTTGAGTTGATGAGTAGAGGATTAGTGCTGGTGGGTTAGCTGTCAGCTGTGTTTGATCCACCTCACACTGGAGCTTTTTCTCACTCTGTCTCCCTCTGTCTCTCAGACAGGGCCAGCCCATGTACTCCATCCCTCCGGGGGGATTCCGTCACCCCTATCCAGCGCTAGCAATGAATGCATCCATGTCCAGGTGAGCAGATCATGTTCAGCAACACCCCCAGCTTCCCAAAGGGAGACATTTAATATCTGCTGCTTCTATGACACGCTGTAATCACATTTCTCTTGCTTTGTTTGTGAAGCCTTTATAGACTGAGTAAAATAAAGGGGCGGTGTGCAGTTTCATTGTTAAGCTGTTGATGCAACATTTTAAGGAAACACTGTAAATCTTGCTTGAATGGTTGCTTGATATCTCTCAACCACTTATTACATATAGAAATATATTATATACATTATTTATGTTTTTAAAGCAAAATTGAAAAAAAAAAAAAAAAAAAAAAAAGTTACTTCCACTTTTGGGAAAACATTGTGTGATCACGGACAGCCAGCGGTGTCAAGACTACAAAGGGATGTAAGGTCTGAGTCTATCACAGACAAGTTCAGCTTCCTAAATAGACTGAACACATTATTGGCATTCAGTGCTCCTCTCCTGTCTTTTCTCTCAGAGCTAAACTTCTGCGGTCAGGCCAGTGTTCTGAGCCACTCCACAACACACACACACACACACACACACACACACACACACACACACACACACACACACACACACACACACACGTAATGCCGAGATGAAAGGGCTGGGAATCGATTAGGACAAATCAAAGCTCATCTGAACCTACACGTCCCATCAGACTAAACTCTCTGACCCTCTGTAAAAATTGGAAAGATTTGTTGCGGGCCTTCCGGTGTTAGTATGAGATGAAATATTCAGAAGGGCCTCTGTGATCAATAGCATGTGCAGCTCCATCCCGAGGTGAACTCAGATCATCCCAACATACCTCACACTCATTTTTATTACTATGTAATGCCTCCGATTTAGTGCATTCCAACTATTGCACCGCACGATGTGAATCTTAATGAGAGCATTGTTTAAACAATGTGTAGCTTGACTGCATGCCATCACATGGAGCAGGAGCCGAGTTGTTCACTGGGGACTGAGCAGGATGTTTACCGATGTAGTCATAGATATAGGTTTATCACCAAGGGCATGATATGGCACCTCATTGTTTATATAGTTTAAATTATAACATAGATCACAGACAAAGTGAGGGGAAAGCAAAACACCAGCTCTCAACTGCATCTGTTTTGTAAGACTTAAAACTTTTTGATTTTAACTTTATAGAGATAGCGCTGCTGAACATTAGTTGAGGAGTCAGACCCAGCTTTATGTGTGAGCTTTTATAACATTGACACTGTTGTTGTGATGACTCTTTAACAGTTAGACAGGCTTCAGTGTATCATGAGGTAAAGATAATAACTCTGGATTATTGCACTTGCTGACATTTCAGCAAGTGCAAGGCCGTGTAGTGTATAATATCCATTATAGTGTAATATTAAAAAGCTTTAAAAGCTCTAAATAGATTTAGAATGAATTTCCCTACATACCACTAACTACAGAGTGTGTGATAGAGGGTTAATTTTCCTCTTTGTCCACTACAATGCTCCTTTGTATTAACAATTGGAAATTGAGAGAGCCACTTTGTAAAAGGTGTTCTGTGTGCGAACGGCTGTCAGAACGCTCTCCATGGTCTGGAACGTGGTAAGGAAAGTGGTTTCAGGTGTCACGGCCATGCTGTCACCATGGTAACAACACACTCCACTTTTCTCCAGCCATTGCTGAATAAAGGGGCTTTTGAAAAAGTCTTTATTTGAACAAAAAGCAAGCATGTAAGTCATTGTGTGTATGAATTTAGTCTAGACAGAGGCAGTGGGCATGGTGGGTTTCACCCGGAGGCTAAGGCAGGGCAGTAAATGTGCCAAGCTCGCTGAACCTTTTCTCACCGGATTAACAGACTTTTGCTGTCAAACACGACTGTTTAAACGTTGCCTCCTTTCGCCTCCTTAGCTTGGTGTCCAGCCGTTTCTCCCCCCACATGGTGACTCCACCTCCGCACAGCCTGCACCAGACCGGCATTCCCCATCCCGCCATCGTCTCCCCGGCCATCAAGCAGGAGCCCAGCGGTGACCACATCAGCCCCTCGATGCATGCGTAAGGACAACTCAAATAGTCATTAAAACCCGTTTTTGTGGCCGCAGTGTGTGTTGTCTTTTGCCAGCTCCTCTCCATCATTCATGCTTCATTAACGGCATCTTTTTAATGTTTTGGATTAGCAGGAAATCCCCCGTTCCTCCCAAGAAAGAGGAGGACAAAAAGCCTCATATCAAGAAGCCCCTGAATGCTTTCATGCTGTATATGAAGGAGATGAGAGCCAAAGTAGTGGCAGAGTGCACTCTGAAAGAGAGCGCTGCCATCAACCAGATCCTTGGAAGGCGGGTAAGTGGCACTGACAGAGATGTGCATCTGCGTTTATAACTATGCGTGTGTGTGTGTGTGTGTGTCTTTAGCAGTCTTTTGATATACTCTGTCTTTGTCCGCAGTGGCATTCCCTGTCAAGAGAGGAACAAGCCAAATACTACGAGCTAGCCAGAAAAGAGCGGCAACTGCACTCCCAGCTCTACCCAGGATGGTCAGCACGAGATAACTATGTGAGTAGGACATTTCCACCATTGGCTCTTAAATCACTGGATAGAGGAAGTTAGAAAAGAAAAAAAAATAACTTTTTTTTTTTTTTGCAAGGTTCAGTTAAATGTGTAATTATAGTAACCACACTTTTGTCCTCATAAGCTGAAGTTGCTGAGGTGGTTTAGTTCCACAATGAAAAACTGCTTTGTTTCATCTGTACAGGGAAAGAGAAAAAAGAGGAAGAGAGAGAACAAACCAGACTCAAAACCAGAAGGTAAGGGGGCCTTTTCTTCCTGACAGTTTTTATTTGTTTTTTTTCCTTTCTTCACTTACTGGAGTATGAAAGAAAACTGCAGAAACTAACAGCGAGAGGTTTATTTTTCTTGCGAAGCTGAAGTGCAACTTGGGACACTACACCTTTATACTGTTATTTCTATCTGCCTTTTTTTTTTTTGCATGGACTCTTTTCTTCACTAACACATACTAACTTCTATCCCTGCTTCTGTACTTTGACAAGCAGCTTATGAGGTTCAGTGCTAATAGCGGCAGGTATGTCTGCTGTTGCGCAACCAAATGACCACAAAATAAAAAGAGCTTTTCACATGTCGGTACACATTTCAATGTAGTGTGTTATTTTTGTCGCTTCATAAATGCCTGCCATCTGAATATGTCTAACATCCTGTTTCACTGGCTTGGTTGTAGCATCTTTTCAAGTTGATTTTGCACAAGTCACGTTTCAGAACTCTCACCGCCATCGTCTTCACTGTTGTAGTAATCACTCCTTCACTTCTGTCACCGGTGGCATTGGGGGACTTGAACCAGATTTGAAGCCAGCAGGAGATCCATAATTCAGCTTTCTCACTTCTCCTTTCCTTTTCCCCCAGACTTCTCAATAAGAAGCAAGAAGCAGTGTGTGCAGTACCTGCCCTCAGAGAAGATGTGTGACAGCCCTGCGTCGTCACACGGCAGCATGTTGGACTCGCCAGCCACTCCCTCTGCAGCCTTGGCCTCCCCGGCTGCTCCCGCCGCAACTCACTCTGAGCAGGCCCAGCCGTTATCGCTCACCACCAAACCGGAGGGGCGCATGCACCACCACTTCTCCCTAGCTGGAAAGGCTTCTGGATCCTCATCTTCCTCTTCTTCCTCCTCCTCTTCCTCCTCATCCCAATCCGCCATCTCCATCCCACTTGGTACTTCAGGTAGCCATTCGACCACACCCATCCTCAGCCGGCCAATCCCCTTCACCTCTCTGCACCATTCGATGCTCTCCCCACCTTCTCCCTTCCATCAGGCAGCCCTTCACTCCCATCATGCCCTGTTCCAGTCGCAGCCCCTCTCCTTGGTAACCAAACCAACTGAATGAATCCGCAAAGGCAAATTTTTCTCCCATTTATTGTGCTGTATATTGCTTTTCTTTAAAATAGGTATTAGAACAACTTTTTTTCTAAATGATGAAAAGGAAGAAATATTATTGGTCAATATTTGACTGTCTCCTTTTCTACATCTCTCAATGAAACAAAATGTATTTTTTGTAAAGTTTACTGCAGAACTGGTTTCTTTTTGATGCATTTATCCAATGAACCTCTTGTATAAAAGAACCAATGTACATAAAGTTTCTTTATAAAAACAAAAAGGAACAAAAACATGTTTTCTTTTTAGCCAAAACCTGATTAATGTTAGTATTAAGTTTAAGTCATAGTACTGGCCAATAATTGCAGCCCCCCCTCCTTTTCAATTCACGAGTGTGTGCCCCTTCTTTGACATGTTAAATAAACATTTGAAATTGTTTCTTAAATGAAATGTCTCCATCTGTCTTTTCACATGCATGTTTTTGTCATTTAATAAGGAGAGGTTTATTTAAGAGGGTAGTGTGGTTTGTATTAATATTCTCATAATAGTGACCGCGGAGTATAACAAGTTGATAACTGCCTTTTGTAGGTGTTGAATGTGGATTTAATAAGCAGTATAATGTTATTACAGCCACAGTAGTATTGAATAAAAGTCCATAACACACCTGTCATTTTTTAGGCTCATGTTATGCTTCAGCTGTAAACAGGGAACATCTTCATAAAATCCTTGCTGATGGTAGCAAGGAGTTGAATGTTTAATAAAGCAGAATTAGGCTAACCACACTGGAAAATGAGTGCCTGAACCAGGGTAACAAAAAAAATGTCAAGCCTAAAATAAATACAAATAAAAAAATAATAGACATCTGCTCCTTCTTGGAATATAACGTCCCTCAACAATGACAGAAAAGCAGGTCAGCCCCATCCCAGCGCACTGAACCCTGCTCGGGTTCCCTGTTCCTTTTGCACTTTTACTGCATCTTTATTCACCGTTTGGCACACTGCTTAGGCTTTAATTAACTCAGAGGTAATGGGATGGAGCCCCTGGGACCTCATTAGGCATTTCAATTAGTGAAAAATACACAAGGTAGGTTACAGTTTTTGGTGGCTTTGGAGATGAGGAGTAGTGCCAGGGATGGACCAATTTTGTCAGAGCAGGGGTGGGAAGAGTGACCCGGGCGAGCCCACTACCACATATATAAATTTTTCCATTAAGATGATTTTACAGATATTTGACAGCATCGCCAAACACACTTCACAGTTCTGTATTAATTGATTTTAAGCATACAGATTCTACATAAATTATGTTGACAGAGATCTGTACTAGTCAGCTGAGCCATTATTTATCCATTTATCCATTCACTGTTAATTGCCTGTGACAGCATCAAATGTCAGTTTCATATAGGCTAACAAATTTTCCTATTTTTTGCACAGTCTCCCAAAACTGTAGCCAGGTGGACTAAGGATGTGTTTCGATTGTGGCCCCCCCACCCCCACCCCAGATAGAGGCGCCAAACTGTCAAGTCTTCCCCACTCTGTTTTAAGCAATCATTAGCCATAATAAGACTTTGCTTGTTTGCCGTTCTATCTTACATCATTCCCAGCAAAACCACACGGTCTCTGGTGCCACGGCTGCCTGCTCTGAGCCACTTCACCAATCCGTCAGTGAAATTACAGGTAATGAGTTGTCAAAACACCCAGCAAATCTGTCTCCTCGAGGCCATACATCGATATTCACTTCTGCTAAGACAGTACCCTTATTATTATGAAATTCAGTCCCCAAGAGAATGACTTCAAACGTGCTGGTTATTGCAGGTATTCTTCTGGTAAATATAACTCCATACCGTTGGCTGCTTATTTTCATAGTTTTCACTTGTTTCTTTATTCAAGGGAATCCCATGAAATCTATTACAACATGATTATTACAGCATTTCTGGGGTGAATTTTAGTACACGGTGGGCAGGGCAAGAAGGATTCTAAAGCACAGGTATTTAGCTCATTATTCAATAAAATTATTGTTGAAACGTAATAAAAGAAATGCTATCATAAAGTTCCCATACTCCACTGAGAATGTAACCTGTTTATCTGTAATAACAGATCTGTTTCGCATCCTCTCTCAACATCTGCCATGTAAGCACAAGGTCAGATTTAATACATGTTAATTTTTGCTCATTAAATTCCTCCAATCTCTTGCCAAGGTTCTTTTTTGGGCCTTCCTTTGATCTTGAATTTATTCCAGGTTAACCCTGTTATAGTTCCCCTGCGTAATATTGCACCTAGAACTGTCATTTCAGAAGTCACTGAAATGAGTTGAGATTTTTTTTTAAATGCAAACACAGAAAACGCCACACCATCAGCATCATCATTAATAACACTGATGAAAATCAACACAATAACAAATACTGACACCAGTGAGTTTCTGTCATTGTGTTCAATCAGTAAATCTGATCCTGGCTCTGTGACCTTATAGTCCCGCTAATAACAGGATGCTGATTGCTTCACACGTGGTTTCCTAAAGTGATACTAATTGATTGTTTCTGTAACATTCACTGAGCTTAGCAAGACTCAGCTGGTGCCTTTGTGAAGATAGGTATGGCTGGCTGTGAGCCTAAGAAGCTCCTAATGTATTATTCACACCCATTTGACCTTAAAGACGGAAATGCAAATGTGTGTCAAGAATGAGAGGGATCATTGGACTTTTCAAATGTCAAAGAGCCTGGCACAATTAAGACATATTCATTACAAGCACCCATAGGTCCCCCACACTCAGCTGACATGTAAAACACCTCCAATTAATATTTGAGTCATTATCTCATCAAGCTACTGCACACATTCAGTCCTTATCCCTAAAATATAATAACCATGGTTCTCATCTGCGAAGTTATGTGACTTAAGGCTAATTCTTTTGATTTACTGATGGAATAAGTACTATAGCAGTATTCATACCCTCTGAGGTTGTTACATGGACAACATAATGAGTTGATCGTTTTTGAAACACCCTGTAAACACATACATATTAGGTAATCTAGTGTCATGATGGCCTTTTTAAAATTATTGCACTAGCCTATATATCAATACTGCCATCTGCTGATGAGGCCAAGTAGTAACACAACCATGTCATGGAGTAAATACTTCCATCATGTCAGCACCTAACCTGTGGGTGGCAGCAATAACACAAATGTTATCCGCTCCACTCCTCTTGTGGTGAATCCTGTAAACAGCAATGTTTCTTGTATAACAATAACAATAGACATATAATTTAATTCCCCAGCAGTGCCCTCTCGCATATAGTTCAGGTCAGTTGAGTACAATGGAGTGTAAATACAATAGGAGGATGTCAGTCTCAAATAGGCTACAGTAGCATCTACAGTATGTGTATCTAAATATTTAGTCTTCCTTGGTGTCAACATGTGATATTCAAATCAACCTGACTAATTTGGCGATGACAGCTGAGTCTGGCCTCCCACTGGATTCCTTTCTACACCAGGATTCATCAAGCTGACTGTCTCTGATGTGTAAACATGTCTTGTTTTACCATATAGGCTACAATACATGCATAAGTGCAGACATTTGTGAAGAGAATGTGTTGTGACCAGGACTGAAAATGTCCACAGAGGCTTCATCAGATATTCCCTGGCTGAGCCGCACAAACAACATTTTGATGACACATGATGACAATACATTTTGCCTGACACATTGCACTGAGTTGCAAGACCGAGGGTTGACATCTGATTGGTTGTGCCTGGTCATGTGATATCTAGTTGCTAAACTAGGGAGTTCAGGGACAACCCAGCGTTACTACTTCTTCAGAAAAGGTGAGTGAATATTTTTATCCGCAAATCTATTTATTATATTTATTGTTATTATTGCACATGCGAACACTGTTACGACAACCTTATCCTGTGTCTTGTTTTGTATCTTGTGTGTTCTTGCCGCTGTGACTTCAAATTCCCTCTTTACGGGATTAATAAAGTCCTATTCTATTCTATTCTATTCTATTCTATTCTATTCTATTCTATTCTATTCAAATCGGTTAAAAAGGAGATACAAAAGAAAGAAAGAAAGTTTGGTGTTTGAGCATGAATTAACAGAGCCGTCCTGTAGGTGGCAGCAGTAAAATCCCCGTGTGTCGCTCTGTGTGTTTGTGTGTTTTATTTGCAGAAGAAGAGCGGGCTGGTTTTGTACACGGAAGCAGGAACAGGACTTGTCAAACCTTCCAACCTGTCAAACCGCATTAAGGTAGTTGACCCGGATTGTGTCCTGAGCGATAAGCAGAGACGAGCGGAGGACATCTGTTTGTGTGTGTGTGTGTGTTGACTCCGGTGTGTTGACACAATGAAGACGATTTTTCTGCTCCTCAGTGTGTCTCTGTGTTGCTGCTTAGTCACAGGTGAGTGGAGTTTTGCGTCGTGTTTTTCTCTTCCAGTCATTGTTAGAGAAACAGTAGACTCTCTCTATAATCCCTCTTCTCTTCCCCTCGACTGCTAATTTACGAATTAAGTCGCGCGACACAGGTGGAACTAATGACAGGTCAGTGCTGTGCAGTGGGAACATTTCTACTGAATAGAAACATTGGAAATATTCATGTTCTTCTAGGACCACGAGGACAAAGTAAAGTGGAGAATTTTGTTTGGTTAACTTTAATTTTCTGTAACTACAAACTCCAAACCAAATATCTATACATTGAAAAGCTCAATAACCTTTATAAAATGAAACAAAAACACAGAACAAATCAAAAACATGACTGGATTGATCTGTTCAGTTATGCTCACTGACTTTATCACACCTCCATTGTTCTCCAGTGTCCTGTTTACACAGCATGGTGCTTGTGGCAGGTTAATAAAAAGGCCACACACCCCCAGCACTACAAATCACAATCATCATACCGAGGATATCTTATCGTTATCTGGCTTAACCAAGGCCTCGGGGCTTTGGCCCTCCAGAGGCCGTTAGGATTTCAGGTTTAATTCTGGATTTTCAGTCCTAGCACGTTGGTTCACCTCTTACCAGGGGAAATGACCATGTTAAGTAATACTGCACACCAACTGCCAACAGCCTGAGTCATAATAATTCCAACATAATCCAGACGAGAACTAAGTTTACAGTAAAATGACTAAAGACAAACTGAGGGAGGATATCAGACTAATGGAACTACAGAATAACGATTAAAGTTTGATTTTGATTGAACAATGATTCTTTAATCCCAACAGGATTCCTGACAGTGTTGATGCTTTTACACTCCTCTTCTATCACTGTGGTTTAGAATAGCATGAAGAGATAAAAACTGATGTCTTTCATTAGGAAAATGATCCGCACTGTTAAATATTAAATACATCTCAGTCAGTTTGACCTCGTATTTTCTCCTTCAGTTGCAGAAACTCTCTGACATTACTTTTACTTTTTTTTTTGCAACTGCATCACATATTTAGGCTATTGTAGCTTGTTCACCAGGGGAGGGAAACAAAACAAATACAAACGTTCCAGGTAGAAACTTAATGATAATTAATTCATGTGTTTACTGTAGTAAATACCGGTAGTGGTAAAAGTGCTAAATGGTAAAGTCAGCTTGACTTAAATAATTTCAAATTCTACATAAAGAATTTTAGATAAAAATAATTTGTCTTTCTTAGTTTTTCCAATCATTAGATCATGTTGCTCACTTTATGATGTTGCTTTAAGAGTCAATTGCCCACAGGTATCAGCGTTTCCTTAAATATCATACTGGGTGACTAGCTACATGGTTCTGGCAATGTTGTTAACAACCACCTATTTCACATAAACCCAGCTGCATACATTTTTTTTAAAAAGTGTGAGCCAGTGTATAACCAGGTTTGTTACACATTTTACCTAAGATGGCCAATGTTAGGTTAAGTTGAGCAAGTTAAACAAAACAAACAAGCAAACAACAAATACGTACGTATGTTGAAACTGCTTTGTGGTACAAGCCAAAACAAATGAACTCAAGTTATGAGTAGGTTCATGTGAAAGAGGAGGATATAGCTGTGCAACCACAGGCAACAATTATAGAGCAGGGAGGGGACATTTGGCAAAAGGTTACAGTGGAAAGTCCCACTGTCGGTTGATCCTCGAGTGTGGGCATCAGAAAAAATAACAAGGTCTGACAAAATATTCAAAACTTTGCTGTGGAAACAAATAGAGAAATTGTGTGTCCTGTGTCACCAACCAAGAATTCAAAAGACTATTGTTGCTTTACTTGTCACCATGATTTTGTTTTGCTGGTTAAAACTTGTTTTGTTTTCCTAATTTAAAGGTTTACCAGCAAAAGTTGAGAGCGCCCAAAAGACGGAGCCAATCCAACCTGTTGGACAGAATGTTAAACAAGCTGCTCATGGAGAAGCGGATGATCATCGTACAGATGCCATTGACAGTAAAGCAGAGAATAATCAAGGAACGCCACCTGTAGAAGAAAGTGACAGTCAGACCAAGAATCAAGAAACAACTGATGAATCAAAAGGTCAGGCCGGTCAAGCGCAAACGAACAATGCAGGGAAAAAGGGGGAAAAAATAACTGTTTCTAACCCTAAGCCCAAAAATTCAGGAGGTGATGCTAGCGAGGAAAATGGAGAGACAGATAGTGATATAGGAGGAGTTTCAAATGAGCCAAAAACAGGGGATGGCGGAAATCAGAATGGAGGCACAAATGAGAAAAAAGAAGAGGATGGTGGAAATGACAAAGGCGGAGACAAAAATGAGAAAAAAGAAGAGGATGGTGGAAATGACAAAGGTGGAGACAAAAATGAGAAAAAAGAAGAGGATGGTGGAAATGACAAAGGTGGAGACAAAAATGAGAAAAAAGAAGAGGATGGTGGAAATGACAAAGGTGGAGACAAAAATGAGAAAAAAGAAGAGGATGGTGGAAATGACAAAGGCGGAGACAAAAATGAGAAAAAAGAAGAGGATGGTGGAAATGACAAAGGCGGAGACAAAAATGAGAAAAAAGAAGAGGATGGTGGAAATGACAAAGGTGGAGACACAAAGAAGGAAACAGAGGATGATGATAACAAGGGAGGTGGAGACACAAGTGAGAAAAAAAAAGAGGACGGTGGAAATGAGATAGGCGGAGACACAAGTGAGAAGAAAAAAGAGGATGGTGGAGACAAAAATGAGAAAAAAGAAGAGGATGGTGGAAATGAGAAAGGTGGAGACACAAGTGAGAAGAAAAAAGAGGATGGTGGAGACAAAAATGAGAAAAAAGAAGAGGATGGTGGAAATGAGAAAGGCGGAGACACAAATGAGAAGAAAACAGGGGATGACACTGATGAGGAAGGTGTGGACAAACATCAATATCCCTCCTCCGGAATGAAGGACGAACCAGAAAGCAGTCATTTCTTTGCCTACCTTGTCTCTACAGCTGTGCTGGTGGCAGTGCTGTACATCGCTTACCACAACAAGCGGAAGGTACTTGTCCTCTGAACGTTTTGTTCTCATTCAGACCTCACTGAAGCACACTTCCTGTGTCTCAGGTTAACCCAGATTTCAGTGGCTCAGTATGACAACCATCAAGGTCTGTGCATAGTTGTTGAAACAAACAGATGTGATACTTTAATTTTATTAAAAAAAAAAAAAAAAACACAAGTACTGAGTGCTAGCTCTGTAGCAGAAGTGAGCAGTTCATTGCCACATTTGTCTCAAAGAAATATGGGGTCTGATTTAAACTAGCCAGTTGCTGGTGGTAGCTTCATACTTATACTGATATGAGAGTGGTATAAATCTTCTCATATATTTCAGCAAGAAAATTAATATGCACACATTTCTGAGAAATCCAACAGTTTCTTTGAGTTGCTGATAATCTGCTCTAATCATTGATTGCAAAGTACTGTGTGGTACATAATGGAGCACACAAAGACAAATGGATCTACTTTGCTGACTCTCGTTTGTTACCTGTGTAATGAAATTCACCTCTGTTTTGTAGACCAGATCAGCCATTTGAAACCAGATGAAAATTATCCTGAACCTTTTTGTCTATTTTTTGCTCTCTCCAGATAATTGCCTATGTTTTGGAGGGGAAGAAATCCAGATCAACACGTCGACCTAAATCAACAGAATACCAGAAGCTGGAACAACATGTAGGTTGCTGATATAAATAACCAACCTACCTCAAATTGTTTTCGCTTTTTTGATCAACTACCTTGAACTAGTTCTTAATTCTCTGCCTTTTCTTCCAGATGTGATCTCAAGTTGTTTTCGTGAAGCCCTTGCCTGGAGCAGCTGAATACACTTTAAGAGGGCGAGTGGATAATGGTGTTAGATGTTTCCTTGGTGTCCTCTGCATTGATATTAATTTGTGTTAAATGGACATTGTTCTATTTTCTACCTTCAGATGCTTATTGCATGACTATGCAGATAAAATTGTTGCCTTATTGAGGGACATAGTGAAATGCAGCGAGGGTTAAATAAGCATGTTGTTTTTGCACCTGTGTCGTTATTCCACTTTTTAGGCAATCTTGTAATTTGACCTGACTAAGGTCCTGAACTCAGGATATTTCAGTAGCAGATGAAAAATATTAGCTGTTTGGATTCCAGCCTTGTTTGTACAGGACATGTGATTGCACTGTGTAACGAAATAAGCCATCTGAATCCTTGTAAAATACTGTGTAGATTTATGGGATGTTTAAAATGTTTGTTAGTTAAAATGTATCAATACTGCATTTAGATGTGCTTAAGTATGACAGTGTTGGCCAGATGAATGTGTTAGCAATCTTTAATTTCCTGAGTAAAATAAGTATCCATACAAAAGTGTAAAAACAACATGCCACAGTTTTACCTTGGGTCAAATGTTTGACAATTTCAGGAGGTGGAGCATTTAGGCGAAGCTAAGCTAAGTTAGCGGCCTTCTGAACATAGCTTCACTATAGCATATATTTTACAAATGTAAGAGCGATGTTGATCTTCTCATCTCTCTCTGCAGTCTCCCAATGAGTTGAATGAGTCAACTAATGAGCATGGTTTGTACATAAAGGTCCCTTATTTTGTCTAGATGCTGAATATCATGCAAAACAACCTGTGTAGTGAGGCTGGTGTTGAAATGTTATCTGGAAACTGTCAGTCTGGTTATTATGTTTGCCCATGTGTCACTTGTTGCTTTGTCTTGAACTCTAGTCTGAAATGTTGATTGATTTGACCAAAGGTATTTTATACGAGGAAACTGGCCAACACCTGTGGTGTTTTGACCATTGAGAGTGCACTATTGCAAGGATGTGTCTGTGGGGATAGGTTGACCACTAATACATTAGATTTAACTGTCTAAAATAGATGTGTGTGTGTGTGTGTGTTAATGTTTATAGCTGACAGACTTGTGCCAAAATTTGAATTGCTTTACTGTGATTCAGTGTGTGATTATTGTATTGTGCCTGTTTCATAAATTAATATATTTTTACTGGTCATAACCTATGGAGAGCTGCTCTGTAGATATAGAAGGAAAAGAGATCTGATATAAAAGGAAAAGAGATGTAATTAAAATCAGTCCATATTATGTCCAAAAATATATATTTTATTGTGAAATCTGGAAAGAAAGTTAATGTTTTGTTTTTTTAACAGTGAAATAGAAAATCAGCTAATGAGTTCAATGAAGTATCCAGTATTTGTTTCATTTTGTTTGGAACTGCTGTCCTTAAAATGTTTCTTTGCCGAACCAATTCAGATGACTCTAAAATAAATGCTTTTGTACTTTCAAGTCTCAGATGAGCTGGATTCCCAAACTTTCTTTCATCAACAGAGCTGCTTCAGTAACTTAAGGTCTGGTAAGTGGTAATAATCAGCTGTAGAAGACATTCAGATATTGATAACTAAAAGTACCAATACAACCACGGTAAAACAATCAAGGACAAATACATTGCATCCAATCTAAATCTCAATGTTATAAAAAAGTAAAAGTAGCCATCCAAAGGGTCAGAGGAAAAATCGAATGGTTTGTGAGATGATCAAAGAATAAACTCACTGACAAACAACAAACTCACACATCTGAACCTTTACAAACATAGGCTGGGATGCATTGGTTTATTTCTTGTACACTAAAGAACCCAGCTGAAAGTTGTTTATAATACAACATAATATTTTCTTGAGTAGTAGGCTATATAAAGTATTGCAACAGTGCTTCAGTCTGCCCATAATAAGTCAGGAGGGATGATCAACATCCTGCACAGATGCACACACCTCTGTTAACCAGTGGCCCACACAAGGTAGTGCAGTAAGATAAAGTCCTCACACTGGCATCATATTCCTGGCCCCCTCCTCATACAAGTCCGGTATCTCTCCAATGGAGGAGTAGGTCATGCGGACAGAGTTGCATCCACGAAGCTCCATTTCATATCGGATGAGCTGCTTCCAGAAACCATTGTTGGGCCTCACAATGGGTCGACAGGTCCTGACGCACCTGTGGGCCTCCAGGAGAGCCACTCCTCGGTGCTTCATGAGATAGGCCATGCACAGCGCGGCGGAGCGGCTCACACCGGCGTTACAGTGCACCAGAGTGCGGCCTCCGTGCTCTGCTACGAGCTCTATTTTATCTGCCACACGGTCGAAGTGATCTCTGAGAGGGGACAGCGGGGAGTCGGAGACCGGGATGTGGATGTACTCCACCCCGGGGAGAGCAGGGCACTGACCCCTGGTCTCGGTAACGTTGATGACGCAGGTTATCTCATGCCTAGACACCTGAGCGGAGTCATTAGCCGCCTTAGCATTACTCACATACAGATGCTCGGTGACTTGACACAGGCCGGAGAGACCTGCAAGACCTGACCGATGCATGGGCAGCGAGGAAATTTGCCGCCCGTCAATGTTGTAAATATCCCGGATGTCGAGAGAGAGAGAGCAGAGCCATAGAGCCTGGGGAGAGGGAGAGAGCAGAGAGAGACTGGTACTTGTACGGCATCTCGAGAAGGCCAAACTTCGGCGAGCACACACGCTGTCGCCCTCAACTGGACAAATAAAAGCACATTATATAAATATCTCTTCATTTTATAGCCTATGTTATATTTTAATTCCTTCTTATTTTATCACAGGGTCTGCCCAATTAGATTTTTTTGGTGTAAGTATCTTGATTTTAAACCCGTTGTTATGTAGCCTAGGCCTATATTATTTTATTTTATTTTTTACAAAATGACAAATGAATGAAACCTTTCGATTCCATTAACCATTAGGATGATCTATGTCTCGCTTCAAATGCCTACAATTTGACAGGTCACTTCAGAAAAGGTTTAATCTCTGAAATACCAATTCATGTCCCTAAACAAACACTAATGCAGGAGAGACCACTCCTCTGAAGTTTACCTACACACTGACAACAATGCAATCACTATCCATGGATCCTAGCTGTCAGGAGCTTTTCAAACCTGCAGTTTTGAGTCCTATTTTTGCCTTTATTGACACTGAACCATAAATACACATTTTAACAAAAACAAAAACCATGTAGGCCTATCCTTTTGTAAAAAAAATGATGAAGAATTATGAAGAGGCAGCAAGAGGCAGCTATAGACTGGAAAGAACGTTTTTAAATGTTTTATCTGAGAAATAGGAAACATTCAGACAAATAGTTCTATCCAATATGGTTTTCAAATGAATTATCTTATTTTATACATTTCACAGGTCAATTTGCCACCATACTGCTTTGTTTTCTTTGCTCTGATTTTGCCTGTTACTTGTATTTATATGTTTATTTATTACATTCAGCTGCATCCAAGGTCCGTTACACTCACCCCTGCTGAACTCACTCCACCCAGGGCATCCGGGTCACGGCACCACTGTAGCCGATGTCAATCTGGCTACAGTTACACAGGTGCAGACACTGGAGCAGAGACTGCTCATGCCACTGATGGGGTGAGGCCAACCAGGAAGATGCTCAAACATTTGGTACAAATGGTACGGTCCATTTCAGTGTCTGACTGTACAGTGTTACTGTTTGAAGTGACCCCTGCTGTGTTGGATTTATAGCAGTCTTATTGCAGCAGTAGAATTACACTTTCAGAGGGAGGATGTGTAAATGTTTGCCATATTGTCATCTAGGGTACTGGTTGGGTGTCATAGACCTCTGTTGAGCCTTTTGATTGTTTTTGTGATTATTGTATTAGGTTATAAGACATAATTTTCCTTTGTTTCAGTTCTTCACTCTGTGTTTCACTATGGGAATCGCTTCTGGCAAGACCCTTACAGAAGCTCCAATGACACAACGTCTGTCAGACAGGTCGATGTGTGGGGAAGGTCCCGCCCCTCTATACCACGAGCGACCGCCCCGTCCGGGCCATTCTCGCTCTCTTCCTCAGAGAAATTACGAGAGCTCCCTCAGTACATCTGGTTGTCGAGATTGTTGCCTGCTACCAGACATCCTGCCAAGGGAAACGTTGCCTAACGTGGCACCAACAGACTCTGGACTGTGCTGACAGTAGGCCTACTTACGGTGGGATTGCGACCGCGTTGTGGCAAACTCCCTGACAGGTCAGGTGCTCACGTTAACTCGAGCTCAACTAGGTGCTAACATTAGCTTGTTAGTCAACTTCATTCGTAGCATAGTTAACGCGTAGCGGCGGACTGTTCTCTACTACATAACAGGCTCACACCGATATACCCTATTGATTTTCTTTTTTAACTGGCTCACCCCCTAGTACCGCATTTCTCCCCCAGTTGGCATGTCTGCCCCCACATCCCCCTTTACAA
This sequence comes from Trachurus trachurus, assembly GCF_905171665.1. Lineage (NCBI taxonomy): Eukaryota > Metazoa > Chordata > Actinopteri > Carangiformes > Carangidae > Trachurus > Trachurus trachurus. The sequence continues at coordinate 27,075,855 of NC_139895.1, forward strand.
GAGATGGGCAGAAGGAGGGGAAGGACTCTTCCTGCAATTGCCCCACATCATGTGGAGCAAGGATTTTGGGCAGAGACCCCACCCTATGTGCACAGTGTGCATGGGAGCTAAGCACACTCAGCTAGCGCATCCGCAGGTTTGTGAACATTGCTCTACGATGCCGGTGAAGATCCTGGGGAGGAGATTGAGACTGGCTGTGACCGGTCCTGATGGCAAAGACCCCTCCCTCGCCACTTTAGGTACCGCTCAGGACCACGCGACCCATCAGCCGCAAGCCCCGAGGAGCTGGGCGGACACAATGGAGGAAGTTGAGCCCATACCCCTGCAGTTCGAAGATATCTTCGGGCAAGAGGAGGACGACGATGTAGACGGTGAGAATGGTTCTGACATTCTCGAAATTGATGACACGGAAGTAGGAGAGGAGGACTCTACCTTCCCCACGTAATCCAGACCCCCCAGCTCAACCGAAGCAGCCGCTCCGGTGAATAACAACCTGTACGAGTTTGCAAACGACCCGCGACTCAACTGAACGTCCCCTGGCCAGCGGCTCAGGACACAGGGGTCGACGAGGGACCTTTACCATGGGAGAAGGCTCCCTCCGGCCCACCATTATTAGTAAAGAACTTTTTTAAGGTTTTGAAAAGTCAAGGTTGTTTTGTATTTGTAAAAAAAATTTTTTTTAAATCATTTTGTTGTTTTTCATTTATTTAATTCTGTAATTTATTGTATTGTGTTTTGATTGTCACGTAAGAGTGTCTGGACCCCAGGAAGAATAGTCCTTACCAAGGTGAGGACTAATGGGGATCCACAATAAAACTAAAACTAAACCCTCCGGCCAAGCAGCTGCTCCCGGCGGCCATTTTTGGGGCTTTTTACCTTTAATTGGTAGGATAGTTGAGAGCGACAGGTGGAATGACATGCAGCAAAGGACCACCAGATTTGGATTTGAACTGGGGCTGGCTGCACCAAGGACTGTATCCTCTGCATATAGGGTGCCTGCTCAACCCACTGAGCTATACGGCGTCCCCGCCTGTTATTATACCATTTAATTCTGCATGTGCTGCATGCGTGAAATGTCGGACTCTGATGGACACCTTTTGGTCCGAGACAGACATACAGGTAACATAACAGGTGAGGGACATGAACACCTGTCTCCTCAAAAGACTGGACATGCTCCAGTTTGTCGCTCGTTCACCCTGAGCCCACTGTCCTGAAGCTCCCACTCCAGGGTCTCGAAAGGAGTAAATTTTGGGAAAAAAGACTCTACAGCTGAGGATTGGTTGGGGTGTCCCACACAGTCTCCCATTGCCAGGAGAACCTCCTCCACAGGGACAGATGGATTGGAAATTATTAGTAGGTCTTTGATAAAGATCAAAGGGTGAAAATGGAGATTGTCTTTTGTTGTGGAAATTTCCTTTAAAAAAACCAAGCCTATTTTCTAGGCCTTTTCTCGAAAATTGCATATCCATAATAAAATGAGTACTATGTCTGCAACCAAAAGGTCTATTTGAATAATTTTGGTGTCATAGTAAAGGGAAAAAAATGAGAAATTGCTGAGATGTGTAAATTTCAGTATATGTGTTACTGGTGAAGAATAAATGAAGATGACACACAGCAAAAATTAAATAAATTTAAAGGTGTACAGAAAAGAAAATTGAATTTAAGCCCACTCTGGGTCATAAAATTAGTGTAATAACTCATCTATCAGACGATGTAGGCCAAACTTTGTGCAAAATTCTATTTTTGAGTAAATCCGGGATGAATGTGTGTATTTTTTTTCCCGCATTGGATAATGCAGGCGCACGGATTATACGTCAGCCTGTACACGATTCACCCACTGATATTGGATCCGTAATCCGTCATTCAAACGTCTGAGACACAGACACAGACACACACACACACACACACACACACACACACACACACACACACACACACACACGGAGCGCGGGCTCGCCCCAAGCTTTGAATATCCCGCCCGCTCGATAACGACCAATCAAATTCATTCTCCTTACAAACGGCCAATTCTGTACACCTTTAATGTTCGCCCCCCAAAAAATCATATTTTGGAGGAGTGTCAGAATGATGCTGCTAAAGCTCAAAACCTCTATCAAATGATTGTACAATGTATGAACATGATCTCTGTGGTGGCTGATTCTGATAAAGTGAAGCAGTTGCCTACAAAATTATTGAGATTTTACTACAAAATATTCAGGCGAGCTTTCCAAAATGTCCATTTTTGGCACAGCTTGGAACCACCTGCCACTATAAACCAGTGTTTAATCAATCAAAACATAAACTAACTGAAAAAGAATCAAACCAACTAAATAACAACTACTTTCTAGGCCCTCTGTGTCCCTCTGCGTAAAAGCTGCACTGACCCCGCTTATTTGGGTTATTTGGTTAGGTATTAGCAGAGCCAGTCTATTGACTAATATCTAATATCAATATTAGAAATTCTCTGGTATTAGCTCTATCTCTGCAGCGGATTGGTTGATTCGAGTGATTGACAGCTCATTCTAACCGTTAGAGCCAATAGAATGAGGCTTTACCCACGTTGATGTGATTGACAGTACTGGCAGCCAATCAGAATCAGCTGGGCTGTTGTGTGCGGCGCAAAGGTTCCCCCAAGCCGTCGGTCGCGGCCGGACCGATTTAGATGTAACACCGGTCAAAGTTCAAACTGGAAATATTTACCCATAAAACAAACTTTTCACGGCAAAACAGCAAAGGTAAGAGGAAATTTACAACCATGTTTTGGTCAAGCAGTGTCTGTGTTTGCTCGACTTTGCTTGTTTTTGTCTTCTGTCTCTGCCGTGCTGCTGTGTAGCTTCCATAGACTGTATATAAAAGAGGTAGGCTAGCTTCTGTGTTAGCCGCGGGTGCTATGTTCCAATCTTTGTAGCCGGCTCATGGTAGCTGATGTGTTTTGCATAATACGAGCCAGAAATGTGGACTGGGTCCACACAGAGGTGCTTCATGAAGTTTGATGTTTAGTTATTTATTTGAGTAGTGTTTAGGTCATAAACATGGTTTTTACACATTGTAGGCTGTTTAATTTGATGTAAAACATGATTAGCTATATTCTTTCATAATTAGTGCTGTAGAGGCTCTGTGGTTGTTCTGTAGGCCTATGTCTAATACCCCAATTGGGGCATGCGTGGGGTTTAGCTTAACGTGTGAGAGAGAAAATCCAGCAAAGAAAGGTTGCACTTACTTTATTTTTTATCTTGCAAGAGGTGGACTGTCACACACAAACGTCTGCATTAGAGTGCACACTGAGATTTGGTCAGATTACATAGGCACAAGAGTGAGAAGGAGCTACACGCTCCTCATTGTTGGCAGTATACACTGTCCAGTAACATTATAGCATTCTTTCAGAATAAGTTTGCATAGTACAAGTTTGCACCTAGCGCTTTTGTACTTTTGACATATTGTGCTATTATAAGATCAACAACTCATATGTAAAGGCAGGAAGCTAGTGGTTGTCTGTAACTGAAGGTTTGTTGTGATTTTTTCACACCTCAGCATGTTGACATTTTGTTGACATCTCACTGTGGTTTTGGATATGGAGACAACTGCGTAATCATCACAAAATAAACACGGACACCTGCATATTGCCCCATGCAGAGCAGAAAAGTGAAGTTCACCTAAAGTTCATGAGCATACATCTTCAAAGTTCAATAAGTGAACATAAAAATGTCCATTAGCCTACACTTTCTAATAAATGAAGTTGTTATTGGTTCTTTTGTTGATCAGTCCTGCAGAACCACTGCTTTTACAAGTAGCTAGATGCTGAGCCATAACAAAAAATGAAATCGATCCCTCAGTTTCTCCATTTTGGAGTTCTATAACAACAGCATTATAATGAAGTTTATTCATCCATACACGTATCTCACTGTAATGTCCTTTCCTCTAGCACCACCCATAGGCCCCAAAAAGCATGCTTTCTTCAAATAGCCCATCTGTGCCACTCTTGGTCTGAACCATCAAATTAATTGACAGAGAATTCTAATTCTTTGAGTCTTTATTGGACCTTCTGACACATTTTTAATTTTAATTCCTATTATAGGCTACTTATATCCGGCATTTTGCATTTGCTCGCAGTTTGTGTTTAAATTTTATGTTTTATACATGTGAGTTTTTAGAAGAAAAAGTATGACACTGATGATGCAGAGCGAGGTCTCAAAAAATATGATACACTTGGCATTAATAGCATAGCAGTAGGCTAGTCTACTATAATAACCCTACATCATCCAACTATGGTTTTGTGCTTCTAATGCATTTTGGGTGTGTTTTTTTTATGAGAATGTGTTTGTGTTGATAAGACAATGATTGTGTTATATAATGGCTTTATTCTTGTTAATCTATTTCATTCATTTCCTTAAAAGAAACCTCAAAACAACAAATATCATAAGAGCATCAGTAAACAAATTAAGCAGTCACAATTAGGGCTTTTATGTGACAATACGGATATTTGTGGATGGAGGTGAACAATTAAATTGTAAAAGACTGTTTATGTTACAGTAAGCTATTAAGTTCAATTCTGGAAGTAGCGTAGGTTAGTGTATTGTGGTTTGACGTGGATGCCGTGTATTAGCTGGTTGTGTTGATGCCTGCAGGCAGTCCTCGGTTGCCCAGGAAACACAGATGGTGGATGAAGGGCGCGCATACAAAAGAGCATAAACCTGTGGCAGCAGCTGGAGAGCGAGAGCGCTGATTAACTGGGCTCTGTGCAGGCTCGCTCACTTAAAGACGTCGCTGTTCTCTTTAATACGCTCCATCCATTTTCTTTGTCCTGGGGCTTCAGCAGTCTACACTTTATCCTGTTTACCATGGACCGGACTCCCGTCAGTGCGCAGCTGTTGTTGGCACTCCCACATCTGCTTGTCTCAGCTCGGCAGCCATGTAGACGACGCACAGCCGCGGCTTGTGTTAGTGCGTAGCTTGTGGGTGCAGGAGGAGAGCAACGTTTTTACTGCAGGCGAAGTCACAGCGCACACAGACACACACGGTGTGTATTCGAAGGTTGGACAGCTCGCTCTTAGCATGGAGATAAAGAAGAAGAAGAAGAAGAAGAAGAAGAAGAAGAAGAAGACGATGTGTTCATCTCACCGTTGGATGCTGCGGGACAGGTACGTGAGAAACCTGGAGATGACTGGCAGCAGAAAAAAGACACCATGGCTCCCATTATCCTCCTCTTCTTTTGCATGGCCTGTTTTTATTAGGCTTATAGAACTAGTTTATGTTGGCTTTTTTTCTGTTCTTTGAATAAACAAACACTGACTCCCGAATTTCCTGCAGCGAAGGGCCTAGTGGTGCTCCTGCCTCAATCTGACTGACACCCATGCAGGGTTTATGAATAGTAAAATATGTTTTCATATAGAAACTATTTCTGGTGGAAACACGCAGGATTAGAGACAGGAATTTCTCCATCTCGGCCAAGCTGTAGCTGTAGGCAGTGCTACAGTATATTGTGCACCTATAGCCCACATCATTTCCTCATTTACAGCAGCCTATAAGGTCATTGTACATGCCATAAACTTTTGATTATAGCCTGCATTTTTTTTCTTTATTGTTTAGGGAGCTGGCTATTGAATACGAAAACATGTAAACTATCCTATGTTTATGACCAACAGGGAAATGGTCGACTCACTCAATTCATCAGACTGCTTTTATTTTTTTAGCTAACCTTGTTTGCATGGACTACGCTGGATTCATCTACAGAGCTGCTGACATGTCTGGGAGGATCCAAATGGGAACCAACAGCGCGACAGGTTATGTGTACAGGCTGGATTACCTTTATTTCCATCATGAGGGGGGTGACACACAATATCCAGCTACTTGGTAGCATGATTCACACACAGTGAGGCAACTGACATCAACAAAGCCTACACTAATTCAAGTGACTTATATCTTTTAGCAGTGGGTGTATTTCATTTTTACTAGTGTGTAAATAAAAAAGCAGTAAGGAGAAACGATAAAGTAAAAGAGCAGGCGTTCCCTGGGGCATCATGGGAGGACAGCTGGGTTGTGTTCCACTTTTCTGCTGCTTTGTGTTGTGTGTTCTTCTCCAGTTACACCGATAAAAGGCAGATCGAGGCTCACACTGGACCTCATTCTACACCAATGCCCTGCTGTGCTGCGTTCACACACCGGTAAAGCATATCTCAGTAGATTTACACCACTAAGACTATTATTCCCCTCATATTCACTTTACACTATATACCGTGACTTGTTATATGAGTTTGGATGAATATAAACTGCAGAGCCCATTTTTATAGAATCCTTTCATGCTTTTTCCTACATACAGTATGTATCCCTATGTTAAGCCTCTGTGCTGGCTGAGGGTGCAGATAAATGGGAACAGATAGAGAAGAGATTAGTTATGTGTTAAATCGCTGCCATATTTCCTGCTATATGTTACTCTCCTTTCCAGGATTATGGTGGGTAAGAGGAGAGATAAACCAAACGAAGAGTGGAGACCATGACCAAATCAGATTAGCATAATCTCCAGTTTCCAGATTTATTTATCCAACATTATGCAGGATTATCCTGGAAAAAAAATGTTCGCATTTTTGTTAGACTGGGACAAAAAATACTACCATAAAAGCATGTCCTGTAAAGAAGGTCAACAGGAATGTGACTCACATCATCATACACTACTGCAACAGCTGTCACCTCATTTCTCCCACAGTGATTGATGAATGGTGCCGTCACTGCAGTCCTGGACCTTCAGGAGGAGAGGATCCATGTTCAAGTGTTTCCACACAGAGAGAGAGACCACCTCTGCAGCCCTCGTGCATCATGGAAAAGAGCTTTGAAGAGTTAGAAATGACACCAACCTCTTTGTAGTCAGTGTCAGCGTGATCGGCTATAGTGGGAAGGCATTTCCACTTTCCAGGGTAGCGTTTTAACAGTTGCGTTGTGAGTACAGCTTCATACAGCTGCAGCCATTGAACCCCACATGCTTGCTTTCTTCGGCTCTTGTGTGCCGTGCCCTCTTCACTCTGTTAACTTGGTTACCTTGTCTAACACTTCAGTCACTTCTTCCCCTGATGACACTTTAAATTTACCAGAGGTTGTGTTTGAACAGTGCTGTCCTCCTGTGTGTTAACTGTCACTAGTCCTAGCATCCATTACTGGAAAGCGCTAATATTTTAATCCTGTAATATTAAAAAAACACATCTGCTTAAGTGTGTGCGGATGGTGTGTAATTTCACACAGTATGATTTTTTTTGGTCTAGAAACCTCATCATTAGCCTTGATACTACAGTTTTAATGGTCTATATCCAGTAGCTTACGTGCTCTTTTTACTGTTATGTGCGGGTGTATGTGTTTGCGTGAATGCATGTATTTATGCATGTGCTATACTTGCGTGTGTGTGTGTGCGCGCGTGTGTATGTATGTATTTGTGTATATTCACCCCTCTAAACGTGCATGTGTATTATTATTATGTAGCTACATCTGATGAGCTACAAGCTGCTTTACAGTGATTTTCTCATTCCTTTCAAATGCCTGAAGCTCTTCTTTTAGCCACTGGATGTACCAGAAAGGGGATAAAAAAATATTTACAAATGATTGTTGGCATTTGTTACGACCTCATTGAAGTACCAGTTGAGTGGGAATTCTTGTGATTTAGATAATCACAAGAATGGTGCTGGAAATGAATGGTGTGTATTTTTCTAAATGACGCCTGCTGGCATTAATTAAACTGTCCTAATGCTTACAGCCCCATCATCTGATACTTAAGCTAATTACAGCAAATGCTAATAATTATGTGCAAATAGCTTTTTTTCCCACCCAGGTCTGGATTGTACTAACAGATTCTCACTAATATCTAACAGTACTAATGTCTGCTAACGGTCAGATGACTACTAACCTGTACTCTGAATGCTGATGGCTGGCCTGGTTCTTTCTAACACACTGACTAACCCTCTGCTTTACGCCCGCAGTCAGATGCACACACTCCTCTCTCATGATCCTGCAATCCTTCTTCCAGAAATGACCGCCTCAGATTAATCACTGAAGAAAAATCAATGAAAAAATTGTTAAAGAGAGTTTGTCAAGAAGGCTTTCAGGACTTGGGAAGGGAAATGTTATTAACCACAAGATGGAAAGAGGAGGAGCAGACACACTGCTGATATTAAACTGGGTTGACCACATAGATTCTTTACAAAAAAAGTGATTAAGATCTGATTCCAGATGATATTACCAATCTGTGTCACACTTCACAGGCTCAATTAATATATTCAGAGACCGGATTTGTATCTCTGCCTGTACACTGTGTGGTCAACCTTAGCAGGGGAGAGCCTGGCTTGTTGTCACCACAAATGCAGTGAGACCCAAGCCAAGCCACACCTCAGCTCCACTACTAACTCCTTATGTTGATACTAACAGAGGTGAGGCTGTTCAGGCCCACCTGTTGCTCTTATATTACTAACATCTTTGTTCTCTTTGACTGAAACATGATTTCAATCCCGATGTCTGTTTGTTAATCTTTAATTAGATCCAAGCATGCCTCGCGGTACCAGTGATGTTCATTAAATCACATTACATAGAAGCTTTTTACCAAAAACATCCATTAGTGTCATGAGAATGTGCTTTTTAATCAGTGAGCAGTCCTTTTAAGAACCGCAACATCTTTATAATGAAGCTTGACAGTTTTGTTCCCTTGACCAGCTACTAACATCTCTGAAAGTTCAAGTTCAACAGTTACTAACCTGAAGAGCGTTTAACAGCTCTCTGCAAACTAACAAACTAACCTACTAATGAACTAATAATCTAACAAAAACTAACTAAAGTCACTAACTTTGTTGGCAGAATTAGGGAAGCTCCCTGATTTCGAGAAGTTGCATCACTTATTGAATGTACTAACACAATTCAGTTTTTCAAGAATCAGTGATGTGGTTGAATGATGCAGCCTGTCTGTGTGCGTGTATGTGTGTGTGTGTGTTTGAGAGAGAAAGAGTGTATCGGTGTGTATTTGCACAGAATGTGATGAGTGACCACCCGATTTAGTTATGTCATACTCATTAGATTAATTATAGCCAACAATAAAAAAACATATAATATCACCCTGAAGCCTTTGAAACAATCAACTGTGTAAAGATATCATGCCTGTAAAGAAAATGATTTAATTGTATGTTTATGTACATTATTACTTATTTATCAGTTGTCCTTTTCATATTTTTTTGTAATAAAAAAATGTTCACATACAAATTAAACATGTTTTTATCGTATTGTTTACGTGAAAACCCAACCAACCACAAGAGTGTTGCACAAATGATCTATTGTAGCCAAGAAAACAGCTGATCTTCAACAACAGGTATAGCAACGTCCACCACCATAGCCAAGATATTACCAGGTACTTTATCTCTATGTGATATGGAGTGCTAACTCCAGGAGTGCCATTATTATAAATAACATCTTCACTCTCCCGATTGCTGTTATCACACTGAAGCATGATTATTGTCACAGCATGGAAAACTCAACACAGGCATCACAGCAAGTATAATGCATGCAGAGTTGTTGTTTACAACACCTGTGGCCAGCCACAATGACACACAGAGAAACACATGCACATTCACACGTGCACATTTGAATCACACCGAGAGATCTCCTTAGTTCCCTTGACTAAAGGCAAATTAGATCTGTACAAGGGTTTTTGGATTATGGCAGTACAACGATTAATCTCTTGCCACTTCTACAAAAGGCATTTCTTTTAAAATGTATTATTTTGCATAAGTGGTGGACTGATGAGTTTATTAGGTGTAATGATGTTTAACATCACATCTATGGTGTCATCTAGCCACTTGTAATCAACCAGCCTTTCTTAAAATATCCATTCTTAAGGATTCAGTAGCCAATACTTAAGATTAAATGGGCCACAATATGAAAGTGGTTTATGTAATTCTTAATGTATTTAATGTTTGCACATTTTATTTGTCTGTAGCCCCCTTTGGGCATGATTACATTATATTAACCTAACCTATATTTGTAAGTTTTTACTCATGTTTTTACAGTTAGATCACAATGTGTTGCTTGTAGATTCTCAACTCACTATGTGTTAATTGTAGATTATGAGCTTTTTAAGTAACAATGCCGATTGCCCACATGTTGCGACACATTGATGAGAGAATTTAACATTTTTATTTCCATGGAGGTAGTAATACAGCAGGGGGCAGCAACTCATCAGGTTAGAGGACTGGTGCAGTGGAAGCTATAGTCAACCGGCTCATGGGGGTGTTAGGCTTACATTTACAACAGCTGCATAAATGTTGTGTAAAATGTCATGCAATTGCTATTTCTTTTCACAATACACATATTTACTGTATTTTAGTTAAATCTACACACATCTGAAAAACCCATGTTTTGCAATGATTCGTAGCCTATATTAATTGCAGTAAGTACATTCAAATCCATTCCACAACGGCTGATAAAGAGGGGTCAAAGATCATCAGTTGAGATTCTGAGAAATCACAATATGAAAGTGGCAGCAGTGTCCAATAATATTAGATCCCCCTCAGTTTGCACAGCCACAACTAATATAACCCATGAATTGATTTATTTTATCAGGCTGATCATTTATTAACTGTCATCATTCAGGTTGTGCTATACCTGAATTTGTGTGTGTGACACAATGAGAGAAAAAGACTGAGGGGCTATGTAGCACACTGAAACCCCCCCACACACACACCTCAGTGAACCTTCATTCCAGCGTCCTCCTCCTTTGCCTGTGTCAGACAGAGGGGCTTCTACTGTGCCCCCCCATTTGAGCCCAATGTGATCCAGATGACGGGGGTTTCCAAAGGTAGGAGCAGCGGGGTCTGGGGTCTTCATGGGTCAGCTGTAATTCACCACAGAGCTCAGAGAGCAGAGTCTGAACACACACAAAACCCCTCACAGAACAGTGAGGCTCCACTTAAAGTCTTAAATATCACACAAACTCCAGTTCAAAGGCAAGTATGTTGGGACGAAAAACATTAATCGGCTTAATGATGTTCTCTTGTGAATGGTTAGTTTTGGAAACACACTAATGCTCAAGTTTTACAGGGACTTGGATGCCACAGAGACATTTGTGGCTAGAGAGAAACAGAGAGAGAGAGAGTCAGTAAGATGAAAAAACAACAGTGTGCAGGCTGGCAAGAAATAATTCCACAATTAGGCACATCTCATCGTTTCAGAATTTCTTGAGATTTTACCAATTATCTACATCCGTGTTGCTCTTTCCTTGAATAAAATGAGGAATGCCTGAGCATGGTGCATATGTGTGCGTGTGTGTTTGTGTGTCTGTGTTTATATGTGTGATCCAGAAGAAGCTCTCTGTAACCAGAGCCTCAGTCACAGGGAGGATGTCTGCTGGAATAACAGCTCGCTGCCTCCAACGGAATTTGTCTGTAAGCTGTAAAAGATGGCAAGGGAGAAGAAGAAAAAGTGAGCTAGGGAAGTATTTCTCTCTGTGGCGCTGTAATCAGCAGTGCTTGGCCCTGCAGAGTTTAAAATAGTAAATCCGCTCAAAGGCAGTTCAAGGGCTGAATAGAGATGGCTCTGCCTGCAGGTATGTTTGTTTGTGTGTGTGTGTGTCTGCTTGTAGCTGGAATGAAGACGTGAGAAAGGCTATGATATTGTTGAGGTTCTCTATTTTTAGGATACAAGTCTTATTTGGGCCTGCTGTACGTTATGTGTTGGTAACGGTATTTTATAAGCTTAAACAGTGTTAGTGTCCATACTCTATATTGTACACTTAAACCAATACACTCAATGGGTATAATTCAGTAGTGAGATCTATTTACTTCTGTAAATATACTGAAGATGGAGGCAAATCATACAACTGCATTCTTGCAAAATGTCAACTTCTAACGAAAACACATCCTCCACTGACACAGTCCCTCTAAAAAGTATAGGTGTCATTGTTACATGTGCATTTCATAAAACATGTAGTACTAAAATTGATAAGTCACATAGATACAGCAGGTGTTATGTGGGAATGTGTGACTTTGTTGCGTAACAAGTGTGACAATGCTAAATTTTCAGTGCATTAACAATGTTTTCGGGATCTGTCTTTACCCATTTTAAAAATCCACAACAATCTACAACAAAAACAAAGTAGGCTATATTGTGTTTTTTTTCCCATGTATCTTGAGGTTAGCCCTTGCAATTTACTACATAGCGAATGGAGACAGAGCTTTGAGCTCAGGGCCGGCACACGTATTATTTTGGGCCCCAGTACAAGTATTGGAGAGCATGGAATGAAAGTGGAGAGCAGCAGAATTTGGGTCAGGGGTTGCAGGTCTTTAAATGTACAATAGGGGCTTTAATGCGAGGGCAGGAGGAGTTCAAGAAAATGGTTTGCAGACTTTTAAAACATTTAAAGAGGGAAAATGTGGCTAATCTGTCCATGAACAGGACAATCTCTGTTTTACCAAGCTGCAACTTCTTGAGACCAACAAGACGATCCAAGGACTGACATGACTACATCTGCAGAACCACAAAACATAACATGGTTTAAGTATTTTGGAAAATCTGACTTCACTGCACAGATTCTGGTTCTGCCTCATGCTGATGCAAAATTGCTTGCATACTTGCAGCAGAGTTTTGAGCAATGTTGTACTCTACAGCTACTTTCCTCTCCACTGATTCCTGCTGCATGTCATCCTTGCTGCTACTAAACTTTTAAATCATCCTCCATTAAACTATCCCACACATGATCTGCTTCGATTAAACTGTTTGACACATGATCTATGTGGTCACACCATTTTCTCCAGCCTCCCACGTCATTCTTCCAAACACTAAGTCCTGTTAATAGTGTGAAAATGGTGATATTAAGTCAGAGACCTGGTGCTTCCTAAATGTCTTTCTTTTCCCCGCCTGCAGCCAACATTCAGAGACTAGATAAGCGGACAGTCGGAGAGGGCCAATCTGTCCTGCTGGCTGGTGAATGATGGACAGTAATTAAAAGTTAGCTAATAACCTCTTCACACCTGACATTTCAACAGGGAGGTCCTGGACACCATTATCTACATATAGATTAAACAGTGTAATTGGCAGGGAGATAGGGTTAGGAGGATCGCGAAAGGAAAAGGAGAAAAAAAAAGGGCCAGGCCATCGCCAAACCATTAAGCAGAATATCTGAGTGACACTCTGATTTTGCTCCTCTTGCTAATGCGACAGGAATTGAGCTGAACTAAAATGCTAAATGAATGAAGCCTATCTCGGCGTGGTTATTACCGGGGCAAACATCGGCCATGGAAAATAGCTTTAATTTCATAATAATTGCTAGATGGACGTGACTCGTTAGAGACACAATATGAGAGTGAAAAGAGAGGGAGACAGGGGGGGGGGGGGGGGGGGGGGGGGGGGGGGGGGGGGGGGGGGGCAGGAGGGGAGGAGGGGAGGAGGAGGAGGATGACGGAAGTGACTCCTCTGTGGATGAATGCTGTTGGTTGTACTGCACCACTTGTGCTCCCACACACTGCCATTTAGAAAACTCATTGATAACTTATACTGTGGACTGATGAGATGGAAATGGAAGGAATTAGTTGCACTGTCATTAGCACTGTATAAATATGAAATACTTAATTTAGAGACCCTGAAACACTCCCGAATTAGTTTTGACACAGGTTACAGGTTCACACAGTTTAACTCTTTCATAGCTCCCACAGGTTTTCCTATCCAGCACTAATAGGCTATTACACATGCATCACATAATATTTCTGATGGCTTCACTAATGACTGTATTTACTTGCTCTCTCATTGGCCTGCCGAAACTGATGCATTTCTGTGTTATTCAAAACTAAGTCATGTTGAAGGAGTAGTTCAATATTTTGAGAAATTCATTTTCTTTCAAGCTACAGCCACCTGCTAGCTGTTGCCTAGCTTAGCTCTAAGACAGCAGCCAGCATGGCTCAGTCCAACAGCACATCTACAGTCCACTGCTGCCAGTCAACACAAAAAGTAGTGTTATCACTGGAGGACACATAATATCCTCATGTAAAACCATGATTAAGTTTTAATAAAACCACAGACATGTGACATGTTAGACAATGAGTTTGTAGGTGAGAAGTTAACCATCATCTGGCAGCCTCATGTTATTGTTTCACACCAATTAATCACCGGGAAGTGAAAAATTATAGCCATTTTTCCAAGATGTACACAATCGAAGGTTTTGTGTTTTAAAATCTGTTTGAAAACTGAATTCATCCGGCATTAAAACAAATAGATCTTTCACACTTATCAGCAGATGGAAAACTATTTCTAAAACATCGAGACAGGAGTCTGTCCACACCTCTGTCCCAAAGCATTGATGTGATGTGATGTGATTCTTCTCACCTGTGATGAGTCAGAAGAAAACAATGTAAAATCTAAAGCTGAATAGAACTCGCTGGAAAACAGCCATCTGCCAAGAAAATAGCACCATTTACTTCCTCCACAATAATTCAAATTGACAGAGAAAACTGAACAATAATGACAAAAGCATGTAGATACTTGTGGCCCCCAAAAGCTATCAAACAGTTAATAGTTACCTTAAAACCTGCCAGGTCACTGCTCTGTGTTTTTCTGACTATTATTGTTCAGTAATGAATATGAACTCTCTCTCCAGCTATAGGAGGGTAATTTAGTCAAATTTGGGCTTTTGATTTTTGGCCTATTATTTTCACTGTCTGAAAAAGGGCAATTAGCCTACAGTTTGACGCAGTTGCTTTTACCCAATAGTTGTTCCTTTCATTTTTCTGCACAAGCCATTCATCGAGGGATAATGGTGCCCCCAAACCCAACACCCCTCCCCACCCTTAAAAAAACAGAAGTGTTTCAGGGGTAGATAATTGCCACTTGCTGAATATAACAAATCCTCTTCTACATCCCATGGTGTGTTTCATGGCTGAGTGGTCAACCTAGCAGCACAAAACACAGCGTATTTGCCATCTTGAGGAATTTGATTGGCTGGTGCCACTTTACAGCCTAAAAAAAGTCTTTGCTGATGTGGATTTTTGGCCTGTGGTTTTTGAATTTAGAGAAAAACAAGAAGATGTTGAGAGTTTATTAATGAAAAATCACCGTTAATTGTTCACTAACACAACTATCTCATCTGCAAGCCCTTCAATGAAATGATTATGTTAACAGTTTCTACACAAAGACAGAATCAGACTCTTTGTCTGTGATACACTAAGAGTCCTTATCTCTTAACAACTCATGGCACAGATCATATAAAGCAAACTATAATTAGTCACAGTCACAAGTGACTGTGTCACGCACGCATGCACACACACACACACACACACACACACACACACACACACACACACACACACACACACACACACACACACACACACACACACACACACACACACACACACACACACACACACACACAGGGATGGTTTCCTATATTTGCGGGTAATCTTTTCATTGCAAGCTAATCAGCTAAATTAATAACATCCCCTCAAAATGTTACAGATGGCTTTTTGAAACTTCACATTTAAAACATCTGCTTGAGATTTTTGGATTAAGTTTCCACCAGTGCAGGGTGGGGTAGTAGATAGTTACGGTGAAGTTGCACTCTCCACCACTAGATGTCCCTCTTGCTTTAGTCTGGAAGCAGCTGTGTTGGAATTGGAGTGTGTATCGGAGCCATCTGTCCATGACTTGTCTCTCCAGACCTCGGGTTCATCCATCATGTCCAGAGGTGCTAGTCTCTCTAGAACCAAACAAGAAAACATTTCTTTATTCCTCTGCTTCATCTGTCCTCTCAGCTCTTTCCACTCACATTCTCCACATTCTCTTTCTGTCTCGTTCTCTCCGTCTGTCTCTCTCCGTTCCTCTGCCTTCGATAGAGGGATCACTTTACTGTTTATAAAAGGGGATTGGTGTTGTTAACAGGTGTAAGGTAATGGGATCCCTACTGGCAGCCAGGCACAGAGAGGGTCGCACCCCTCCTCTTCTCACCACTTGCACCCAGACCAGCGATACTCTTCTGATGGATTGCACCCACCATTCATCTAAATTATGTCACTGGCAATGAGCTATCAGTTCAATCTGGCCTAAACGAAGCACAGGGTTTGTTTCTGTTGACACTTCCTCAGCACTCACTTCTCCTCCTGATTACTGTCAGGGCCTGTAGGAGTGACAAAGCTTGGCCAAGCTTGAGGCGGAGTCCCCACTCTGCCACACCGTGTTGGTGTGTGTGTGTGGCCTGATTTCTTTTTTACTGCCACTTCACACCTGTTGAGAAGCTGTTATCGGGGAAAAGATGTTGGCTTTGAGTTTGCTACATGAACCTCTGCCATTACATGCTGTAAATTTGCTACTTATTAGGTGAAACTTTACTCAGGGTGCAAATTACCTCACCTTAGAGGGAAAAGGATTTACTAAAGGTCAGCATACAAGTCTAATTCACAACCACACTTTCCATGCTGAAATCCAAAGTTAACCATTGCAGCAAGATCAGTCCTGTATGGCATTGAAGTTCAACCAGGCTAATATGACTGTGTAAATAGGAAGGTGCTGCTTTACTACTGCCATTTTAATCCAATCCAGCCATTTTGGATCCTGCGTTTCTCCTCTCCCAGCCTTCTCTCAACGTCCCCTCCTCCTCCTCCTTGTGTTTAATTCCTTTTTCTCCTGGCGACCCTTAGAAATACTCCCAGCTGCACAACAGATGTTGAATATATTCTTTTTCTTTCTTTCTTTCTTTCTTTCTTTCTTTCTTTCTTTCTTTCTTTCTTTCTTTCTTTCTTTCTTTCTTTCTTTCTTTCTGCAAACAAAATAGTGACTGAATTCATAATTGTAAGATACCAGCTAAACCACGATTGCCATACAGGCTGTAACGTCATTTACATCATTTTATTGCAGTTCTGTCTTTCCCTTTTCTGGCCTTTCTTTCTTTCGTTTTTTTTTTTTACTCGATCTTTCTCTGAAATTTGCAGTTTGCCTGGAGGAATTCGTCCCTCTTCCAGTCGATGCTTTTGGCAAGGCGAGTGATGGGGGAGCGCAGACAAAGTGAGAGGGCCCAGAGTGCAAACAGTGAAAAGTTAGTCTCTGGTCTTTCCTTTCACCGAGTAAAATTATTCCAGGGATAGGGTTTGATTCATTGAGCAAATTCCTGAAGCTGATTATTTGACCATTATACTCATGTGGCCTCATTCATCATGTGAAGCTTGTTAATGTGAAGTAAAGCCTCCCTTTTCCTGATGGCTAAAAACACCTCACAGTTTAGACTTCTTAACTAGATGTGGGTGGAGAATAGCAAAGAAAAGAGAAAATTAAGAGAAGGCTCCGATACAAGACTGGTTTTGTGATTTGCTGGTTAATTGAGCCTATCTAACATGTTGTTAACTTGTTATTTCAGATAAACAACCCAATAAATGTTCCCTAGATTACATTATTACAGTTGTAAAATGTACCCGGGGAATTAGCTCCTCTATATATATATATAAAAAAACTCGTGATCATGCCTCCCCCATGCTCATTGTTTTTTATTGAGTTCTTCACCACAGGAGCCAAATATAGAACTAAAGCTGCGCTGATAGAAATAATATGCAATACTTAGTTTTGAATCTACACTCCCAAACGTTTTAAAATGCACATTTTACCCATGCCTGACAGCAAGTTCACAAGACTTACAAAAGAAAGCCCTTTCACAACATTTGCGTCATTCCTTTGATGTCTAGACATTATATGTTTTTCTTTTTTTTCTTGAGAAACTAAAAACCCTACATCTGACGGGCTAGTATGTCATCTCCTAAGAGAGAGGTACTTGACTGAAGTCACTGTGTAGACAGTACAAAGCTTCCACATTGGTCCATATTCATGAAGGTGTAGCTATTACTGACATATTTTCTTATGGGAACAAATCACCACCAGGGCGTGAAGAAGCTGCAGTGTAGACTGCAGTCTCTGGAGCTTTGTCACATTCAGCTGATCTGAGTCCAGTCTTTGTGTTGTGCCTGTTGTCTGGGGAAGTTCCCATGGACAGGACAGTCTTAGCCCCCCTCTCCCCTAACAGAGTCAGAGGGTGGATGGTGAGAAGGAAGGGTTATGCTGACAGGAGGTAAGATGTGAGGTGAAGATCAATGAGGTTTAAAAGCAAAATAAAGTGCAAAAGTCAAAGAGAACTACGGAGACAGCATGAGAGAGCATCTGTTGTGTCTTCTGTACTCAGCAGTTTGGGGTTTGCCCTCCAATGTTTCAGGGTTCAATCTAAAGCTGATGATCTATTTCTGGGAAGGTTGAAAATGTCAAATTATGGCCTGTGATATGCAGACAAATTTCTTTTGTACCAAATTAAACATGCAATCCTTGCTCTTCCTCTTGCAGCTGTAAAAACTACAATTTGTCACAACATTACAGCAAAAGTATTACATCAGAAAACCTCCAGAGAGGAGACACACATTCCCGGAGAAAACTTTTTTTTTTTTTTATAAACCTTTTAGATTATTCTTTTAGATTATTTCTGTGTTACACAGCCCTTTCGCTGAATATTTTTGCTGCATGAAATTAACAATATTCAAACAAACATGCTGCAAAAAGGCGTAAAAAGTCTTATACCAGCAATTAGTCAGGGATGAGGGTGTCAGCTTGATTTTTTTTCTTAGTTTCACTTTGCAGGATGATGAATTCAGTGTAATTAATGCAAATAAAATGACAATTTTAAGTGTTTGCTGACCACTTACAGACATATGACCTTAACAATGGTGCTATTGATCAGTTACACCGATTGTTTTTCTTGTGTTTGTTGAGACCATTGCTCTCTTTGCCAATATTCCCCCTCCTACAGGATGACATTGAACATGCGACGGGTTGAGCACTCATGGGAGTGAGGGTTAGCAACAAGTCAATAACCGAAACACAGCAGAGCAGCGAAGGTTACAGAGGTGTTGTGTGCACAAAGGCAGCTAAATTTGTGTCTACCTGTGTGCATTAGTGTGCTTGCATGGCAAAGGCTTCTGTAGTCTGTTACGAGGCCTAGGTATCCCTTCTCTACCTCATTAGTGCTGATTTACGCCACAGCTAGGTGAAGGCAGGCAGGATGGACCTCCCCCCGCCATTTACGCACACACACACAGATAGACGCACACTGCCCTGTACTCCCCCCTCTCTCTTCTTTCCCTCTCTTTCCCTATCTCTCTCCTTCTCATTCTCCTGCCGTGCACAGACAATGGGGCCCTGGAGAATACCGACTTGTGCTGAATTATTCAAATCAGCAGTGGCAGCAAGCCGGAGAGCAAAGGAGAGAGGCAAAGAGGTAGAGGAGAGAGAGAGAGAGAGAGAGAGAGAGAAAGTAGGAGAACGCAGGATGATAGGAGGAGGATGTGCAGGGAGAGACAAATAGACAGAGAGCGAGAGAAAGAGATAGATAGAGAGAAAGGCATTGTAGAAGTGGTGAATCTCGTTGTCTCTGCATGCAAATAGCCTCTTGCTCCTCTTTTCCTCCCTCTCTCTCTCACTCTCTATGAGTCACCCCCTGCCCTTCACTGCTTCATTAATACACATCTGTACCCCGGCCCTCCCATCCACCTCCTTCCTCTGCTCACTCCTAGTGAGGAGGGAGAGAGAAACAGAGAAGTGGGGGAGGAGGATGTGATGGTGGTGGTGGGGGAGGGTGGGAGGCGGGTAGGCGCTCGACAGCAGCAGCACGCTGTTGGCAGGAGGAGAATGCGCCGGTAATTAGCCAGCACCGGTACAGATGAAAAAACCCAGGAAGGAGAAAGGAAAAGAGGAGGAAAGGAAAAAAGAGCAAAGCTCTGAAAACAAGCCTCCTGCCAGGCACAACTCCCTAGAGGCGAGACCTGGACATGACGGTGTGCAGTCTGGGAACAAAGGAAGGAGAGGAGAGCTGGGGAAAAGATGGGAGGCTGAAGAGTGGGCCCATGACAGCACCTGCAGAGATGGAGAATGTGATTGTGTGTGTGCGTGTGTGTGTGTGTGTGTGTGTGCGGGCATTATTTTCTTTTATTGTGTATGCATCTCAGTGAAGGATGCCTTCAGGTGTACAGGTATAAGATTCATCACCAGAATTTTGTACCGCACACTGTAGGGTAACAGCTATGTTTATCTGACTTATAGATATATATATAAAATCTTCCTAAAATTACAAAGCTATTCTCCTGTCAGGATCTCCTGTCAGAATCCCTCTAATGCTGATTGGTTGTCTAAACCCACTTCCATATTCTGTTTCACTCAGGCTTCATAGTGTCAGATATTTCGACAAAAATCCAAGAGAGGCCAAGGTTTACATCTGTTATTAGGCAAGCCATGAAGCATGAGTTAATTTATAATTCATAATAATAATAATCATCATAATATTCTCCCCAGCAACATAACTGTTGAACAGGTTGCTAAGCAACATAATTGTAATCAGTAATGATTTCTGGTAGCCAATCAGCCAATAAGATTTGAAAGGCACTGTTACTACATTTACTTTGCAGCAGTTTCACACATGACTCAGCTAATCACTCTGCACCACTAGGCTATGTATCAAAACATGCAACAGAGAGTTTTAGCCCTCATAGTAAGAATGGCAGATGGCATCTCCTGAGGTCATAAAAGTGTGGTTTCCCACAGTGATGTGATATGAAAGAGGAACTTCTCCGTCTGATGTCATCGAAGGTTAATGAACTTAACAAGTTAATGAAGAGACTCTGACCTCTCCTTGCTAATTAACTAAGAGCCTCTAAATTTTGCTGCTCCTTTTTTTAACATAGACAGCTTCAAAAATGAGACTAAGTGGAGACAAAAAGTGTGCGTGTGAGAGAGAGCGAGAGAGAGAAGGAGAGAACCTGACCCTTGAGTCCTTTGCTAGCCTCATTAGTGAGAGGACTTGGTTCATTAAATGATGTGAGCGAGTGGAGTGGGCTAAGCATAGATCTCATACTGAGAGGCTGTCCTCATGTTTTACTTCAGTTAATTTTGTGTTTTTTGCAGAAGAAACGAAACGTGATTAAAAGAGTGAACAGTGTTTTCGTTCTCACACACCTGCTCAGTGTGGAGTAAGATCTCACTGATGCTGGGTTAATCTCTCTCTGAGCTGAACATTGAACGTACAGTATACAAGATGAGTTCTTCACAATTGCACAACAGCATCATATTGGTCTTACTGGTCTCAGCATTTTCAGCAGTCTCTCACAATATGTAACATTTATTTGTATTCCACTTTGAAAGTGGCAAACAGTAAGTAAAGTGTTTGCTGATTCTCTTTTATGGGTTGAGCTGTAAGGATGTTAAATGACCAGACTGTCAAAAGTCCCTGAAACAGGAGGACAAGCTGTGACGAGCTGCAGCTAAAAATACATGTCAATCATCATTTTATCATTCCTGTCAGTTTTGTGGGCATGGTCCTGCTCGGCTGGCGTTTGTTAAACAGAGGGGGCTGTAGCATCTTTTGGATGCATGCACAGTGTAAATAATCATAATTTGATTGAGAGTAGCTCGAGCTACAGACAAGTGTGTGTGTGCATTATTTACCTTCAACCATTCAGAGATTGATTATCATATTGTATGTATTATTGTATGGATGTGGGTGGAAACTGTACTTATGCTTATATCTGAGCCTATTCCCATCTCAAGTTGCCCTGGTTTTCACCTTGGTCAGCATTGTTATGATATATTGAACGAGAACATTTAGATACTTCTTTTGTAAGGAAAGCTTTTTCAGACATAAATATCCATTTTGACATATTTACAGCTGACCATTAAACATGATCATATACCTAACCTTTTAATTCTCATTTGCTTTTCATATTAATATTTTTTTTCTCTGTTAATCCAGGTGTAGGGTTCTCTTTGCAAGAGCTGCGGTAAGTTCGAGAAGTTTGAGACGGCATATTGAGACAGGAAAACACTGTCATGAAAACGTATGTTTCAGTCTGGTCCATTTTTCTCATCGGTCTAGTAAACAGCTGAATTGCACATTGAGATGGTGGTTTGTGGTTCTTTGGCTCTGCTGTAAAAGTCACTGCGCGCCACTGGGTAATACTGTAACCTTTGCACTCTGTATGCTACTCTGTGATTTGAGTCATGATGAATAACATATGGATTGCTGAAATCATAGCTAGGACTAAACATTGGCGAACATCATCAGCCCCCCGACTGGTTAAGTGCTTGTGTGGTTGTTGAGATTGAAGTAGGCCTACAGTACAGTTTTGACCAAGCAAGTACACAAGTCAAAATAAGCACAGTATGCTGATTTCTTAGCCAAAAAAATGCTAGCTTGACTTTAATAAGGTATGTCTAAGCATATGTTTACAAATTATACCCATGCATATTTGCTGAATTTTCAGCCCTGAGAAGCAAAGTTCAACTTCCTTAGAAACCAGCAATACAGAAACTGAAAGGTAAAAATAAAGGAGGAGGAGAGAGTCTGACATGTTTAATGTCAGAATCACAGTTTAAAGGCCCTGAGCACACTGAGCTATGCTCCTCCCTTGGTATCATTGATGTGTGGTGGCCTCTCATGACTTGGCTATGGATCAATTCATCCCCCCCAATGCCTGAGAACATCAGGCCCGTCCAGCCATGCAGAGCCCCAGGAGAGACTGGCTGTGGTTTGACATGCTCCATGTTTCCCTCCAGCACAGCAGCAGCATCAGCCAGCCGGCCGCCCAGTCTGCCCAGTCTCCCCACAAACTGTTTGGAGTGTCAGCGTCAGCGTGCTCTACTGGGACCTGGGCTTGGCAGTGCTGGTTACAGGGCTCAGATGGGCCGTTGATGGGGCCTTCTGCTGGCAGCCCCATGAGGGCAAGTAAAGAGGGTGAGGGAGACAGGTGTGTTTATGTTCCACTTGTTGCCCCCCACTTCACCCCACCATCCCAACAGAAGCCAGGACAGATGCCCCATAACATTGATTTTGGAAAAAGTCAGAGATGGAGAATCAGACAAAAGAGAAGAAAAAAGGTGAACACATGGTTGAAGGGGGGGGAATGTGATGTGATGGTATGAAAATTGATCTCATAAAATCACCTCAATAAAAATCAATACAAAAGTCCTGTAGGATGCGGTTTGTGATAAAGGCTTTCCCTCTGTATACAGGCCCGTGCATATGATTTCCTCCGCTAACACATTCCCAGCCTAAGGCAAGAAACACATTTCCAGGAAATCCATTTTTCTCAATGCTCCCTGGGCAATTTTGAGTAGTCCCTTCATAGTCATCAGAGTCTTTCAGAAAATTATGTGAATATTACACCATGCTCTTGGAACAAACATTATGCAGGGTGTCTAGGTTGACGACCGAAGCGAAGTCAAGCCGTTTGGCTCAGCAGGTTGCAAGGCTTTGAGTAATCAGGGTTTGGGGATTCTAATTAGGACAATTAAGTCCTAATTACAATGTAAACACATTCTGCTGCCAAAACCCTAGACCCCTAGAGTGAGGCCTCCGTACCGTAGCCTCCCATTCTGCTCTGCTGTCTAAAAAAACAGCATGGCCCCCATACTGTACAGTCCGTACTGCAGCAGGACCTGAGAAAAACAGCCTAGACATTTAACCTTTAAACACTGAGTTCACCATGCTCAGAACAAAGAGTCATCTACCATTTTTTAAAATGATATTATTGACTGATGATATCATATCAACATGGCTGTCTTCTAACTTTGATACTTTTTTTTAGTACAGGTCACATGCTCTGCACATGCTTCTTCACTTAGTGGACATATAGTGAAGGTATGAACTGCTGTCAGCTTGTACTGTGACATGGTCACGCTTGGATTTATCTTGAGTGACTCTGGTGATTTAGCACTGGATTCTAACAAGATTGTCTGACTCAACTTTACTGTAATAAAGTACAAGAACAACTGAAGTTTCAGTTGAAACCTTAGATCAGAGTTTTAGACTTTTAGAAATTCTAAATGTAATCATTTACATTGTATACATATTAAAAGGATGCTTTGTTAAACAGTGCTTGCATGTATATTCATGTGTTGAATACGTAGAGATGCATGTATTTGAATAATGAATTTAAGTGTGAGGCGTAGTTACTATTCATTGTGTGTATGTGGTGTGATGTTCTTGCACACATGTAAGATTAGCCCATGGTTATCATCTTTCTTCCTTTCATGTCTGCATCCAGTACATATGCATTGTTTTTGTTTCTCTTTGTGTATGTGCATACAAATATTCAATAGTATATCATCTTTAATTCGCGAACGACTATAGCAGCTCTGGAAACAGGCTGAAAATGAATGATCTTGATTCTTGTGGGCATTTACGTCCCAGTTATAGTTTGTGCTGTATGTAGCCTATGCATGCGAACACAGTAGGTAGCACATTTGTAGTATACTGATGCAGAACTAAAGTTATCTATGTGAAAACTAACTTTCCACACAGCACCTGACCAGTACCAACTTTTAACTACCAGGCAAGAAAAACACCACCACAAGTGATGGCACTACTCCTGACTGCTACTGAGCACGGGGGCGGGGGCAAACAGACAGAGGCACTAGACAGGACAGTGCCAGTTGTTCTCCCGTCAGCTCTGGAGACCCAGAGATGAGAAACATACAATAGAGGAGCTCCTCAGAGAGAGAGCAGCAAGGTGACAGGGTGTCAGGGTGCTGTCACTTCCCAGGATCACGATTCTTTACAGTGGAGAAAGGAAAGTGGTTTGCAGAGGTCAATGAGCCCCAATGAATTGTAATATATGTTTAGATATTTCAGTCTCAGCTTTTTCTGACTTTAATAAGGCGTTGATTTTCCTCCCTCCATTTCATCATCATTCTCATAATTCATCATTGCTTTGTCCTCTTTGGCAGAAACTCTCTGTGAATAATTGGCAGTGGGCCTCACTGTGATGAGGCTGTGAACTGTACTCAGTCCCTGGTGTCCAGATTCTTTCCAGTTAACACATTTATGGCACACTTGACATGCTTAAAACAATATAATGCAACATATTCATCTAGACAAAGTGCCATTTCGATACTTTCTACTGCTGACTGATTTACGTTTTTTCCCAGGAAACACAGGGGGAGATGTGTTCTATATATTGTTGTGTGTTAGAGACCTATCATGCCAGTTTTTTAGTACAGCAGGGATCCTGGCTGCCCTTCCACACCTAGCCCACCTCCAGTACCACATAAGCACCCTAATTGTCACGCCACTTCCCATTACACATGTCATTCCTCATGCCACGCTCCCATGCCCATGTGCCTGGCCAGCTGCTCAGAAGGGGGTGCACAGCGAGGACATAGGGCAAGGTGTCACCGTTCCCACGTACTGTTATCAGTCCAGCGTTGGTGTTTAATGGACAATATTCAGTTTGGGGCAATTTTTCTCATAGCAAACAGAGAAAACTATCTAGAATAATCTGTATTGTCAAGAAGACATCTTGGATATTCAGGATGAAGCTACAAAAGGTCCTTCTGTACTCATGCAATGATTTACTGTATGTAACAACAGTTTCTGTTTAAGTGTGTTATTTCAGTTGTGTAATTGTACGTGGTTTCTGTTAATGTTGGACTTCTCAATTTGGAGGCAACTTCACAAATATCACATTTTGGTTTCACAGTAAGGAAAAATATAATCACTGCCCGTTCTCAGCCTCTGGGCAAAAAACAGTGTTAAGTACATGAGGAATACATTTGAACAGCTTGATATTAGACAGCTTTTGTTCTGTCTCATTACCTTTGCAAATGTAATCTAGGACTCCAAAAGACTCCCATCCTTTTGAGCACATATGCTCTCCATGATAGTATTTCCTTGGTACACTCCTTCCTTTCTGAGAATAGCTGGACCCGACAACTCCCCCCCCCCCCCCCCCCCCCCCCCCCACCTGCCACCACTTGGACAAAGCAGAAACTATATTCAGCAAATGAGGCAGGGAACGGGGGCCATGGTTGACTGGCCTTAAGGTGAAGGCAAAGGCTGTGTCCAGGGGAGCGGGAAGAAGGAACCAGAAGCCTTTCAAAATGAGACTGTTTCACAGCCATGATGATCTCAGTTCTCGCTGAGCAGGTCTTGTGGAGCGACCTACGATGTTGTTGCTGAAGCTGAGAGGGCGGCCCGCGGGCCCTGGAGAAACAGGAGGTCTGTGCTGTGATGTGAAGGTGATGAAACAAGAAATACACACAGCCACTGAAATGCATACATGCATACAGACGTGACCACATTAATCAGGCAACAGAGGAGGAGAAGTATTATATCTCAAACCTTTTTATTTCCACAAGCCATTTCAGTTTTATTCATGACAAAACTACAGGGGGACATTTAACCTCACCAACCACGCAGCATCTTAAATCACTCGTAGTCACTCTGTCTGTGTGTGTGTGTATGTCTTTGTCTGTGTGTGTGTGTGTGTGTGTGTGTGTGTGTGTGTGTGTGTGTGTGTGTGTGTGTGTGTGTGTGTGTGTGTGTGTGTGTGTGTGTGTGTGTAATGCACGTGGTTAAATTACTGTTTTCCAGTGGCATAGACACAGATTTGTGAAGGATGGTCTACAGTTAACCGCAGCAGATGCAATTATTAGAATTCCCAACTTGTTCATTAGCACTGAGGGAAAAAACACATCAGTCCATCATAATGGGACTCGACTGGGTTTTGTCTGGTTGGAGTTTGAGATGTGGTGGAGAAAAGCTGTCATTCCATTGTGTAGTTGCTTACTATAACTAATTTACTTATAACTTAAAAATAATCTACCACATTATTTATCATTACTGTATTTATTGCTTTAATGCATCGGATAAAAACTACACTCTTTAAAGCTACTATTGGCCTGGTCAATATTCTTACATTAACCATGCATCATGACTAGTACTGATGAACACAATGAAGAGTTTTAGTTTTAGACTACATCTACAATACAAACCTTTCATTTCATTTTCACCAAGACAATGTCCATCCACTTTAGCATAATAATAATCTCTGTCCATCACACGGAAAAATTCAAATCACAAGACTGTCCACCGGGCACATGTGAGCTTGTGTAAATATGACAGATTAGCTGTCAAGGGGTCACCATTTTTGCCAGTCTACATTGCAAACTTTTCAAACAGGGCCAACAGCATTTTCTGAAAGTCTGAAATTTTTAGAGGCACATAAAAATCCCAAGGTTGTGTTGACACTAGGCACAGCAGTGTGGCTGTAGCCTTAGCTTCTTTGGTTTCAGTTCAGTGTCACCACCAAAACAAATTGAGCTAACTGCCTGGTACCAAATGGTGAAGAGCCACTGGTCAACAAATAGATGGGGACGGTGGCACATATAGCAGCCAAAGGGCCTCATATTTCGTTCAGGAGCAGGCAGAGACCAGACTGAGTTGAAATAATGCAACACTGGACCAGAAACACAACCCCAAGTTAATGCTCTCTGTATTTTCAATGAGCAAAACAGGCAACTGTTTTTTTTCCAGTTCACCTTTAAGGGTGTTGATGTGTCATCATGTTTACAGCCTGTCTGTGTTGCCCTCAAGTGGTCACAAAATCATCTATTATAGGTTTAAAGGGGCTACTTGTAGTGTTCTTCTCAATGGTTTTTTGTCAGTAGAAGCTGGTGGGGATTTTTACTTGAAAAGAGTTTCAGCTATTGATATCCAAATAATCAGGGGTGCACATAACTGGTACGCAGGTAGCATGTGCGACAAAAATTAGGAATGTGTAACGTCACGTGTGTCAGCACGCACTTTTGCATACCTGACAGTCGCTAAAAAAAAAAAAAAAGACAGCGCTTTGCTCTCCAGCCTTCTCACCTGCAGCTGAGCCAAGCGGTCAGGTAGCTCTGCTGTTCCTTCAGCCTGGTGTTTGGCTGCACTTTGTATAAAAAAAGTTGAAGATGTTAAAGTCTAACCTCCATCTGAACGTTGGGCAGTTGATCCAGAGCACAGTGAATGTGGCTGCACACCTGTAGCAGCATGTCTGTCTTTTATAACGGGGAAGACAAAAGAAACAAACAACACTGATCATCCTCTCAATCGCCAATGGAGGATCGTGTTGCCGATCGGCACAAGTCTGGTCACAGACCTATTATAATAATTTGTATTAATGATAAAAAAATGTATTTATAGAGAACCTTTCAAAACAAGGTTACAATGTGCTTATCAACAAAATTGAAATACATAATACAGTAACATTAATATACAGGAATACAGAATACAAAAACTAACAACAATCACAACAATAAGAAAACAGAATCAAAGGCCAGACCATAAAGTGAGTTTTAAGAAGTAATTTAAAACTGAGTTTGCCTGCCTGAGATCTCCAGGCAGGTTCTTCCACAGCCGAGTGGCCCGGGCAGCAAAGGCTCATAAGATTTTAGCATGTCACAGATGTAGGCAATAGCCTGACCATAAAGGCTTCAAAAACGAGCAGTAAAATCTTAAAATCAATTCTAAAACTCACAGGTAACCAGTGAAGGGCAGCAATTAAGGACTGGCATGATGTGGTCACTTCCTCTTACGGGGGGCAGGGCACAATATGGGGTGAGTACCAAACACTATCTCCTGGTACTCATCTGCGTAGCTCACTAAAAAAGTTATGTGCACCCCTGCTAATAATACAAGATGTTATAATATGTCCTCTGAATAGCTCTTCATCTTCAGGACAAATTGAGAGCCACTCTGCATTGGAAAAAGGGCTGATATGGGCTGCATAGCAAAGATGGGATCAGGACAACTTTCCACTGCCAAAGACAGCTCTTGGTGAGTTTAGGAATGAATTTGATGCTGAATGCACAGAAAGTTTTTTTTATAGATTGGTAACAGCTGTTTATGCTAATGCTGGCTATGTAGTGATAGCAAAACGTACTTGATGGTTTTAGCATCAATTCCCTCAACACTCAGGGCTTTTTGGGGAATCCTGTCGTGCAAACCAGATCTAAGTTGTAAAACAGTGATTTGCCCAGAGTTACAAGGAGAAGAAGATCGTTAGCACGAGTCAACATTTGAGCTAAAATAAGTCCATTTGATGTTGAAATCATCCTCAGGCACAGCAGTTTGAAGACTGCAATAAGTGCTCCTCACCAAACATATCAAAAGGCAGTCATACTATGGTCGTGAGGTGCTGTGGTTAACTTTTTTCATTCTGATGCATTTCCATTTGTTTTTGATTTTAAAGTGAGGTCATGCGGCAGAAACTGTCTCTAGTAAGAAGTCTGAAAAGGGAGGAGGTTTAAAGTATGAATACAATGCAATTTTTTTTTAAACAAAACAGAACAAGTCTGTATTTCATTAGGCTCAAACAGCAAGGTTGCAAAGATTTTATATTGGATATATCTTTATGGCCACAGACATTTAAGTAAAGATGAATATTCTTCAGATCAGCACCAATGCTGGCTTGGTATGCAGCTTAAATAACAGCTTAGGTTTTACAGGCCCTTTGTGTACAGTATGTTGATTTTCTTCCTCCTCAGAAAGTTTCTGTATAATCCAATACACAGTAATGCTTCAACAAGATTGAGCTGCCAATCCCCCTGCAGCTGGACATAAACTTTTATTCATCTGAATAATCATCTAAGAAACGTGGTTCATAAAACAAATTGTCATTATAAAACACATAAAGAAATTTTGCGAGCAGCACCTAGATTGTGGACTGAGGGATAGTTGAAAAGGAAGAGATGCTGCTGCCTTGTGTGCAGAGCCTTTCTGTGCTGCTTCCTCTTTTATGGTCTGACCTTTCTCTTAATTGGCTGCCATGTCTTTACACTGAGATTCTGTTGGTCTCCCAGCCAAGTAATTTCTCCCCCTCTTTCAGCAAAAGCGTTTCCCTCTGACCCATAAATTGGAAGTGCTTTAACCTTTCCTGAGTGCTCACTTTATAGTGCTCTCTTTATTCTTTTATTATGCAGATGAGATGGATTTTCAAATTTCAAAAACTGACTGGTATCGCTCACATCTGCTTTTTATTCAGATCTCTTTAGCCTCAAATTTGTGTTGTAAAACTAAATTTCTGAAACAAGCACATAATAAATGACGGCAAAAATGGCATTAATTTACACACTAAAGTTTCTAAAGTTAAAACAGAATGACATGACAGGGTAGAGAGCATGCTGCATTGTAGTGCCTGTGTTGCTACAAAACTGCACAGAAATGAGAGATATCTCGTCTTTATTAACAAGAATTTCTAATTCCCCTCAATCAGCAGGTTATATTCCTTAAAGAACTGTTGCTTAAAACAGTCATAATCAATGATGACAGCCTAGTTTACCTATTTCCTTGAGTTATCTATTTTATAAAAGCCATTACTTGTGCTTTAATCAACCATCTATTAGACTAAACAAGGTTCATAATATATCTGTGAGAGTGTCTGTGTGTGCTCGGTGTGTAATACACTTGATGTATTGATATGTTTATTTCAATTTATTTCAAGACCTCATCCTGCGAGTCTGACCCCGAAATCAATACCTTCATTTATGGTCCACCACCTTCAATCAATTCTGCCCCCGTCTCCTCTCCACGATGGACTGCCTCTGACTGGACACATGTAAGCAGAGCTCCACAGCTCTCTCTGTTTTTTCTCTTCTTCTTTTTTGTCCTGCCGGCTGCCTTCTGTGTCGCTGTGCAGTGGGAGGTGACTGGTCACTCAAATCCCAGATTGGCTGCTGGTCATCATCCTACAGCCTTCACCGGCTCTTTGCTCTCCTGCTCTCCTTTCTCGGTATCCTATATGGCGTTCACCTCCCCGCTCGTGCTCATGACTGGCAGCTATATGGCTGTGATTCACGATTAACAAAGCACACAGCCGACGGCAGAATGAGAGAAGCACATGCGGAACAAATGTAAATGGGCCTCAGTTCTGTCATGAGCTTCTTCTCTTTCCACGCCACGCTCTCCATCTCACCGATTCTGGCAAACTTATCAGCAGGAATATATAATCTCATTCCTTTGAAATATAGATGCTGTGTACCTACAGATATGGCTTGGCATCCCTTTGACCACACTGCGAAATCGTATTCCTACCAACATCAGCAAAGCTGTTAAGAACGTCACCTGGGCCTGGCGAGGGAGATTTAGCCATTTAACCAGGTCACCTCTTTTTAGAAAAGCATAAGGTTGAGGAAAGCCAGGAGGTTTTATTCTTCTTAAAAAGCATGCATGAGCTGGCAGTATTGCTCAAACTGCCTCCTCTGGATTTATTAGCCAATTTCCACTACCATTGTCTTTCACTTCAATCTCAGAAGTGAAGCTGCAGCGGGCAGAATATAGGGCTGCAATCATCTGAGTGTGTGGCGACAAAACCTCCAGCGCTCGCACCTGGAACTCAATAGATATTCATGAACATTCTCGTATTTAGAGAAGGAAATAACTTAATACCGACAGTGTCGATGGAATAATAGCCATTTCCTGCCTGACTTGCAGCCCCTCAGAAAATGAGATTGCGCTGGCCGTCATTTTTCTTGTCTGCTGGGTGTTTCCACGCAGAGGTCTATGGCTGCAGCTATGCTCCCTGCATTGGCAATGAGGTACAGATAGAGAGAGATGGAATAGGGGGGGTGGGGGGTGGGGGGCTGGGGTGAGTGAGGAAGAGCGAGACAGGGAAAAAGAGAGGGAGAGAAAGCAAGGGCGACAGAGTGAGATAGGCCGTCTTCAACAGGAGATTGTTGTCAGGTTTACCATGAATAAAAATGGAGGTTAAACAGAGAATAAAAACATAAGGAGGAACAGAATCATAATGTGGAGCATTTTCAAAAACACCAACTTGGTGTTCCTCATCCCAACCTGACTTCCTGAGGTAAAAGACCTCCCGGGCTTTAGTGTAAACAGTGGCCCGGCTCAGAGATGCTGCTCCCCGGCTCAGCTGAGGCAAAAATTTCATTCAGCTTACCATGATTAAGATTGATTACTTCTGCATGGTATGGAGATACACGTGTGTCCACAACGGAAGAGAGACTGAAAAAAAAACAGGAGTAGGGAGAAAAAGAAGATAGAGGAGAGAATTGAGTGACGTGAATGAATGCCTGACCTGAGAGACAAAGGAATCTTTCAAACTATTCCTTACCATTACTCGGCCTGTCACGTTACCCCAGCCACCGCTCTTATAAATTAACCATTTCACAGAGGAGCTCAATCCTGCAAGCCTCTCTCTCTTCCACAATTAGGTTTCTCTTCTTTGTAAGCCTTCCTTATCTCTTTGCTTTTACTCTGGCCTTCATCAGCACGGACATATATCAGGATTTTCCTTTTCGATCCATTCTTATTCAGACCTCCATCCTCAGGAGTGCGCAGGCAGCATTCATCATGAGTGTAGAAAGCCCATTTAAGATTCTAGTAAGGCTTGTTGCTGCAACTAGTGTGACCACTCAGAACCTACTGAAACTTCAATTTGGAGCAATGAAAACTCTCTTAAACATAAATCAGTAGACTGAATCTAGACTTTCTTCACAGTTCATTTTGACCTTTGACCTGCTGAAAGATTGTAAAAGAATTAGGAACTTTTAGTGCCAGCAGGTATAACAATACCGCGCTACTGTGTGCACAAGTGTCCTGAATCCCTTTGTGTGTCCCTGCAGAGAGTTAGTAGACCAAATCCAGGAATGGGTGGCTGAGCTTTGGCCACTTCAGTGTGTGTCTCTCTGCTGGGCTCACAGACAGCAGACTGAGGAGGAAAGTCTTGCTATTTTTGGCTGAGCTGAGAGGCTCCTCTCTGTGGGTTGCACTGTGAGAGGCAGGGATTGAGAGAAAAAAGTATGCATGTGTGGTGATTTTTGTGTGGCATAATAGCACGACTTTACACCATAAGGGGATATTTTTCTATAGAGAGTCCACACAGTGGCAATAATGGGGGTAGGGACAGTGAGCGATAGTGCGGCGAGAGGAGTGGTGCTACTACTCGGGGAGTTAGAGTTGGGGGTGGAGTGGTGTTTAAATTAATTTGATCTTGGATGCCTCAGAGCCAGGCCTGGTGTGAGGTAGCCACGCACCCAGACAGAAATCTGAGCAGATTGCACCGCTGCTTTGTATTCCAAATTAATTGGCCTCTGAAGATCGCCCTCCGCCCCTCACAACACTACTGATGCACATTTTCCTCCCCTCAATTAAAAGTGTGTACCCCACACGCAGGCGTCTCTCCATGTTCCCAGTGACTTCCCGCTCACCTTGTTACAGAGAACAAACTGGACCTTCATGTCTGAGCTGTGGGGAAAAGGGGAAAATTAAAGGCGGAGGAACTATACACAATTTATCACTCTGAGTGTGTCGTGATTGTCATTAGTTATATTCAAAAGAATATTTTACATTCACATCCAACTAACAAGTCTTGGCTGTGTAACCAAAGCTTGAGATCACTTATTCCTCTGAGCTGCAGAGCTCCACTGTTTTTCAAAAAACACAAATGAGCCACATTGTTAGGCTGGGTTCTTTATAACAATGTACATGTTTATTTGGAGTCAATCCCACATTCATTATCCTGCTACTTTAAATAGTCACTGCAAATAATGTGTTAATCTGCAGATGAAAATAGTTCCCAACAAATTAGCTTTTTACATCACTTAAATCTACAGAGCCCAGCTGACTGAGAAACTGAACATACATAATATTTGTTAAAATATTTGTTATTTGTTATTTTGGGATGCCAGTGGTGTGTCAAGTATTAATTTCAAAATTTCATGACCGATATAGAAATGTACAGTCAGGCTTTAAAACAATATAAAGATTCATACATCTTTTGACTTTCTGTTGATGAAAAGCCCAGCATAAAGCTGCTTTTGGAGAATTCAGTGCATTTACGACAGTGAACTGGCCTCAGAGGAATTCAATCCAACACAAGAACATATCAACATTAATAATATTTTCTTTTTAGAGGGTTAATTAATGAAAAGCTTCTATCAACTAACTGAAAAAGGTTTAACTGAACTGATGCGAATCATTTTTTATGTTTATACCAGGTTTTATATGTAGCAGGGTGCCAGTCTTGTGAAATAGGGCTGTTGTGATCTTTATGAACTGTGGAAGGTCCCTGAGCAGCAGGGGGGCAGTTTGCACGTCCACCTGTGACACACATATGACATTATTATCCTGCTGCCTTTAACTGAAAGCCACCCTTGATATACTCAAAGGAAAAATAACAGCTGTAACAAAATGGTGATGATAAAACAAACAAACAAAAAAAAAAGCCTTAACTCCAGCGTATATGCAGGGTCTGTGTTTGATCCCTCATACCATAACCTTCTCTGTAAAGTCACGGATGGAGAAAAGAAAGAGTGATCTGTCTTGTCGTAAAAATAGTAGAAAAGTGTTCACAACTGACATATTTATTTATGAGAGTTCAGAAGTTTTGAGGGGAAGTAAAAATGTAGGATGAATCTATTTATTGAACAAAGGACAGCAAAACACCACAACAAACATCAGGCGCAAACACTCAAGATCCAAGATATTTCAGTCAGGAGACATGTGAAAATGTTCTCAGAGGAGAATTGCCCCTGCGGACGACAAATGCCAAAACAACTCTGACAAAGAAAGAAAGGAGAAAAATATGAGTGAACAGAAGGAACAACAATTATTTATGTAAATAATGTGCCATTGCTGCTTATAATTAGTGGGAAAATTAAGCAGAAAAGAAAAGAGGGGGGAAAAAAACATCACGCATGTCACCCAACTAATTTTTCTCATGCAAATTAACAATCGAAATTATAAATGGAAATGGTGTTGTTGTGATCGGGAGAGAAAGAGAGAGAGCAATGAGAGATGCCCTGCTTTTTTTTCTCCTCTCTTCACTCTGTTTGGAATTCATTAGCTGGTGAAGCAGGGAGAGGCAGATGTAGTTTGACACAAAGGGTGAAGTCGATAGCAGCAGGAGGAAAGAAGTTAAGATTATTGTTTCAGAGAGAATGGACTTGAAAATATATATTTTTATGCAAGGAGGCAGAAGGAAAACAGTTGTGTGATTTTAATACACCTCGACACCTCCACAACCTCCATCCATCATTCCTTATGTTGAATTTTATACCGTAACATCTCTTTGGCATCATTAAACCTACAGACCTGCTCTGACACGCAACTCATTCTCATTTGCTATAAGAGTCAATGTAGCTTCCCTGGTGAATGTGTCCTGGTTTGGTCCATGTACAGGCCCAACAGGGTAAAAGCTGACCTGTGCTCTATACTCTATATGTCCCTGTACATAACACCACAGTGCCAGTGTGCACAGATCAGATGTGCTGAGGCGCTGACACAGTTATCAGACACAAAATCCCCGCAGCTCTCCCGGCGAGAGGTGCCGGTTGCAGGGACTATAAAGGTAGTGTCAATGAGGGTGTGATAACTGTGAAAGTCTGTCTACATGTGTCTCCCGTCTGCTCGTCTCTCCTGTTCCTTCCTCGCTCACCACCAGGCACCTCACACACACACACTGCGACCTGCTTTCTGCCTCCCCTCTGTCATTGGGAAGTGTTTTTAAAAGAAGGAGCCGGGATCAAACGGAGTCGGAAAATGCCTGTCTGGCGTTCATCTGACAGCCCTGCATCCTGAACCCTTTTAAAAGAGGGTGCAGAGGAAAAAAGGGAGAGAAAATAGGACATGTTTCGCACAATTTATGCAGCGTTAATTTTCCAGCCCCCGCGTCGACTGTTTACAGAGTCCTGTGCATCTCAAACCTCCCTCTCTTGTTCTTTCTCTTTTTTCTTTTTTTTTTTTTACCCCCCTCCCCTCCCCATCTCTAAAATCACAATTCCTCCTCTCCTTTACTTTTCCCTTCCACCCACCCCCCTCACTTTTTTGGCTTATGTTATTCTGATTTTTTTTCTTCCAGTCTTCTTTGTGTCACTAGTGAGGATGCTCTCCCTTGGGGTGGCTAAATTTACATCTCTCCATATGACAAACACAAACAAAGAAGCAAATAAATCAAATGTGAGGTTGAGAGAGAAAGAAGACGATGCAGAGGAGGAGGTAGAGAGAAGCTGTGGATGTTTATCAGTCTCAGAACACATATACATTAACAAAGCTGTAGTGTTATTGATAACCTATGAATAGATAATAAGATAGGAGGATGAAGTAATTGAATATTTCACCATAGGAAGGGATCTTGGCTTTGTTTTTATTTAAAGACTATATGGATAACGCACCACATT
Source organism: Trachurus trachurus (assembly GCF_905171665.1). Taxonomy (NCBI): domain Eukaryota; kingdom Metazoa; phylum Chordata; class Actinopteri; order Carangiformes; family Carangidae; genus Trachurus; species Trachurus trachurus. The sequence goes on from NC_139895.1 coordinate 27,111,831, forward strand.
AAAACCCAAAGTGTCTTCAACAATGACGCCCAATGACAGCTGGCTTGACAGCTTTTGGATAATAAGGTTTGAAAAAAAGAAGAAGCATACAATAAAAAGAAGTTAAAAATACATATGAATGTGGTTGTTGTTGTGTTTTTTTTTAAGGCCTCTAGTGTTTGTGCTGTGCAGAACAGAGAGACTCAACTGGACAGGAGGAGCCATTACCTCAACACCAGCACAGTGTCACCTGTCATCTGTCTCCAGGGACCGGGCTACATCCAGGTTGGATATATGTGTGTGGGCGGGTGTGCGTTTGAGTGCATGTCAGATGAGCCTAGAGAAACTAACCTCCATCACCCGCTCTGGCCCCTCCCTACACCAGGCTCAGTTTACCATAAAATTTCACTTATGAAAATTCATGCAGCGGAAACAAAGCCCAAAAGAGTCAGCTTGTGCTCAGTTCCTGTCGCTGTGAGTGTGTGCTGTGAGTGTATACATGTATGTATGTGTGTAGGGCTTCAGCAAGATGGAGAACGGTCTGTGCACAAGTATTCAGGGTCTCTCTCCTACTTCTATATCTGAATACTGAGAGGAGATTTGGAGTGGGGGGGCTTCTGTAGAAGAGGGGCCTGATCAGTCTCCCCTCAAACGTGTATGTGTGTGTGTGTGTGTGTGCGTGTGTGTGTGTCAGTGCTTGTCACAAGCAGGAGCCCTGCTGTGTCTCAGTGCGTCCTCTCTGATACATTATTAATTAGGCAGCGTTTAGAGTAACGAGCAGAGCATTTGAGCCTCCTCTCCCCCCCCCCCCCCCCTCCGCCCCGCCCCGCCCTCGGTGACACGCTCCCTGGGAATCCGCTGTGTGACTGCAGATCAGAGGAAGTGACAATCCGACACTGCATCACCACCTTCCAGGAATACCAGAGAGCCAGGCTCCCAGGGAGATGGAAGACAGGAAGCATCATAATACCTTCAGCTGCCTCTCTCCGCTCACACACATTCACTCTAGTTTTGAGGAGTTTGTCCACTGATATGGTGCGACTCCTTTTTTTTTTAATGTATCCAATACTGGAAAGTAACTTAGTACAATTGTGAGAGTTCAGGTCTTGTACATAGTGTTGAATTAATGATACTTTATTAGTATTAGTATTTACTTTATTAGAATACTTTAATTTTTGCAAACCTCAATGTCAGATCTTTCTTCATGTCTTAAGACCTATCTGTTAATTGATGAGTAAATGAAGACATTACTTCTTTGTGCAGTATAGGCCTATATTTGCGACTTTAATCTATTGATCTCCCAGTTGTTTGTGTTTTGTCTGATAGCAACATGAAGCAACTCGGTCAATATAATTATTTCCCTAAATAAATGGACTGTTTCACTACACTTTATGCTAATATTGTGCCACTACATTCATCAAATGACTGTAAAATAATTATTATCACCACTAAACTAACACACAACACATAATTCTGTTGTAAATGAAACACTTGAGCTAAACCTATATACAGTGAATGAAGACTCAAACCTCTAAATTTGTGTTGTATGTTGATTCATAAACATAAAACATCCATTCGTCACAATGACTCACTTCAGTCTGAACATGCAGTACATTTAACTATTGACAGTAACAAGTTTTAACATTATATAAAATGTTCAGAGGATTGTGTTTGGAGTGCTTGAGCAGGCTTGTGCTACTCGCTCTTGGTCTAATATGATAAATCTCTACTCTGAGTAAACATCATCCCAACCAGATCAGGTTGCAATTAACACCATATTGTCTAAGTACTGTTATGCCATGTGTATTCAATTTAACTGTTATGTTCAACATTGCATTATTACTATATGGATGTTATTATTGGTGAAACATTATTTTTTATGTTTGTATTTCATTTAGTTGCATTTGTATTCATTATTATTGTGTGGTTGCTGCAGCAGGAACCATGTCCCAATACTTTCATTGCCGACCTTAAATGCTGATCACATACATCTAACATTACACGACACAGTCACCGATATCTTAAACGGCTTTGCAAGTATGACAGTGTGTGTGTATGTGAAGCTTTAGAAGTGGTGGGCGAGTTGTGGCACTTAGAGGATCAACAGTATGTTAATGAGCCACAAATCCTCCTCTCGTCTCCTCTCCTCTCCTCTCCTCTCCTCTCCTCTCCTCTCCTCTCCTCTCCTCTCCTCTCCTCGTCATAAATGAAGATTCGACCAGTGATGCTTTTTTCTTATACCATTACTCACCTCTGTCTCTGATAAATGATGCAAATGTAAACTTTCACTTTTCATCTTTTCTCAGTTCTCTTCTCTTAATACTGCTTCTGTTTTGCATGATTTTATATTTTGGGTCACCCCCCCAACTCCCCTCGTGTGTGTGTTCGCATTATACTCATCTCTTTCTGCTATTACTGTCTGACTAATTCAATAATTTTCTCCCCCCTTTGTCATCCTTCAGCTCCCCCTTCTCTCCTCCGTCTGCCCTTCAAATCTTCTGGGTCTGGCTGAGTCTCTGTTGTCTTCCTCATTACTGACTGCTCAGCCATTTGATTTTCTGAAACGGCTGCTGTGCAGCCATGCCGAGACCTTCTCATCCCTATTATTCTCCATCACACTCACACATGCACACATACACAAACTTAGGAACATATAAAGACACAAGCAGCCTGTCCATTTTTCTTGTATGATGCATGCAGCGTCAGAGAGTATGTGGAATTTCTGTGTTTCTGTTTTCTACATGCGGAGTGCCCCAACACTGGACAGTGTTATAGTGCAGCAAAGCGTGGTAGTGACAGCTAAGATTTAGCTTTTATTTTTCCAGGGCTACTCAGCAGAATGTAAAAAGTGCCTCCATAAAGAAGTGTATCTTAGAGCGACTGCCTGTGATTCCACACCACAGTTGGTGATGACACCACCATTCCTCTTGGTGACGGATGCACTGTTGCATCCTCCCAACTCTCTGCCCCACTCTGGTTATGAATGTTGCTGGCATAGCATGGAAATACTGGGGCAAGTCTTTTTCTTCACGACCTTCCATCTCAGGCAAATTTCTGCCCTGAACCACAACAGGACTTCAAAGCATCAACAACATGATACAATTCTAGCAAATGTACCAAAAAATGTGTCATCTATCTTTTTCATATCTCTCTCAGCATTGTACAGTAACTGGAGATTCACCTGAAAACCTGCTTGACGACTGTGAGGGATGTCTCAACATGCCCACCATCTACCAGCATCTAACAGGCAACAGCAGGTAACATGGAGTAACTATATGAATCTGATGGTGTGGCTTGAAGAATTACCTCTCTTGTTTTCTTAGTGAGCTGCTGTCATTTTTCTTCACCTTGCTTTGTTTTCCTCTTCTGTCATTGATTCAGCATACAAATCAGGCCCAAGTGATTGAGCAGTGAACTACACGTTTGGAGGCCTCTTGTCTTTGCCAGTGACAGATGTGACTGGAGGAATCCTCTTTCACTCTCAAATATCCACCTGAAATTCTGTTATGAGGTTTAACTGGATGATTTTGAACCATTAAACATTTTAAAAAGCCCATTAAAGTTGTTGTGCCCTTATATGAAATGTGAAAAAAACATTTTATATTCATTGCCTATTTATAATTCATGCACACCCACATACACACACATCCTTGCACTCGCACACAACTGCATTCAGACCATTCATTATCTACCCCCCTAGAGCAGTCCAGAGGGGCAAACTGTGTGGCCACTGCAAGCCAAACATGCTTGGAGGCTGCAGGCCAGAGCCAAATGGCTCAGGCTCTGGCCTACCCTAGGTGTCAACAGGCCCCCTTGGCCCTGAGTGCCAGGCTTCCTCCTGAAAGAGGAGAGGAGATGGTGAGCCAGATAGAGAGCCATCTCATTACCTACTCCCTGGGGCTGCAACTAAGCAGGCGATGGAGAGAGTGAGGGCCATGTCACCTCTGTGGATGGCCCTCATGAACTGTGGTTAATTGAAATCTGATATATCTGAGTTCCTACTTGGCGCACTACCAGTCAAACAGCAGGCTAGGTTTCATCCTTGAAAACTGGAAAGAGCTCAGGATTTTACTTTTTTACATCTTCCCCAGCTCACTGTCTGTTCTCCAGTCATGCAATTCACAGAGCTATTGATTTGTCTGCGAGCCGTGAACATGGTCCATCGTTGGCGGTGCTCTAGGATGGTAAGAGCTGATCATAGAGCACAGTTTGATGGTAAGTTGGTGTACCATGTGCTGACCTTGACTGAAGTACACAATGCAGCCTTGCTGAAATCCCAGCCTCTCACAGAGGTGATGCCAGGTGGGGATACAGGCAGTGAAGATGCATCTACACAAAGAGCTGTTTAACTGTCCAGAGGCCCTCTGGGTACTCCACCTTTCACTTTACCCTTTTAATATTTCATATCCTGGCCCCAGCCACACTCTGGCCAAATGCCTCTGCCTGGGTTGCTGGAATATGGATGAGAGTGCACATTTACCCATTTACCTGGATGTCAGACGGAAGCAGCTCTAAACAATACACCTCTCCCCCCGCAACCTCACCTCGCTGGGCCCAAAGATAGCTTGTTAGAGAGAGGAGGAGGGATCGAAGGCAAAGGAAAATAGACAGAAAAATTCTACAAACAGGAGCCCTGGGATAACAAATACACCACACCTATGTGGAGAACATGTTGGACGTATATGGACATTATGGTTGTAACCTACATAAAGGTGGCTAAGGATGTATACACAATGGATGCTGTAGAAAGAAAAAAAAAAAAATACAAACACTGGCAACAATAGGACATCTTTTTAGAAGTCAAAATAACCAAGAACATTTTCCCATGTTCTTTGCTGTAATTCTATTTTATTCGACTTGATCCTGCCACGTTCTGGAGGGAAATGTTTGTGTATGATTTGTGAATTTTTCCTTCAAAATACATAATGATGTCAAATTTACATGAATCAGTTTCTTAATGGTCTAGAACAAATACTGCAAGATCAACTTCAAATTTAATTTCATGACCTGCCAAGAGCTGTTCCCCGCAATGAAAGCAGACTTCTTTTTTTTTTTTTTAAATTTGCCTCTGTTTTTAGCTTTTTTCTATTATTGAAGTTTGCATGCTCACCAGAAGGCCCTGACTCAATGAGCCAATTTCTTCACTTTCCAATACCAAGTCACTGTAGCATCCAGTCTGTCATGAAGTAGCAGTGCTTCTCGGAGGATGTAATTATTACCTCTTGTGAACACAACAATGTCTGAAGCTCTCAACAAGACTGCATTTAATACTGATATTGGCTGTTTAGCAATCACAAAGATTACAAATAGCCCTTTTAAGGATTATAACTTTAGGCATTTTTTGCTGATAATACTTCTGTACCGTTCCTGCAGAAAGGTTTTAAATGCAGGACTTTGACTTGTAATGCAGAGTTTTTTATGACATTTATATCCAAAGTAATTGCTCCTCTTCTACAGTACAACTATATTTTAAGTTTCCTTACTGCACCTGTCTGATTGGTAACCTTAGTAAACCCATACAGTATATACCCACGCACTAACTTCTTGTATAGAGTTTAAGATTGGACAGCCACTACACAAGACATCACTTAATGTAATTAGGCTGTGGTTTAATTGTTCTTTAATACGTATGGATAAAGCCAATGTGTTACATAGAGTAATTATGGCTAATGACTGCAGTGGGAGAGGGGAGCAGAAAGTGGGGTGTGTGTTGAAAGAAACCAGTGAATTCATTTTTGTCTAATAGACCTTTTGTTGAATTGGTTCCGTCCGCATGTGATAAGGGTGTTAAAAATTAATGATTTATAACTATTGAGCCAGCAATCACATTTTAATTAGGCAGTAATTTATGATAATTTGTCTTCTTTCACAGCAGAACAGTTAATAATTGTTAATTAGCCGTTGATGATTTGTCCTTTGAACATATACCCTAATGGCCAATTCTCAGCCTATGAGTAAAGACCCCTGTGAGAACCATCCAACTATGTGTTTAAACACATGTGAGAAGACAGACGTGGAAAGAATATAGAAATATTAGACAAAAACAGAAAACAGCAACATGTCATGTCCATCTGTACCATCTCTGCATTGGCACCAGATTTTCTCACATTACCAGGCTGGCTATGTGTGCCTGCCAAGTCCATCCATCTATCTCTGCCTCAGTGTGCCAAGCCAGCAGAGAGGGAAAGAAGACAGGAACATACTCCAGGAGAAGTTATGCCAAGTGCAGAAAAGTGGAGAAAGTGGAGAAAACGTAAAGTCTCGGGGAGGGAGAGGGGAATCACACCTTCTCCAGTCCTTTCTAAGCAACTGCTATTTGTCTAACAATTTCAAGTGGCTGAAATTGTCTGTGTTTCTCCGTCTTTGGCTTTAGATACTGACCCCGGGCTGCTTTCACTCTAAGTGCTAGCAGATTGGCTGCTGGGGCTTTCCATTCCATGCTGCACTCTCTTCTAACCAGTGCTGTTTTTTATTTGCCGTCTTCATTCCCTCACTTCCCTCCTTTCCCTGTGAACCTCAGACTCTTTGAATTCACTTTAATATATGCTCCACTCCTACTTCTACGCCGTGTTTGTGCAGCAAGACTTTAATCCTTTCTCAAATTAGTCAAGTAAAGGTAGGTAGGAATAGAGATAAAGTGTGGGTAAAAAAAATTCAACCTTTGTATAACACACAGGAGTGAGGTAAGTTAGAGAGGTCAGAGGGTAGATGAGTACAGGAGGGGGCTGCAGCTTTGGATGTGGTGGACAAGTTATGAGAGGATGGATGTGTCAAAAGACTGCATGTCTGCAGGATGAAAAACAGTGAGGTGAAGTCAAGCTAAGCCCTTTTAAACCCTGTTACTGATTTGAACTATTCATTCATTCCACCAGTATATTTGAGTCTTCAAAGGGACCGTGTCAAAGCGGCAGAGAGAGGGGTGTTCAAAAGGCTGTGACAATCAGGAAAGGCTGTGGAAATGAAATAAATTTAGGCTCCTTTGTGAGATCAGCTCTCTGTTGGCTGCTCTGTTTGATAAGTAAAATACATCTTTAAGATATTTAGCAGGTATTAAAATTAATAACAGAATTTTCCAAGTTTTAGATACAAAACTTCCCCTCTAGGACATCTCCTTTTGATTAAATATATCTCTCCAGTCGTTGCTTTTAATACTGTACAGATATCTGAGATGGGGAGGATCAGGTTGGGGAGGAATAGTGAAGTTATATTCCAAAGATGACTGTTAGAAAATCTGGTTGGATCATTAAAGATACACATCCTAAGTGTCTCTGCAGCATTTGTCCCTATTTGCTGTCAACTTCCCTTTCCACCCTTGGAACTCATCGACTCAAAAAAAAAAAAAAAATTGTACTCTGAGGAGCGTGCTAACTTAACTTAAGAGTCCTCTATTAATTCAATAGTGCTCGCTCAGCTGTCAATTTCATCCCATTTTCACACACTCACACCTTGTCCTCCCTATTTCTGTCTCTCGCCATTGCGCACAACTGTTGTTTTTCTCCACAGGTTATATCTTTCCACTTGCAAAACTCAACTTGGGGTCATCCTCTTAGCACTCTCTCATCCACTTTATACCTCTATGTAACCCATTCACTGTGTTAATAGTGCTCTTTTGCGGCTTTGCTTTGCTTTTTTTTTTTTTTTGGCAAGCTCTGAAGTAAACACTGAAGTCAGTATGGTCAGCAGGGAAGTCACTGTAATGGCAGGGCAGGACAACAGAACCCATTGAGACAATTATTTTAATGTATTCACCTTCTGACGTTAGGGAGTATTTTTGCTAAAGCACATTTTCATATGTTTGTTCATGTGCTGCCATCTTCATTTGACAGTTATACACTTAGCATGTGTTTGCAAAAAGTAGCCCATAATTATATTTAAAGGCTTCCTGACGTCGACTCTACAACTACAGCAGCAGAAAAAACAAGAAGCGTCCTTTTAGATATTTTCTATTTAAATAATGTTTATGGCACACCAATTTACTGACAGAGCAAACAGGCGCTTTGACTCCAGGTCTGTGCCGTATGTGTTTCAACTCTGTGACCTACTGTTCTTCAAGACCGGCTTCGTGGCCTGTGGTCGCACACACACATTTATTTGTGTCTGGATGTGCAGGATCGCATGAGGGTAATTATAGTGACACGGCTAAGTGTTGTCATATGACGTGCTTTATTGAGTAAGATCCCGTACAGCGGAGTATAGGCATCCTTTTGGCCCCTTTTGTTTAAAGGCATACCATAACCCTGAGCACACAAGGCAGCTGCTAATTAAATCAATATGAGATAATGAAGTGCAATTAGAGGCACTAGCTGGGCCGATCCTTTGCTGTAAGCACTGTTTCCCTCCCTCTGGGCTCGCGCCTCTTTAGAACCTGTTAGTTTTTCCACTTCCAGGAGCCACAATCCCCACAGCAACCGTTTGGAGGAGTGATCACTGAGCTCCGGAGGCTGCCAACGCATTCTCACACTCAAACAGAGTTCTGCTCTCCATTTATCCTCACCTACCTCTCTTGAACACAGAGCGCACACATGCTGTTTACCCCCCCCACACACACACACATCCATACACACACGCACCCCGCACTCCCACTTCGCTCCGTTCTCCAGCTTCTCACATTCTCACCTCTGCCTCTTATTGCCTCCTCGTCTTCCCTCTAACCTGGCAACTTGTAATGGTGCTCATTTTTAGAATCGGTGGATTTGTATATCAAAAAGTCATTATAACGTTCACGGTTGGAGAGATGATGAGACATGCTGTGCTCTGTTGCATGAAGTGAGAGTGTTTGAAACCTGTGTAAATTAAATGCAACACCTGTTTTAAATTGAAATATTGGATATGCTATTTGCATAAATTACCGATTTATACCTCGCACAGACACCTTAGCACTGATCCATAGTCTTTCAATGAAGTCTCCCAATAAATACTGTTATTCATCAGCATTATTATTGTTATTATTACTTTACATTATCACTGTAATTATCTTGTGGTTTGCCACCTGATTCTCAAAAGTCACCAGATGGCACTATTTAGCTTTCACATACTGTATGAAGACCTCAACAAGAGCATGTTGATGATTGCTTCCTCTCGTGCTCAACTTCACCAGCAGCTTCCTCCCTCAAGTCAGGGGGCCATGCTTGACCTCTACATCCACAGGATCATATTTATCTCTGTAGTGTTGCACTCTGCCTGGCAGAACAAGGCGAAACGCTCTTGAGAAGTCAGCTCTTACCAGCTAAACGTCTGTGTCACTCTGTGAACGTGAAGAAATGTCACACCCTGATCCGAGATCTGCCGCCACTCTCTTAGATATTTACCGCATAAAATGAGTTGAAAAGTCAACAAACATATTCAGATGGAAGGGGTGTGTGTGGGGGAAACAGGTGAAAACAGGAATTGTTCTGCATCAGGCCTGTCTTCATGCTTTCCCTTTGGCATCAGGAGCGCTTAGCAATGGCATCTTCAGCGCCACGCGTGGTGACGTCTAATAGGCTTTTAAGAGCTTCGCAAGGGGACTATTTGTGTACCATCAGTGGAAGCCTGTGATCGCTGTGTGACAACAGTATTTTAAGCTAGCTCCACAGCAGCGTAGGATGAGTACCCTGAGCTGTGGCTTTCCCCAGGGGAGCGTATGCTACTGAGATCTAACAGCTCAACTTCTCTCCCACTTTCCAACTCAGGTGTCTGTTTCCAGCGAGACAACTGAAAAGTCTTGATTCCTTCTTTTCACCAGAAAATGCATGTTTGTGAAGAAATAGAACAAGACTAAACAGGGCATTTTCGACACCCGCTCCACAGTCGAGAGGGAAAGTTTTGATTTGTTGCAGGAGGATGTTTGGTTTTCCCCAGAGACATAGGAGTCACACTTATTTTATTATTTTCAATTGACTCTCCTACATTGAAACCGTTCCCTGTTTGCTGGCAAAGCAGTGTACTTTATGGAGTTCTGTTATTACAGCCACACACAGAGTGGCCTCATCCTCAAAGACAGCCTTCAAATTTACAACGCTTCATTGGAAAAAAACAGAGCTGGCCTGCCCAGTGTAATAGCAACACACTGTGCTGTAACTTGATGTGCACATGTACTATAGATTAGAGATACAATGATTACAGAGGTCTGAGTTTTTCTTCATGTGTGGCATCATTGTGGAAGGGCCTACAAAACCTCTCAGTTGTGATCTTTAATTTGGAACTAATCTTTCTTTATATGTGCATACAATCGTATGTATTGTAATGTAAATAAATAATACGGAAATAAATGGAATGTAATGTCAACCAAAACTAACTCTTCTATTTTGGACTTTTGGACTTTTAAGGGTGTCAGTCTGGACCCAGAAACATTTAGTTTTCACCATTTCCTGAAACTTTATAGACCAAACATTTAATCAATGAATTGGAAAAAAATAATCAGCAGATCAATCAACAAATAAATAAATAAACAAATAATTAATTAATTAAATCAAATTTTCATAATGGGGTTGTTTTCCCCTACAATTATACATTACTGCAAAGGCTGTCTGCTTCATGATGATGCTTCTTATATTTTTATTGTACACTGACCTCTCTAATCTCAGTGAAACTACCTGTTTAATACGACCAGTATCATATTCAGTGTGTTGTCAACAGCAAATACAAAAAGTGCACAAACACCTTAAAGCTCAGGCTATCCCATCAGTAAAATAAGCTTGAACATTTTAAATGCATGTGTCCACTGGAAGCCAAACAGAGCTACAGTAACTTCACTTTCTTTTGGGAGCTCCTGAAATATGCAGGTTAGACAAAACCTTTAAACTTATTTGAAAACTAAAATGTTGTAAACATGTAAAACCAGTTGCAGTGCCTATTCGTCAGCACAGTGTTTCCAAACCACCCTCTGCAGTGAATTAAAAAATAAGTAAACTGCTACTGTGTGTTAATTAATTTTACAAAGTTCACTAATAAACTCAGTTATTCCTTAGTCACAGATGTTGTTGCTTCTCACCAGCACATACAACTCCACTCATCCAACAACGGTACAGTTTCCTTCTAATTACTTCTAATAGCTCTCACTGGGGAAAATAAGAGCACAGTCAGTGGACACTGCAATGGAAAACGAGTAATTAGCAGCATATACAGGAATTATCATCATGTATGTATTATGTACATACTGTACGTATATACAGTATGTATGTATGTATGTACTGTATGCATGTATGTATAGAGGAATAAAACAATTAAATGCTTTTGTGTAATTGTTTACTCTTGTGTTGGTTAAGTAAATTATTTCATTGCAGCTCTCCGGTCTTTTTACATAATGATTTCCTGAAGGAGTCAGGTGCAGAGAGGACCTGAGCTGTGGCTGAGATGAGTGCCAATCAATTATCATCTCTAGAATTAGCTCATCACAGGAGAGGTGGAGGGAGGCGAGGGATGCTTGGACTGAATCTCACATGTTGTAGGAGTATGAATCACTCATCTGACTTTTCATCCTTTGAAAAAAAAAAAGGAAACATTGCATCACAACGAAGCAATATCACTTGTTTTCATTCTAAATGTATGGTAAAACAATGCATTAGAAAAGACGACAGTGATTGGGATTATGTTTTGTTGTTTATTTGCTCAAGAAGTCTTTACGCAGTTTTAACTAAAACAACAAATTAGCAAAGTTATCTTTGGCAGAATTGCTTTCTCGAAGAAAAATAGAACAGTAAATGACTTTTTGAGAGGGCTATTTTTTCCTGGTGCAAAGTTTGTAATAGCAACCCAAGACAGCGAGGGAGCTGAAAGAGAGAGAGAGAGAGAGAGAGAGAGAGAGAGAGAGAGAGAGAGAGAGAGAGAGAGAGAGAGAGAGAGAGAGAGAGAGAGAGAGAGAGAGAGAGAGATAGGAGGGAGATTAGGAATGTGGAGTGTGGGATGTTATCTCAGCTGTGAATGAGACAATATAATTATGATATGGAAATGATGCTGAAAGAGGAAAGTTGAGCAGACTGGAGCTTATCTTGTTAGGATGGCACTTTGCCTACCATCTCCAATATCAATTACTAATGTCTCAATAACAATTACAAAATAATTTATCTATTTCAGACTCTGTTCAGTTCTTCAGTAATAATATTATATACTTGAAATCAATTTGCTGTGCTTCTTGAAACAGATAAATGAGTTTGATGCTATTCATGCATTGTTTACTTCAGTGACAGCCAATAATGCTGAGTGTGATTGGTGATACATTAGTGAGATAGAAACAACTAAACAGTGAACTTCTCTCAGCAGGGAGAACTTTTGGTGAGTGTGTGCACAGAATACACAAACAGTCTCCTCTCAATCTTTCATTGGAGAACAAATTCAAACTCTTTTCACCCTGCATTTTAACGCATGCACACGCACACAGGCGCGCAGGCAGGCGTACACTCACGCACACACAGAGTGAATCTGCCATTTAATAATTATGAGGCGTAAAATCCTTGCCGACGGCGAGCATACTGAAGGATGTAATTATGACCTCTTTCAGAGAGCCCACGCTCAGTGGCAATGCCTACATTTCCACCCAGAGAGAGAAAAACACTCCCAAGGAATGACGGGAAAACATGCCCTTCATTGCAATTAAGGACAATAATTCTCTGCAAGAAAATTGTTTCAATTGCTTTTCAGCCCAGGAGCAAAATGGCATTGATGGGGGTGATGGTTTGAAATAGGGGTGACGGTGGGATGAGGACTGACATTTTAGATGGCAAAACTGTTGGTTAAGTGTGTGTTAGGAATTTAACTATATGAGAGGTTGAAAAAAAAAAATACATGTAAGCACAACTAAATGTGTATCAACATGATATGTGTATTCTTCAGGCAGGGATCAGGATCAGTAAAAGTAGACAACATGTCACACAGTATGTTCCTGTTTCATTAACCTGCAATAAATCTCTGCATGAAGCACACAGGTGCTGTGTTGTCCCTCTGCTCACTTTTATCTGAATTTGGTTTTTCTTCTGTTCGCTGTTGAAAGTATTTTTTTTCAGTTCCTAAATAGCTTTGTAAGGGATTTTTTTCTTCTTTAAACTACTAAACAAATTTAAATATGAATACGGTATTCATGGTTGCAGGTTGAAGATAAAGATGAATACTAACAGCAAAATGTATAATTTTGAGAACATCTCATTTTGCAGAGCTTTTGAGAAAATGTCTGGCTGGATTATCCTGTGTGCTGCACTTCCTTTACAACTAGTCTCCTGCATTTTTTATTACCCAGCTGTGTATAATAAGAAGTTGATGGAAAATTCCTTAAGTTTTCAAATGCTACATAACAAGTCTTGTTTAGTGACAGCCATAATGAATGAAGGTCTGTCCCACTGAGAATAGTACTGCTCATGTATATGCTGATAAACAGATATTGGGGCATCAGCTTGGCCTATAGTGAATAAAGAGAAAGCCATATAAGCTCCAGTATTGGCGAGCATCTACTCTCTGAAGCTTCCTTGGGAGGGACACTGAACCCTCATCGGCTCCAGAGGCAGTCTGCTGTGACTGACCCTGACCTTTGCCCCTGCTGCACAAGCAAAAGGAGAATTTCCTTTAAAGATCAATACACTATTTCACATTTATTATTCTACAAAGGCCACTAAACCCAATCTGGAAATGATTAGGAAGTCTGGGACGTAAGATATAAATAAAACAGTAATGTAGTGCTTTTTTTGTGATGCCGATGCTCTTAAATAAAATTAATGATTGATTTATTGTGATCAAATTGTGTTTTATAATGCCTGACAACCAGCAGGAACAGGAGCGGTTTTCATCCCACAACTGGCTCTCACTACTTAAGCTGAGCTAGAATCTCTTGTATGCAACATTAAGCATTTGGACTGTAAGACTCTTAGACTTAGTATTATATATATTTGTATTTTAATCCTTGTTAATTAACAGGAGAAAATGAAATGACTTTAACTTTCATTTGTTTTCAAATGAAGAGTGCAAGGAGGCCTTACCACTATTCAGACGATTGTTTCTGGGAAAAACACATTATCGTTAAGTTTAAAGCATTAATTAGAGGGTTATTTTTGGAAAAAGAAGATGCTTTCATTTATTTTTGAAGTTTTGAATAGATAGTGATTAAAATTTTTAATTCAGATTAGATACAAATACTCAACTACTGTAACAGATGTACTAGGAACAATTTCGTCTTCAGTGACAGAAATGTGACAGTATATACAAAATGATATTTGATATGATTACATTACACAGGCATAAACTTCACCTACAGCTCACACTGCTTTCTTTACAACATGATGGTGAGGACAGCTGGACCATGAGAGGGGCGGGCTGCAGGCAGGGGATCCGGATGCTGTGTTTGTGTATGAAATCCTGTGGTGGGACTGCATCTGTGGTAGCTGGCGGAACAAAGGTCTGAATGAGGAGAAATGGGCACCAGAGGGAAATGGAAAGCAGCTTTAGAGGAGGGAGGCATGCACACACGTGCACTGGCTGTTTACATTGGGCTGGGACACTACACGCCGATGCATTCCAGCGCTCACGGTGGGCTCACCAGATCCGGATCCATGTTTTCACGCTTGACTTTTCGTTACCTAAATCTGTGCATGTGTCTCAGGATTCCTGTGCTCTATCATGATATGTAAAAACAGGAGACTCTCTGGCTTCTCAGCAGGGAATATGAAAGAACCGGGTGTCTCACCTTGTACCTCCTTACCAAATTCTTTCTTTGTTTTCAGGTCATTTTTATACAGTGTGTCATCTAGCTCTAGATATTGGTGGTTTGTCAGAGGGCCCGCAGAGGGGGTCACATGCATCCCATATCCCTGTTTCTGCCTCTAAACAGTTAACACATTGCGTGTCCTCCCTTCAGCAGCAGAGGGTCTGCCGCCTTTACTGCAATCAAAATTCACAAGAAAATGGAATCCTTTATATGCAAAACAAACAATGCGGAGGAAATAAAACATTCAGGCGAGCTGTCAGGTCCTTTCAAGAATCAATATGAGGCCTTTCATCTGCGTCCCAACCCCTTCCTGGTAATTATCCTGCATATTTTATGCCCCCCTCAATGCCTGCTTACACACAAACATATAATGTACCACACACATGCACATAAAAACATACATCGGCACCATCACCACCGCTTTCAAATGCACATATTCAGACGCAGATGCAAACATATAAAGATATAGACACAAAAAACAATATTGGTTTGCATTAAGTCTTGTAATTTAAAAAAAATAATTTACTCTGAAATTGTTTTTGTTTTTTTGAAGTGTAGTGTCATACAAAGACTCTCAAAGACTAAAGAGTTTTATCATCTTCAGCCCATTACTAACCAACATGTCTTGATATTCATAATTTCATACAGTAGGAATACAGTATGGAAAGAGTGCGAGCGGTGGCCGGTCAGACACCTTGATCAGGATTAAAGCGTTGTCAGTGACAGAGTGACGTGCCCTTGAACAGAATCACCCTTAAAGTGTCCTGTCATCACATTCCTACCTCCCATTACCAGGGCCCGGGCTGAGGGGGAAGGAGGGGGGGCCTCTGGGACAACAGAGTGATTGGGCAAAGCCTTTCCTCCCCTAACCAGGCTTCAGCACCCCTGATGCCAGACAAAAGATAAAAAGGAGAGGGAATAGATGAGGTCTTATTGGTCCCATGGCGGAGATGGTTATGAAACTGTGAGCTGAGTGGAATACCTGAGCGGTTGCTGTTTGAGAAGACAAAAGTGACCACCTAGTGGATAGTTGAGTGTTTAAGTCTCTATTGTGTGCCCCCACTGGCAAATGTTAGACTACTGCCAATTTTAAGCTACAACCAATTAAGAGGGGTACATGACCAATAGCAGCAGATAGTCACTGTTGCTGAGCTTCGACTGGATCACACTGTCTGATAATCAATTTAGGTGATTATTAAAAATGTGGTGAAATGTATGTTACAGTAGAAGTGAGTGGTTGATGTGATGTTTCTTATGATTAGCCTAATTAAAATTACCTACATGAAAAACAGATGCTACTTGGCCTAGACCTTAGCTAACCATTATTTCTGTAATGTTTTGACTCAAATTTGCCTTGGGAGTTTGGTGACATAAGACTCTTTCAAAATTATGTACCACCATATTGCTGTTAAAAAAGACCCCTTGCTATGCGACCTTCACTAATTGACATCTGCAATTATGTAAAAAAAAAAAAAAAAAAAAAAAAAAAAAGGGAAAAAAAAAAGGATTTTATTTTCACCTCAGGGGGTAATTTTGATAACATGAGGCATGGCCATAACACAATGGTATTCTTGCTGAAGGTATTAATATTCTTTATTTTTTATAAATGGATATTGAAAGCAACATGTAGGCTATTTAATTTAGGAATCATTTAAATAGGCTATTTCAGTTCTAAAAATAAGGATAGGCTACAAATAAGAGATATTTTGTGAAGTGTATATAGAATTAATAATGTAGGTGTTGTTTATTCTGTTGTTAAACAGATCGTCAGTTAGTGTCACCTGCAGTGATTGGCTGAGATACGGGAGCAAAGGTCAGAGAGAAGTAGACCGAAAACCGGAAGTGGTGCGCATCGTTCTGGAAAAGTTACGGTCCACAACTCCACAAAACGGCACGTTTCCTCATTAACGTAAAGTTTATTGGTACAAGAGTTGTGTGTATGAGAGAGAGCGAAAGTAAGTAAAAAAAGATCATTTGAGTAGAGGCTGGTAGAGGATTAAAAACGGACTAGCTCACCTGCCGACGGAGAGCTTCGCCATTGCTGCCTGTTCTTCACGGTGTATGAGGAGGAGCAGAGTCTACAGCTGGACTGTTGGGTTCATCGCTACCTCGTCGGAGGAGAATCGGCCCTCAACGCACCGGAGCATCACACTGGCCAGCAAAGATTTCTGAGTTGGTGAGTGAAAGTCTGTGGGCCAATTAGTTAGAAGGTTTCGCCTAAATATTGATGTTTTGATATTACGGTCTATAGAGAATGCAGATGAGCATTGGTAGAGGAACTATGGCAGATGTATTTATTTATTTACCTTGATTACAACAAAAACAATAAATAATAAGGCTAATTGTTTCTCAAATTTATATGCCAGGACCCTGTATCAAAATACCTATATTTCCATCTGAGCAAATATCATCAAGCTGAGATAAAATGTGTTGTGTGTTGCAATGTTGCAATGACATAGCCTATCTGTACAGTGTTATATTGTTCTATTTTGCATAATGTAACAAATTTCAAAACTGAGATTTGGACTATGGGTGCAGCAGGCATTTAAACTCACCTTGCTTTGGCAAACCTGATGGCATTGAAAGTGAAACACCTTGTTCGCTCTCAATAAATAGTAAAGTCTGCCAATGTGCGGTGGTTTTTCCATTCCATATACGTTCCTGCTGCCGATACCAGCACCTGACTCTATGGGAGGCTGTGCACGGATGTTTTATTGACTTCAGTTTTACGACTGGTAATTTGTGTTATTTGGGGACTCTGTTTTTATGTTGTTGTTGTTTTCAAGTTTAAAGGGCAAATCCATGTAAAACAAAAGATCCAGACCTAAATGAATCTTTGCCCTTTATTATGTTGTCTGAGGTCAGTTAATTAAGTGTAGTAAATTGATAATTCAATTGTCATTGATATTGATCAGTAGCCTACTACTCAGTCTACTCAACGTAGGTAAACTGTTGTATAGCTACCTGTAACAACAAACCCAAAACACCCACCCCACTGGTTAGCTGGCAGGATATGACACACTGTAGAATGCTGGGGTGATATACGACGTATATACTTTTTTTGTATCCATGACCGTCCCCCAGTCTGAACTGCGTGTTTACCATGAGAACGATAACCTGACGCACCAGATGGTTTGTTTCACAAGACCATCTGGGAAGGCTTCGTTGGAAATACTTGGCAGGTGATTGGATGAACCATCTGTATACTTCAACCAATCCGACTCTGACTGCATCCCTTGTTTTTTTTCCCACTTCCAGCGGAGTGAGTTGGTAAATGAAACTGAAGCTATTCGGGAGCAGCTCGAAAACATATTTGCTAGCGAGGAAAAACCATCGGTGCTGTTTTTGCTCTTAAAAGAAAAAAAAGAAAAAAGAATTATTGTTTAGCTAGTGATGCTGTAGCAGCAGCTTCTCTAACTTCTCTCTGAGCCATTATTGTTGTTAAAGAACGTTTGCTT
Organism: Trachurus trachurus; assembly: GCF_905171665.1. NCBI lineage: Eukaryota > Metazoa > Chordata > Actinopteri > Carangiformes > Carangidae > Trachurus > Trachurus trachurus. The sequence continues at coordinate 27,129,936 of NC_139895.1, forward strand.
CTCATTGTCATCACACTTAAGAAACTCCCATTGCTGCTTGTAGTTCCTCCCTTATGGAAAGCTTTTTTGGAGAGCAAGATCTGCACTTAGTACGAGACATTCAAGACAGTAAATTGTTACAGGAGAAGAGGAACTTCTTTCAAAAACAGATCAATACAATGTCATTGCAGTGAGTCAGTGTCAGTTAATGAAAAATATTTTGGAGGTTCCCATATAGATGATTTTTGAATATTTTCTTTCTCCACCACACATTTGATATGTTTAGTGTCGGGTCGGAAGATTAATCCTAAAACTTCTTTCGGACAGGAAGGAGAGGTGAAGATGTCCAAGCAGAGAGTGGCAACTTGTAGGGGAGAGACTTTCAGCACAGACGAGCAGCACAAATTCTGGAGACAGGACCGACTCTGAACTTGAGAGATCTTTGCTACTACTGTCATGAAGAGGTATGTTTCAGTGTGGTCCATATTTTTGTAGTTGGTGTGGTACACTATTACCACTGTGTTTGCTCAGGAGTTCACCTCTAATTCCATTTTTGAATTGACTTTGTATGTAATTGTGCCACATTTTAAGTTTACTTAGCATTCTGTATGAACATGAAAATTAGAAATTATGTATACCGAATAATTGTAAAATACGGCTCTCAAAAATATCTAATCTATACTAATGTGGTGCAGGGAGGTATTATGGATATAACAATTTTAATCAAATCTCCAAGGACCATTGTGCTTCTGGTTTACCAGTGATTAACTTCCAGTGATCCATCGAGATCTTACCAACTCTTATTTTCATCTAAAGAAAAATGGATTAGATGTTGCTCTTTCCTCATCTATATTTTTAATGAAAGTTCAAATCGCTGTTGACATAAACCAGTCAACACCTGTAAAATAAATCTGGTATAACACTGAGGGATAAAAAAAAAACCCAAATACATTCAACTGACAAAAGTGTGAACAGAAACGAAAAACTGTGTTTCTTCCTCCTGTCTCAAGCTGAAACAGAAAATCTGGCCAATGAGAATCCTTTGAGACAAAAAGGCTGTGTTGTAGTGTGCATGGGTCTGGGAGGGTGTGATGGAAGGGCTCTAATGAGGCACAGCAGAGAATGAAATATTAAAGTTTCTAATTAAATTGAGAGACCTCTTCCACTCTCGTCAAGGTTGTTTGGACCATTATCTCTGCCATGTGATCAGCAGTGACCTGATCCATTTAGGAGTTCCCTTGTGCTGGAACTGACAGAGCACACACACACACACACGCACTCTCATGCACACACATGGTCAGTGTGTGCAAATCTATCACAAATCTCCATCAACCTGCTGAAGAGATATCTCCCAGTCCAGCACGTCTCAGACTGTCTACACTTTACACAATTGACAGCCCAGCATGGAGCTGGAACATCATGAACATTTTTATTATCATTAGGCTATTATTATTTTTGAAATAAAAGAAATGAAAAAATAAGTCTCTGGAGCAAGGGACCCACTGCTCTCCATGATATTCAAACCTGCTGTCAAACCATAAAGAAAGAAAGAAAGAAAGAAAGAAAGAAAGAAAGAAAGAAAGAAAGAAAGAAAGAAAGAAAGAAAAGAAAAGATGCCATGGACTGGAGTTTGTGAGTGTCAGAGGTGAAGCAGCGTTCTATCCAAAACTCTCCTCTGCTGTGGAGCATCAATGTGTAAGCAGCTTGTTTTCTCAAACCTGGTGAAAATGTAAAAAGACCTTGCTCTTTACAAGCACTGAGGCCTGGGACAAAGAGACCTGGGGCCTGCACACTGCTGTATATTAAGCAGACAGCCATTGTGTGTGGAATAACTACCATCCTTGCTTGAATTTTAATCATGCTGTTTTATTAAGCTCACTGGGATTTTTCCTTGACATAGTTTTAATGATTTGTCCAGCTTGCCGGGTTTGTGGTAACTATACTGTAGTGTGTATAGGTCAAAATCACAGCATACAGAAATGTATTCCTCATACAAAATATATTTGATTTATGACTTTATTGACTTTTTAATCCCTCACTGCATATCATATAGATTTTTATGTGAGAGTTAGGGTTAAGCCCATCATCATGTGTTATTATTTTTACTTCATTTACCTCCACATCCTGATCTGTTTATCCAAAGATGTGTTTTGAATTAAAAGACATGACAATATTATATAATATCAGAGTTAAGTAATTAACCTTCACAGTGAGGGTGTGTTAGGCTGGTTAGATACAGTCATAAGTGCTTATTAAAGATTTCGTATTGCTCTAGTCATTTGTTTACCCCCTTGAATCACAACATACAACAACATACAGAGAAGCAAAGAGGAGGTATATAGACTTTACAGCCAACTGGGCACCAATAGGTGGCACTCTGTCCCCTGCAGGAGTGGGTGCTCAGGGACTCAGAAAAAGCCTGAGTGGCCAACAACATGAACACAACATTTTGTCCAAGTGTAACTAAAGGGATGAACCACTCTGCAGTATGAACTCGACCGTCAAAAACCTCCAGGGTCTCACCAAAAGGGCAAACTTTCAAAATAATCTAATTTCTGAGTAATACTGGAGTAACCCTGGCTAAATGTTCATATTTTCAATGATTTAAAAGAGAAGAGCAGGGATGGAACAGGGCTAAATATCTGTCTCGGTTCCCACGCCTGCAGGAAGTCAATCCTCACTGATTTCGGCTGTAATAGTGACACAAATAGTCACAGACTCCAAAGAAATTCTCAGCAGAATATAGAGAAATTCACATGGGGGGAGAAGAACCCACTTTGAAGTGACTCTCTCTGTTTACCTTTCAGTCTGCCTATCTGCCCATCCATCCACCCTTTCATCCTTCCTTTCATTCATAAGTTGTCAACTTATCGTCTTTCTTCCCATTCACAAATTGGCACGAGGCAAACAAATCAGATCAGATCCAAACAGAACCCTTCACACACACGCACACACACACACACAATTCCGCTCCACATTCCTTTCCAGTGAACTGTCCAGATCCTGGTGGAGCACAGCAACACGCTGAGCACCCGCTGCCCCTGAGCACAGTTCCAATGGCGTACGTGAACATACGCAATGTGTGTTAAGCTCCTGTTGCTCCTTGACTCCATGCTCCTAACTTCACTTCCTCCTCCTCCTCCACCTCTGTTCTGTTCTCCCTCTGGAGACTTCAGCCTGATTGGATTCTGAAAGAAAGATCGAACATAGAGGTCAAAGAGAGCCTCGAGGTCGGCCCTCATCTGTGTGTGTGTGTGTGTGTGTGTGTGTGTGTGCGCGGGCGCGTGTGTGTGCTCTTGCATGCGTGTGCTGCCATGAGCCTCTGTTCAGTTCATGTGCACCTTGACGGAAAAAAGCACATTGTTCCACATCTTAACAGAGATTTCCATCTTACGAGCGAGTAGATTATGAACTACAAACCTAAATGATTGCTGGTTATATTGGAATTTATTGACATATACTTAACTGCGGCATAATGAGCTCAGATCATATGCATGCATGTACATTATTAACCTTTCGTTTACAATGTATCATTGAGGCACTTTATCACCATGTGATTGCCTTATTAATCACACTATATGGAAGATCACGATGCGTTTTTTGCTGACTGGAATCAGGCTGTGTCTGCAGCTCCAGGAACACGCAGTACAATACTAATAGAGGCTGCTGTGCCTGGGTTAAACCCACGCTCAGCCATATAAGGACCGTGAAGTCAATTAATTTCTGGCTGCTTAATGACTTGGAACCTCGGTGGTGCAGACCCCCCTCCCCTCGCCCACATCTCCAGATTGATTGAGTGGATTTCTTGGACATGGTGCAGAATCCACAGATATGCTGCAAGGAACGATCATATTCAATTTTCTTATTACCGCCATGTTTAAATGCCATCAGGATCGTGTTCTTGCATCAAAAAAAAAAACATTGGCAGAATTAATACAGTCATGTCAAAAAAGGGGAATTTCAAATAGGTATTTTTACTGTAGGGAAAGCCAACCAATCCATAGGATGTGTTTGCCACAACCTATAAACTATAATGCACATGACATGCAGGTATAATGTGAAGGTCACTGTGTACTCTGTGTACATGTGTGCACAGACTGGACCCCTTTTTTCTCTGGATATCATCATTCTAACTGCACAACGCAAGGAGGCGAATAATTACGTCACTCAGAAAACCATCAGTCCTCCACGCTTGGGTCACTTCCTTGTCCTCCCCCTTCTCCCCCCTCTCCCCTTCCCTGTTCCGCTGCCCCGTCGCCACATAAATGTCTCCTTGACGGGGTGGAAAACTGCACCTCCGCAAACTGTCCTCTTGTTTATTTCCTGTTATTCCTGTGAGAAGCAAAATAAAGCACTGATCTCTATCCCTGCTGTTCAAGGCTACTCGAAGGTTCTCGTCCTCTCGGTCTCTCCTGGGCAGAGAAGGGAGGAGGGGGGGGGGGAGGGACGGACGGACGGAGGGGGAAGACAGGAGAGAGAGAGATGGAAAAAGATGGGGGACAAGAGAGAGGGGGAGAGAAAGATAAGGGAGATGTGGGGAGGCAGCGCTGTAAGTGAATGAAAGTGTGTGGGTGAGGAAAGGTGGGGTGGGCAAGCCGTGAAATTGCTCCAGCAATGGCGACAGTGCTGCGCGCACCACCAAGGCCTCAGTCTCCAGCAATAGGAACCCCCCACTCTACAACCCCCCCCCCCCCCCCACACACACACACACACACACACCACACCACCACACAAACCCTCAGCTCCTAAACCCCAGACCCCCCTCCTGTCTGTCTTTTTTTTTTTTTTTTTTTTCAGGTCTGTTGCACACGGGGCGGAAAAGATCGTATTTATCACCTGTCAGCATTTGGCAGCCCTGAGTTACGCGACGCAGGACAGCATAAAATTATCATACACAGGCATGAAATTACAAAACCGCCCGGGGACCCCACAACAAAATTATTTCATTTTTTCCCAAAAAAAAAAAAAAAAAAGGATGGAGGGTGTTTGGTTGTGAGGTGAGAGGGTGACAGGTGAGAAGTGGGGGTGACAGACGGAGGTTGCAGCAGAGAGATGTGGGAAGTGATGAGATAGAGAGAAGAACTCCAAGAGGACGAATTGGGGAAAAACTGTCCTTCACACTCGATGTGTGACAAAATAAAGGCTGGCTCAGGCTCAGCGGCCACGACGCCGCCGCCACCTTTGGTCAAAACAAACTTCTGTGGGGGGTCGAACATCCATCTGCTGCCCTCTTTTGTTGTGCATTGACATTGTTGTACCATGTTTTACATCACTGAATTAATATACGGAGGCATTCCTAATAGAATAACATGTCATATGGGTAACGTCTCTATTGTAACATACAACAAGTGATATAAATGCTGTAAAATCCACTTGAGTAAAGTTTTATTTAGATGTAGTGAAGCAACAGGCAGTCGTCAGACAAAGAAGCATTGTGGGCCAAAAAAAAGACAAGTTGACAGCTGCTGGTGGATGACTGCTTTTAGCTTTACCTAAGATATGAGACCTTCATAGTTTGTGTTGTCACTTGAGTCATTTTACATTTTTAAATTCAGAAACTGATGAGTGCTTGCCTGTTAAAACAGCATTTAAACCAACCTGCCTTTAGGAAATCTGCTTTCTTGGCACCTTAGTCCATCTATTGTATTGTGTGTGTGTGTGCACGCGCATGTGTGTGTAGGAGGAGATGGCATTGACAGAGAGAGAGGTGGCTTTACATAGGTCCTCCATAATGCTGTGGGTATACTAAATGCTTCATTAACGCCACACACAGGAAATGGCGGGGTCAATATTTATAGACCCTGCACAGAGCACTATGTAGATATGGGATCTATTGGCTTGCATTCTAGGGAGGGGAATCAAATTAAGTCAACGAGGGAGTTTTTCTCTGGGTCTCTCTTCCTCTATGAGACGGTCAATTTCCCAACGATCGAAGCCGGTGGCTGGCCACCACAGGCTTGACCTGAGTCCTGCACTGATTCAGAAGTCAGTGAAGGTGGCATTAGAGGCACCTCTTTATGGAAGGCTGTTCTTTTTTCTTTTTTTCTTCCAGTGCACATATATTTGTCACAGTAATTTCAGAATCTTTTTTTTTTTTAAATCCTTTCCTTTCTCTTCCTCCTTGTTTTACTTTTCCTGTCTTTATATGTGTTTTAAATAGTTTCCACATCTGGCAAAAACTCATTTTGTGTGAAAACTTTTAACAATGTGTTTAACAGATCAAGGAGAAGAAAATAACCGCCGGACTTTTACTCCAGAGGGTGAAAAATGTGCAAGGTAAATAGCTTTGGTAGAAGAAGTAGAGAAGGTGAGACTCCATGTTACATTAGCACAAAGAGAGGGATGAGGGAAGAGAGGAGGGGAGAGAGAGGGAGAGGGAGAGCTAGAGAGCATGTGTTTGAGAGAGAGAGAGAGAGAGAGAGAGAGAAAGGAGTGAAGGTATTGCCATAATTCCTGTGTGTCGGCATGGCTGTTAGGAGCTCAGGTGGTTGAGCGTTTGCCCCGGCCAGGCCTCATCAACGTGAAGGGCGATCTCATCCTTTCTGCATCTCTCCTCTCCTCTGCTTGATTAATTGGGTTCCAAATACGCCGGTGGAATACGTAATGTGCCCCCTCACAACAGTGCCCCCTCCCCACCTGAGCACCCCCCACCCCACCCCACCCGCTTCCACCTTCCTCCCCCTCCACCTGCCTTCCAACCTCATTGCTCCCCTACTCTCCCCCCACCCCACCCCACCCCAACCCCCCCTTTCTCTCTTGTCTCACCTCCGTCTCCCACCCCTCTCCTCATCTCAGACCCTCTCTCATTCTCATTCCTCTCTACCTCTCTCCATCTCCGTGTGCGCTGGCAATCTCCAAAACACATTAGCATACACTTGGTATTCCAGGCAGGCGGATGGATGGGGGGGGGGGGGGGGAGAAAAAAAATGAAGAAATATGAAAAACAATTTAACAATAATAATGACGCTGATGATAAAATTAATTATGCCCAGGGATGGCGGATGAGAAAAAAGAGCAGGAGGCCTCGGCAGCAGTCGCTCACTTAATTTGATTCCCAGACGCTGGCGGATATCAGGTGCCATTTGACAAGTAGACACAATGAGTGTGTACAGCAGAATCTCTACATGACTGTGTGTGAGTGTGTGTGTGTGAGTTGCATGTGTAAGCGCCGGCATGTTATCCTCAACAAAGGTGCCATTACAAAGACAACACATGTGGCGGGCTATAGTTCTCTTTCTTTCTCACAGTGTGTGTTCATAGTGACACTGTGTATGACGGCACACCCTGTAGACAACACAGCAAACCTACATGCGGGCATGCGTACATGCCAGCCCACCCACATCTCTTGCCTGCACATCCCTGTTTGGAGAAGGCTATGAGAAAAAGAAAGAAAAATACATTCTGCTCTTCAACTGCAAACCACATCTGTAGCCTCCACCGGCACACAACTCTGCAAACATGTTGCAGTGAGTGATGTCGCCTCCATCTACCAAATGTAGATTTTCCACAACATGTTTTTATTTCCCCAGTCTTCTGAAACACGCAGCCTCTCCCCAGGGACTGTGATTGACACATACAGGCTTTAGGGATAGGAGTCAAGCATGACTGGCTCTCTTGGGTGGGTGGGTGGGTGGGTTAACATTTTAGAGTATTTTTCTCCATAACTACTGCCGTACTCGTGTCTTCTGTAGCAAAGCTGTCTTGTGCTGCTATAGTAACTCATCTCATTAGGATAAACGGTGAGATCATCCTGGGTGGGGTTTGTTTCAATCTCCCCGCATCTCATGTTGCATTATCACGCCTGTCATCGTGAATGTGCCACGCTGTGTCCCTTTGTGTTATTTACACTGAGGCTTAGCACTTCCACTTTTTTTTTCTCTTCATAATTCCAAAACTGCACAGCGTAGAAGCAGAGTAATAAAAACATTCTTATCTTCCTTATCCAGAAAATCTTTAAGGTTTAGGCTCTCACTCTCAGTCTTCCTCTGTGGGTATCTGTACCTGTGTGTGTGTCTGTGTGTGTGTGTGTGAGAGAGAGAGAAGAAAGATGAGAGTGGGAGAAGGAGGGAGGGGGGGGGCTTCTTGATAGAAGTGAAAGGGGGCAGAGACCGGTGGCTGCATTGATTTAATTTGCGGAGGTTTGCACGACGGCGAGGCATCCCTTTTAACGATCACTAAATTGTTTTCTGACAGAACCCCACCAAGCAATCCCCACCCCCCACCCCCCGACATTTGATTTACATATGATCTTTAAACACCGCCGAAGCCGTGCTAGCTATTTGGTTATCATTCAAATCACTCTCCTCTGTGTCACACTCCGGGATAGGTCACTCTCCTCATGCCGGCTCCTGAGACGAGACGGCAGAGAGGGAAAAAGAGGAATGTATAACTAATGAAATAAATTGATTAAGGGGTGAAATCAATTGGTTTGCAGCCCGCAATGAAGATCTAGTGCTTAATTTAGCATGGACCCTGCAAGCCTGGGCATTAGCAGCAGAAAGGGAACTGAAAATCTAATTGGTGCTAAATGAAGTAGTGTACAGAAATGGGTGCAGGGACACTAAGAGGGGTTCCCATCTTTTCCCTTTTCCAGCTCCAATCACTACCTTCTTTGAATGCACTCAAAGCACACCTCAACTTTGATTCTCCCTAATGCATTTAATAAGCCTAGTTTACTGGAATGAAGGTAGAAGACAGAGAGAGAGGGGGAGAACATTTGCATGTCTTTGAAGAATAAAAGAAGAGCGCCCCTTTAACCTGAGAAGCAAAAAATCTCAGAAATTTGAGTATGCTGATGGAGAGTAGTGATTGCAGTGATTTTTTTTTCCTTTTGGTGAACACGTGAAATGTCTTGGCAGAGGTGGATAAAATGAAATTCAAATGCATCTCTGAGTAACAAGGTCTGCATGACACAAACCCTTTAATTTTGATTTAATTTCCCTCCACAGGACTGAACGATACACACCCATGCAACGTGCTTCTACCCACTGTGCTGCAGTAATCGACAGAGGTTTGTGATGATTCGTAATATTGTGTTGCTTTACAAAAGATCCATTTATGATGTCGTTTTGACTGCCGCTTGCACGATGAAGCCGAGGAAAGGTTAAGTTAAGTTTAAGCCAATTAGAGTCCCGCTGAGGACGACAGGGTCTTCCTGCACACTGGCACAATTAAGGCTGATCTTTAAGATGAGAGACACTGCCAGGCAAACCTCTCCCCCGTCAAAATGGAGTAGCTGTAAAGCACAGTGACAAAATGACATTATCTGTCTGCTTGTTCTACACCCTGGCTAATGTAAAGTGAGGTTCTGACATTAAGAGGAGTCATTTTGAATGTGCCGCTGCATGTTCCTGAGAGGCCTGTTTCATGCTGACTCTTTCCATTTATTCTAAATGTTAGCACCGAGAGGAAAAAGTACAAATACACAATTTAGATAGGATTAATCTTTTAAAGTCAAAATGGGGGTGGAAATTACTTATTGCAATTTACTTGTTTTTAAAGACAGTTTTGAAAAGTGAAAGTAATAAAGATTAACTAAAGATTATTTTGAGAATTTAAAAGGGAACAAGAAATACTCGTTAATTATATTTTGATGATTCTGCCCCACAAAACTCAAAAAGATGCAATAAACCTTCTTGTAATGTTCTTGTGGTTCAGAAGAAAAGGTGTAGGTACACACTCACTTCAATCCAAAACTGGCGAATGTGTGACAAAGTGATGGGTGGCAGGCCAGTGTCAATGAATTTCATAGGTGCACGCAGAAATGGGCATTGATTTTCTTGCCCCCCTTTCTGTCTTTTATGAGTATGTTCCACCTTTCCTTACCTTCCCTGGACTGCTTTTTACAAGACAGGTTTTAGTGAGTCACCATAAAAGCAATGAGGAGCTACTTAAGTGCACAACAGGGACAGACCCCTGTAAAGATCATCAACAACCTTCCTCTGCCTTCACTTCCTTCGCAGAAGGAGAGCGTGGGAGGAGGATAAAGGAATGTCAACGAAAAATAGTAAATAAAAATGAAAGCAATTGCCAAAAAGGCAGTTTTCTGAATCCTGCTCTTTAGTGTCTCGCTTGTGTTAAGCAGCTGGAGCGATAGGGAGAGTTTGTGCAGGGGTTTACTCACATACAGAGGCAATAAAGCACCTGGATGTTATCTAAAGCAAACCACATGCAGCCTGATTAAAACTGGTGGTGTTTGTTTCCATCTTTTTTTGATTACAAATACATTTGTAGCTTGTGAATTGATTCCCTTTAAAGCTAAGCTTTCCCATCCAGATGTCTGCAGAGAACGCTGACAATAACAGCACTGGTCCCGTTGAACTTGGAGGTCAGCTCTGCTCTTGATCTGCCAGTCACCTAATAAAATTTTTACTTATTTAGTGTTCATTTAATGAGCAGTTCTCTGCTTTTGATACCATGTGGGTCGTTCGTTGGTGTGAAGGAGACCACAGATGAGTACATGCCTGACTCAAGGTGGGCAGGTCTGGACTGCAAGAAGTATTTTAACAACTATGCATCAATATTAACAGTAACTGAGAATGGATGGTGTGGGGGCTGTAATAGTGATTTAGATGAATTATGGATTGGAGTGTGGTGTCTGTCATCTTAAGGATTTGTACAGCTGATTGTAAGTGTCTTTACACATACATATATATTTATAGGAATAAAATAATGAATGATGCAGAGGATTATGTTGAGCTATTGAGATGGAGGGAGAAAGAGCAAGAGAGGGGGAGAGGGATGCTATTGCGAGTGGCTCAGAGTAGGAGAGTTATCAAAGTGGCTCTATGCATGTGAATGAGTCTATTGATCGCGGGGTGGATCGATGCTGTATTTATAACACAGGGGAAGGCTGAATCAATGCATACTTAATGTGTGAAGAGGCGGGGATGCGGGGGCAGGGGTGCAGGACGAGGGCAGGCGGGGTGGGGTGGTGGGGGGGGGCGGGTGGAGGAGGTGGAGACGAGGGGGTGTGAGGATGGAGAGGTGGAGGCTTGTTAAATAACCGGCGTTTACATTTTCTGTTTACTCAGCACTAGTGGGTTTGTGTGTTTGCAATGTTTCAGTGCAGGAGGTTACACGTCCCTCACATCAGAGCTTGTTATTCTGAGGAGCTGTCAGTCAAAACGCCATGTGGTGATCTGTGTGTGTGCCCTCGAAGTGACAGTTCATCTTAAGTCTGAACCGTTACAGCATGTGGATGATGCAAGCAGAGAAATATTTAAAAAATGCACAAAAAATGTAAAATTTAAAATTAAAAAATCCTCTCCTCCTCTCAGAGAATCATGCAGCGGCGCTCCCTTCGGCTCTCAGATGCAGTCGTAGTCCATGTTAGAGGAGGCTCTCAAGAAAGGCCTCCAGACTCTCCTCTCCACATGCTGGTACCATACAACACAATTAGCATTTTAATTGTTTTGTGTTTTCTTTCATTTGTTCCTCTTTGTTTTCTCCCCTCCTGCACAGGTTTATGCCCATAAGGGTGAATAATTACAATAATATCCTCTGGTTTGAGAAACATTTCCTTTATATGAATCAGTCAGATTTTTTAATCAATTTGCATTATCTGAAAGTGTGATTTCAGCTCTAAGGAATTGACTCTGTTATTTTAATGAGTATATAGCAATCTGGGGGAAAAAAACACTACATTAGAGTACAGTGTATTTTTTGAAAAACACACAAAATAAAATTGAATTGTATTTAACATGTGACACACCAGATTCCACACACAGCTGACATTAGTTCTCACATGTCTGTGATAAGATGGGAAGTGACGAACGTTACCGGCTCTGGCTTCCCTCTGGACACATCACATGTTGACGGCCGGAGGAGAGCTCAAGCATCATGTCGTGTTGAGGTTCTTCCGTTCAAAGTGCTCCCAGAGAGCGCGTAACATTTTACTGCTTTCTCCTGGCTGAGACATTTTTTGGTAAGAAGACTCCTGTGGGTCTGATTTGGTTTTTGACTTTTATAGCATCCTACTGAAGACTGAAAGAGCGAACTTGCTCACTGCCTGTCGTAAACACGCACACAGGTGGACGCACATACACACACATACACACACACCTGCATGTGAACATAGACACACAAGCTGTATTTATAGTGGGAAGGACTATATGGACTGTTTCCTATACCTTTGCCTGAAATGTCATCTTTATTATCAGCAGAAGGATACCACCAGTGTTAAAGGCTGTTACGTTTCCTACAGTGACCATGACCTGAGGCATGAAAGTCATTAAACCAGCCATGCATCCTGGTTAATTGAAGGTTAAGTCAATACAAAACAGAGGCCTTGAAGCCTGCAGCTTGGCCTGTGTTGAAGGGTTAAGACACCAAATATGACCAACATAAACATCTGGATAAGATACATTTACAGTATTTGGTGTTACATGCTCATCATAAAACAATATGACTGTAACCTTGACCAATGCTGCAGTGTAAATGTAATACACACAGAGCTGTTAAGGATAGCATTAAGTGAGTTTTAGCCTGACCTGGAAACCGAGAGCCGCCTCGAAAAGTCGTCACAGCTGCAGTTAAGGGTCTTTGGCCGAGCAGAGTTGTCTGGTCATCCAGCAGGTGCTCGGCAGGACGACTATTTCCCAGAGATTTATGTCCCTGAAAACCTACTGGGAGGGTTCATGGAAAGCCTGCAGAGGTCAGGGAGCTGATTCAATTTCAGCTCTGTGTTAATTTTTGTCCATTTGGTCCATGTGGACCTGATCAGTTTCTGCCGGAGGAAGGGTAGCAGAGGTTTCAGAATCTTTGTGGAGTCAAGTTTCGAGCACTTAAAGCTGTATGCACTTTTGTTAGCATACAGAACACGTAATGTTTAGCAAACGAGACAAATGGCACAAGAGATATAAACAGTCTAACTTAGCTTTCTCTCAGTGATAGAATTGAAACTACTGGAGCTATAATAGCTGGCTGCCATTCAGCTTAGCTTAGCACAAAGACTGGAATGTGGCTTGATCAATGGTAACAAAAGACAACTACATTTTTATTTTGTTAATAAGGGCACCGTTTTGTAATGCTCCTCTTTGTTGCAGACCCACTTTTCACTGGAAAGTTTCGTAGGGATGTATTTTCAACCTTGCATGTACGGTACAGTAGCTATTATCATAAAATATTACCATAGTAAAGTAGCATAGTCGCAGAAGGTTAAGAGAAGAAGTGTAACTAAAGCAGGACTGTCTTTCCAGAATTGAGCAGTGCTGCATATGTGCTCTGTCTGACAGGCCCCTGGCCTTGACTTTCAGACTCAGTTCTGGACGTATGCTTTTTATAGCTCTCCCTCCATTTGAAACTCACATCTAAAAAGCAAACATTTCTCTCTCTGTGTTCATGCGCACCAGCCGGGTCCCTGGTCTCCTGCACATGTTGGCTCCGCTCCAACACCAGCATCTGCTTTCTACGTCCCGTGCCCCATCCAGCACCAGGAATCCCTCCTCTGGATGGAATGTTTCTGTTCATGGAAAAATTGCTCACAAAATCTGCGCTGGTATTCAGACTGTGTACAGGCTGAGACGCCGTAAGCTGTTCATAATGATAAGACCTTTCACAACAAGGAGGGCTTTCGCACACTCAGCTGAACGTGAATTGGCAGGTTCAATAGGCCATTAGTGCAATACAAGGAAAAAAACTGCACAAAACATGACATAAAAAGTCATAACACCTCAATAATACTCGCTGTTATCATGATACAGTACAAGCAGCTGATGCTTTCAGTCGGTGCACTGGCTGTAGCTCCGCTGCCTATTGTAAATTACTACATGACATATCATGTCCAACATTAAGTACACTCAATATTTATTTACATTAGCATGCCAGCTATTGATACTGTATCTAGGTAGCTGCAGTATGTCATTTGGCCTGGTGTCATGCTACTTCTTACAATGAACCTTTGAGCATCAAGCAGAAGTAAACTCAAATTAGCATGTGCAGTAAAACACAACTCTGCCCACCCACCTACAGTGCATAAACACACACACACATGCACGCACACACACAATGTTGTGTGCAACAGGAAACATTACCTCTATAACTCAATTTAGAGTGGGATGTTAAAGTGAATACACAATGTGAAAAATGAGCATGCAGTTACATTTGAAATATGGATGTTCACAGGTACGTATATTTGTCTGCACCCTGAATCATTTAATCTCACCCCTCAGACTCTGGAAAATCCTTCCACGAGTAAATTTATTCTGTGATTAATCCTGGAACAGCAGAAAAATATTATTCATGAATTTTTCAAATGTTCTAAACATTCAATTCAGCGAAGGGAGCAAACTCTGAGGTGTGCTCGGCAGCACTGAAGAATATTTAGATAGACTAACATTAACCAACAGTGAACCTGCCTCTGATTATATAAGTCTTTAATCACGGAAATTACCTTTACATGTTGGTGGTGTAATCTACAGACTGTCCAAGATTCACAGCAAATAGGCATGTACAAACATTTCCCTTTAAACCACCCATGTTTTGAAAAAATGTAAAAGCAGAGCTAAATTAATGGGTAATATGAGAAAACAGCAAGGGCACCAGACACGGAGACACGCTTTTCTTGTGGAAATAATTATCTGTATAAAGCATATTAAAACAGCAGGGGGAAAGGGGAAGATTTGAAGAGCTATACATGGCTGACAACACACTCCTGATGTATGGCTTAGCAAATTTCATTAAGAGTAAGAATGGCCCATGCTAAAGCCCAGAAATATCACTGGTGTTTTTTTAATTTGTCAGGTAATTTGTTACAGTGTGATTGAAGAAACTGCTCATGTAATTGGAAAGAGTCAATCTATGAGGGAAGAAGGGGTGAGGATAGATGAGGAGAGAGAGAGAGAGAGATGAAGGTGGTGATGGTGGTAGAGGGTGGGGGCGGAGAGGAGGAGAAGGTGGGGCAGAAAAATTGGAGGCAAAGAGCATGTTTAGCCCAGACTGAGACATGCAGCAGCGGACACAGATGTAAGAGGACAGAAGAAGCGAGAGAAGAGATAAATAGAAAAGCAATAGACAAAGTGAAAGTGAATAAAATCAGAGCACAGATTAATGGAGACTCGTTTTAATTCTTAACTGCGGACAGTATCTTTGATTTAATGCCTGTAAGGAAGACTCTTTGATACTTGCTCCCTATTCCGTTACACAAACATTACTGAAGATGTATGTGTATGTGTGTGTGTGTGAATCCGCAAGTGTGGGTGATGCACACATGTCCCTTGGCCGCTTGGATGTGGTCACTTGCAAGACTTTGATAGTTAACGGTCTCTCGGACTTGAAACATTTACAGAAAAGCTGAGATCATGGTGGTCTGCCCAAGGCTCAGACTGGGTGTAGGCCACACTGCTGCTGTGGTCCAGACCAGAGAAGTGACGGGACTCTTCTGATGAGTCACATTCAAGCCATTTACAAAACAATTTAGGTTGGTAGGATGTAAGTGGTGGTAATTAGGACATTATAAAGTCTATACAGGCTGTAGCCTCCTGTTGACGCGTAGATTACTTACATTAAAATTTCTAAAATTATACATCTTCAATTTTGTATCTGTCCGCCTAGCACCTGAGGCCTTCACTGTGACTGTGAAGAGGTGAGATGCTGAGAGAAAGTCAAGACGGGGAGAATAAAAATGACTTCTGACTGTTTCAAACTCTGTCAAGTCTTCTTTTTTTTTTTTAGGTTTTTTTTTTTTTAGGTTTTTTCCCCTGAATTCCTGAGGTAAAATGACAGGTGTTTTGCATCTAATTCTTTCCAAATGCTGTCGTCTGGATGCCACTGATTGTAATCAGAAAGACTGATGATGCTGGAGGCCTTTTTCTTTCAGTAACTTCAGGGGATCTTTAAACCAGCAGGAGGCTTAAACGGTGAAGTGCTTTAACCAACAATCAGACGCAGAACAAACACAAACTAACGCAGTGTACAGCATGCTCGTTTTAAATTTATGATTAGAAAACAGCTGTGGCATAGTCTGAATAAAACAGTGGCACACTTGCTCACAGTATACAAAAACATGTTTGTTTATTTCACAATATCAATTAATGGGAATCACCTGCATTAACATATTTTTATTCTGTGAATACATCTTCACTATTATTACAGAAAACTATAAACTACTGTTACTGATTTTCTTCTTTTTTTTGCATTAATATGGCAGGTGGAACAAGTGCAGCTCTATGAATGTAAGTAACTTTAAAACTTACAATAGAGAAGATATTTCCACAGCTCAATGGTTGTCGTTAAAACCCCCAAAATACACATTTGGATGCAATATGTTATCTACAAACCTACTGTCATACATGTGCCTAGTTGGTTATGTTTAAAGCTGTTACATAAAATAATGTGCACTAATTACAAGTAAAATAAAATGGTTCTACAACCACTGACACAGTTGCATCTCACCTGTGTGAGAGACTGTGGTGGCTCAATGTGTGACAAGAATATTAACAAAAAAAAAAGCAGCTTTGACTTTGAAGAATAGTTTGTTTCATGACAGATATATAATTTATTATGTTTACCTGATGGTAATAAAGTGCAACTTCTCTGCCTACATTGAGTCATTCTTGCTCACCCAGTGTGCATATTGATAATATTTGTTTGTAATGGTTTTGGTAATGGCTTTCTCTCTTTTAAAGTAGCTACACTCAGATGGCAAAGAATAGTTTATAGCTGACAAATTTATAGAATTTGGGGAACAAAGAGCAGTCAGTCAAACAATTTTTTCTATTGGGCTGTTACCGATTGAACCGGTATTACTATATACTCAGTGTTTTTGACAATACACTGACTGAATGAGTGCATCTATCAGGTTTGTTGCAAAACTGAATTGGTGTGATTCCCACAAATTGTTGCTGCTGCGCACCTGGGTATCATCTTTTCTTCATGTAATACCTATAGAGTGTGTAGGGAATGTGTGTGTGTGATATTCAGTATCTAAAATCAATCAATCAAAATTAATTATATGTTCTGCGAGAGAAGACTTGAAGTGGTATCCCCTTGTTGAAGTTTTGTTGCTTAACAGAGAGATGTGAGGTTGAAACACGTACATCCTCATGGCGCTGGAGACTGACACACTAACACTCTCACTGGCATGCAAACAGACAGTGTTCATATATCTCAGAGGGCTTAATAGGTTGTGTCTGTCATTTAAGTGTATGATGCAGCGGTGGCAGTGTGATATGTTGCTATGGAAACGTGGTGGCATATCTCTTGCTGTGGCGCTCTGCACATTTCATCACATTCTCTACAGTAATAAGCATAATAATGTGGGTGGCGAGAGAGTGTTTTAAAAAGGATCAGATCGCCCCTAAATTGATGTCAGTTCGATCAAAATGACAGCATCTATCCAAATTTGAATAAACGTCACCGCCAGTGAAAAATAAAGGCTTAATGTGCAGTAAAACCACGTTCCAGTCATCAAGGGAGAAGTCTGTGCGTAGAAGCTGTTATTTAGCCATAGCTCCAATTTCGTCCTTCTCCTTCTCCCCTCCACAGCTTATTGTACTTGGCCACCCTGTAATGTGTGGTGCCTACACTGCCACAATTCCTCCTGGCTCTCGGCTGAGTATGTATCGATTGCTTGCTGGTGTGTATTACGCTGAGGGAAGGTGTCAGAGAGAGGGAGAGGGAGGGTGGTGGTGGGGGAGGGAGGTGAAAGACAGAGAGGAGGTTAGGTGGAGGAAATATCTTGACAGCTCACTCATATGTACGACAATAACACCTTCGGAACTTCTCTGGAACGGCTTTAGAGCGGTGTTGATCTGCGCGGGGTGTTTCAATGTATCTAGGTCTGTATCTTCATCTCTCACAACTGCTAATCCTTGTACAGCCAGAAACTGTTTCAAGAAGAAGCCTCATAATTAGAGAATTTGAGATATTACGCTTTGATTCATTCAGAATTCAAAACAGAGGGTTTTCTGATTTACAAAAAAATCACCCCATAACTGTAAAGCCATGTTGGCCAATCAGAGGCTGAAAAAAACGTTAAAACTGAATCTGATAGGTAACAACAATGACCTCACAAAAACAAAAACTCAACTTGAACTGTCTTGTTCAGACATGGAAAAGAGTTTTTCCGTTTATCAGTGAATGATAGTGAGTAAGGCTCTATCCCCATGCAGCCCTTTAACTTTCCACTGGCCTATGATTACAACTAGCTATATATAGGATAATCAGCATATGGGACTTCCCTCATTCTCATAAAGGGAAATGAGGCATATGTATGGTGTAGCCTAGCTTGGCTCTGCACAGCGCAGCAGAGCCTTGCATGCACACACACAAAGACAGCATGAAGAGTGTAGATGTGGGTACGGAGGACGGGAATGAGGCAAACGGGTTAGTGTTTTAGATGTAGCTACAGGCATACAGCATGTTATAGCCCTGTAAATGGCAGATGCAATTATTATGCTTTTAGTCACACTAGCAGGTGAATAGCAATTCATAGCTGTTCATTCATCTGAGCTCGTAACTGTCAAATACCTTGGACTGTATAATAAACTGTATTTATTTTCCCTATTTGCTCTTTTATTTTCAACAGATGAGTTGTTTCAACAATTTTCAGTTATTTGTTTTTGTTTGTTTTGTTCTGTACTCACTTTTCTTTTTTTTTTTGTACCCGTGTAATGGCCCAATATCCCCACAGGGATCAATAAAGTTTTATCTAATCTGCACTAATCCAATCTATTATGCACATCTTGGCAGAGAGGCCTCTTTTCATTTCTCCTTTTCCCTTCACCTGGTGCCTTCAGACTGTCCCACGGCAATCCTTGGCTCCTCTTGCAAGCTACAAAAGCATCACCGCAATCAAGTGAGGAGAGTATCTGGCCATGAGTATCCCTATGCAGCTCACAGCGGACAGGAGAGTCTGATTCATAGTGGGCCACTCTGCTCTTCATCACTTTAATAAATGGCCCAAGGGGCTGGGAACATTTTTGCCTGCTACAGAGGAACTGATCAGAATGGGGACATTCAAGTCCTCCGTCTCTGCCACTCCTGTTACCTTGCCCACTTCCTTTTGTCTCTTCTTCTCCCTCCTCTCTCTCTCTGTTACCGTCTTTCCCGGCCATGTCTGTCTGGGTGTCTGCCTTAAACAGGATGGATTCTCTCGGTACTTTAAAGGATGGCTACATCAGAGGGCCAGCTGGCCTCACTCCTTCATCAGCGACACTGACCTTCTGCTTGTCACCGCTTAAGCGGCCGTCACATCCACTCCACAGGCTCATCGGCCACTGCCACAGGGAAAAAAAAGCTAAAGAGCCACCTTAATCCAATACAGCGTCCGAGAGCCACGTAAACAGCCAGTGTTTTATGTACTGGAGCAGACGTGGTCTGTGTGCAGTGCTGTGTAGGGATGTATGCTGCTGTGTAAAGGGCCAGCGATGATAGTTTTGTCACAAATCCCTCTGGAGCGGGATTAAAATTTATGACTGAACTTATCTAAAAGTTCAAGATTATTTCAAAGCATAGATGTGCTGATGTCTATTACTGTGGAATTTAATGAAGATAGTGTAAAACTTACCTTTTAACAATCAGCACTTCAATCATTTGAAAACCTATTTATTTCAGAGGTTTGAGCAATCAAAATCGTGCTCTTACCACGAGGCTACAGCACCTTCATCAAACTTTAACCTTGTGCAATGAAAGCTCTGTGAAGAAAAAAAGATACTGGCTCTTTAACGACTCCTTCACTTACAGTGCCGGGGCAACCCTGGCTCTTGAACATATACTGACCTAAAGATGCAGTGACACAAAAAGCTCAAAGATAATTAAATATTGATTTTTGTTTTCTAATCCTATATAAAAATTGTCCTGAGACTCCCAGCGGTAGTTTTCACCCTCAGTAAAAGAGGGGGAAAAAGTCTGGATTGGCGGTTAACCTCTATTTCATGTAGGGGGTGTCGGCATGGGGGTGATGGGATGGGGGTGGCAGCGATGCCGATAAGTTCTTGGCTCCAGCCTTGAACCTGGCCCGCACCATTACTCTCCTGCTGCTGATGACACTGATCCCCTCTCTAATCTTTCTCCTGGAGCGGACCATGGCAGGCTGCCTCTGCACCGCATGCCCGATTGATATTCTCCTCACCCAGCTCCCCCCATGTTGAATTTACACCCCTCCCCTCCTCCCCAATCCACTCCCTTTTTTTACTACCCAACCCTGATACCTCGCTCCATCTCTTCCCGCGCACAGAAGCAGAACTTTGAGATGACAAGGAGCTCCCCCTCTCTCTCTGTCTCTCTCCCTCGCTTTTTCTTTCTCTCTCTAAAAGAAAAGACATTTCTCATTCAAATGTTCTCCCTTTCTCTTTCACACACACTCAGCACAAAAACACTTAACAAACTAATTCACAAATGAGTGCCGTTGGCCACGAAGTCAGTAGAATTAAAAAGTTAGCCACTGGTAATCAATAATGTAAATAAAACTGCAATAACATTAATTCACAAAATGAGGTGGAGACATGAAAGCAGTTTGCTTCCGTGTGGCAATGCTCAATCAAAGACGTAATACAGGAAAGCTCTGCCAAATGAGAATATGCACAGTATGACTGATTCTCAACTACATGGTCAAATGCTGTTATTGTATGTGTGTGTGTGTGTGTGTGTGTGTGTGTGTGTGTATGTGTGTCATAATTTTTGCAAATCACAATGTAGCAGCACTCAATCAACATTACGATGTCCACGACTTATGTTATGAAATTTGTCTGTCAGGAGACATGGAAACAGGAGCAACAATACAAATGCAAATCTTCTACACACAAACACACACACATGCACGCATGCACGCGCACAAACATCCTCAGACACATGCATATAGATGGAGCATGCCCTGCAGGGGGCAGCAGTGACCAGCCCAGTCTCCTGAACCCACAGTGCATATGCATTAACTTTTTATCCCCTCCATCATGCATGTAGACAAACAAACACTCCTCTGGGCTTGTGGACCAATAAAAAGTGATCTTATTAGCCCCCCTACCTCCCAGGCTCACTGCACCATCAACCTCCTCCCCTCCCCTTCCTTCACCCAGTGGAACATACAACACAACCTGCTGTCACCTCCGCCACCAACACCCCCACCCACAAACATACACAAACACACACCTCTGTATCTGTAACTCCTGTAGCACCACCTGCACCGGCCCGTGTGTTCAGCGCTGTGCATCCTGATCCTCTACTTCATTAAATAACACTCCAGCACTGCCACCGTGGCCTTCACTCGCTAAGTGCTCCCCCATCGCCCCTCTTAACCCTGCTCTCCTCCTGCGTGTAACTGAATGGATAACCCGGTTAAGAAAAAAGGGAGAGAGCAGGGCAGATCCAATCCACAGATTGAAGTCGCAGCTTCACGCTAGTTAGTCCCAGGTGGGTCCGTCAGTAGGGGCTACAAGGGAACATGGCTTCTGCTATTATGGTGATGCCACATAAGCAGTGAAAATATAGTGAAAAACATTGTCTGGATTTGGGCCAAATAAGACTTTTAAAACATTTCAGTGTGTTGAGATACGGCATGTTTAATTGCTGTGACTTTTATTTTTCTACTCAGGGATGTTTATTCAAGGTTGCATGCACAAGCACCCTCATGTTTTATTTACAAAACTGCTTCAATTGCAATTAACTTATTTTAAAAAGTCTTCTGACCAGTAACAAGGTGATTGAGAATAACAGTGTTCACCCATGAAGCATTTAATATAGCTCACCAAACGATTTAATGAAATTAGTTTGCCTGTTGAAGTTGAAGTGTTGAATATTTTTTTTTGTGTATGCATTTAATTTGTCAGACGTGTTAATAGACCTATGATTAAAAAAAACAAACAAACATTTTTTTTTCTATTTTTACATAGTGGATATACACAATACATTAGTTATGTGAGATGTCACATGAATTAAATATGCAAAACTTCACCCGCACAGCTGCAGACTGCATGTTGTGGCTGTGGCCAGCCTATGAGAGATTATTCTGTTTGTTACATGCTGCTGATACTCATACCTGAGCTGTTATTATTCCTCCGTTATGCAGTGTGTGCTGATGTGATCACTGTATTGCAGCCCCAGCAAGTATTGCATGGAAGTATAGTAAGAAATGATTGAGGCCACCATATGAAATGTTTGATAAATCATGGTGTCAGTCACCAGCTGACTGAGCTACTTCAGCTAACTGAGCTTGTAAAGTTTGCTAAGGTGTATCAGAGGCTTCTCCTCTAACACCAGGAGCACACTGGATGTGTACAGTGTGTGGCAGCTGTGGAACTTGGATCTTGGTTTTTATTTCAGCACCCATGTTAGACATACTGGCTGTCACATGTGCTTCGGATGCACATCTCACACCTTGTGCCTGCATCACATGATGTAAAGACTTGGCATGTTGTCTATTTGTCACGCATGATGTACATGTTTCAGAGGAGAAATAGACAGAGAAAAGACATATGATGTCATATTGACATCATACCAGAAACATTACATAGACTGGCACCTTCCACTAAAGTTTTCTGTCTCTATTTTTTAACCATTATGGCAGGTGCGTGCAGAGACAGAGGTACTTTATTGACGATTTCTATTAGAAATAAATAAGAATGTAGAGAGTCAGAGCTGGCAGTAGCAGGAACGCATAAACCACACAGCCACTGTGAACACGTGCTTTTCTGCAGCAGGTCAGTGATGGCAGCTGCATCACATGCACACACATCACAGACAGTGTATTCCCAGAGTAATATCATTCATTCATTTATCTTCTATGGCAAAACAGTAAAGAAACCGTCAAAGACAGGATTGGTTCCTCAGGTGTGTCACATAGAAAATGTAACCAAAGGCTGTTTGACTCAGATATTTGAGACAACAAGCGCAACACACACTGGTTACGGCCTGCTACAGCATGCACAGGCGCGTCATATGCAGCCCATAGAAGCGGAAGAAAAGTAGGGGCTGCGCGGCTGGATGAACTGGAATCGCTCCTTGATGGCTGTGTCTTGTAGCCTATCACATAAAAACCACCATATTACAATTAGGTTGATTTTCATTTAAGTGGATCTTGAAAAACTGCTCTAACTGAAGCTTATTAGACATTGTGACAATAGAAAAGCTGTCACATAGTTAAGTTGATGTACATTTACTATTGGAACATCTTTCATCAAATGCATACATAGCTCAGGTCTGTGGAGCCTCAAGACTCTATATTACAGCCTGTCTGACACCTTCTTTTTATTCACTTAAGGCTTGCCCTCTATTCCTCAGACTATTTGTTTTTAACAAACCTTTGCTGTCAGTGTCAACTCTGTTATTTCTTGCACCTTTCTTTAGATAAAATGATAAAGAGCTGAATTCATGGTGTGATTCCCAGGCTATAACCACTATTTGATATTCTGTGTATTTACCTGTACACTCTCTCCTTAAAGATTTCTTTCATCAGTCTTTTTGAAAACAAGTTTATTTTCCATATTCTGAAACTGATCACAATTCACTACAGAATTTGCTGTTGGAGGCTGAAAGGTGTTATTTTACAAAAGCCATGTGTTGAGGCTACAGTCCTCACCGCAGGCGACCCCGGTTCGAATCCCGCATCGAGCGGCCCTTTCCTGCATGTCACCACTCTCTCTCGACTGTGCTTTCCATTAAAAAAGCCCCCAAAATATACTTAAGAAAAAGAAAAATCTCACCAGGTACTAATCTCGGCATTGCTTCGTTTCTTTTTTAATATAGAATTCATCAACACTCATTTTTCATTCATTTTTCCAGCCTCCAGCTGAAATCTTAGCTGCTGTTATTACAGACGTCTGACCACAGCCCTTGGACTCACCTCCTTTGTTGAGCTGTTTAACCCACAGTAGTGTATGGCTGACAGGAAAACTATTAGTGATTATTAGCTATAATTAAATACTTACAAAAACAGAAATATTTTATGACAATCTGCTGGGAGAGACTCCAAGACTGGATATTTAGTTATTTGTGTCATTGTGATTTTGAATTGTGTTTTTTTACTCATGGAAAAAAAACGGTTCACAAAACAGACCTACAGTATGGGTCTTTGATTGCAGAAAGGATACAATGCTGTTTTCTAATACAAGAGAAAAGGATGGATGAGTGTATGTTCAAATTCTGTTGCAGTAACATCATTGTGTCAGATTCATTGTAGAGCAGCATTTTGTTTGATGTCACAGGGTTCGATTACAGACTCTGAAAATGAATATGTGCCTTGAAGGAGCAGATGATAAGTGATACATCAGGAAAATTTGAAGTAGAATTTAAGCACGAGCATGACAGTGACGACTCAGATAACATAGGCCCAAAGGCAAAACAGCAGACCCCTGTACGGTTTACATAGCTATTCAGGGAGATATCGGTTAGTAAGTCACTGAGCAGTTACAGTAGCCTATGTGTAAGTATACAAACACTGTATACAAACCATAGTAATTATTCATCTATGTATGTGGCATTACATGTGATATAGATACTGTAGTAATGTGTAATTAAATTACAGCTATCATCAAAATGCTGGTGATGACAAACAGGCTGTGCAAGGTTTATTTTTTTCTGCAGACAAAGCAGTTCAGATGTGAAGTCTAAGAACATTCACTAACGTATTTCAGCAAATATTAACTTGGAGAAATCATTAGATTGTGAAATTACATTCTACAGGGCATCACCAGATTGAGTTAATAGTGCTGCAAAGTGATCAAAAGTAATCAAATGTAAAATAATACATTGTTTTAATTAAGTAATTTTAATCACATGTTGCATTTCCAAAGTAACCTTCCCAACATTTGTTTTCATATAAACAAATGAAATGTGCTTTGTGAGTTTATTATTGTTAACACAGGGTTCAGAAAAGTTTATGAGACATTTTATATTATTAACAATATGCTCAAAATGTGCTCTCAAAAGACGCATATGCATTTCAAGGTTAAAACAGACATCACCCTCTAAATAGCAAACTTAGAAAATTATGTCTTAACAGTGTGAGATTTTTAACATTTCTCCTGTTTGGAGGCTGTCAGTGCTGCAGAGAGGCATCTATCTGCTCCTCTGTCTCAGCGTGACCGCAAAGACCTTGAGCATGTGCGCCTATTAGAGCAAAAGTCTGGCTGGATCCAAAATGAATTTGTACATGACGGCTCTGTCAAACATCCATACGCCTCTTTCTACCCCCACTAGCAGCTCACCCAAACGCCCCAGACAGGCAGACAGGTGGACGGCACGCGCAGGGGCAGAATGGTTCTGGAGGGGGTGGGGGTGGGGAGGGTGATATTGATTCAATGTCTACTGTACTTGGAGAGAGAGGGGGCCAACGGCACTTTTCTTACAAGGCTAACTCTGGACCAATCTCATCACACATTCTCTCAGGGGACTTGTGTTTTTTTTTTTCTTTTTACCTTCTCCCCCTTTTCTTTTTTTTTTGTCTGCAATGCATTCATTCTTTCATTTTTATTCTGTTAAAGGCAAAAAAAAGAAAACAAAAAAAAAAACAAGGTCGACAAAGGTTGTCCTCCCAGCAGTCAACAGCGGGAGGAGGAGGGTACAGATAGCTCTCTAGAAGACAGGCCTGAGAGCCGAGATATCCCACAATGCAGCTGATAAGAAAGTGGGCCATATAACCTTTGGTGGGCACGTGACAGGAATGCAGACAGCGGACAGCGTTGTGAAGAGGAGGGAAGATTCTGCTGCTGCTGCTGCTGCCGCCGCTGCTGCTGTTGCTGTGGCTGCCACACTTGAAAGATGAAGTCAAAGTCGGGGGAAGGAGGGAGGATGACGAACGAAGGCGGTGATAAGGAAAAGAAGATGCTAGGTGCCAGAGAGAGAGAGAGAGGGAGGGAGGATGAAAGAGAGGAAAGTCAGATAAAGAGGGGGATTGAGGGGATGGAAGTGTAGGAAAACGGTGTATGTTATGTCTCACTGAAAAGGAAAACAACAATTGGCCTGGCTTTATGCCAAAACTTTAATGTGGAATAAGCCAAGAAGACAAGAAGCTGGAGGGAGATCCAGGAAAACAGAGCTTGAAATATTATTTTACATTGTTTTTAGCTTCATCACTTCTTTTTTAACTCTCACAGTTGGAATAGCAGTAATTGAAAAGTAACGAGAGTCTACTTTGACAGCCAGTCAAAGCACCTTTTCTTAAATTCTTATCATTTCACAACTTTGACTTTGCGGAACACTGTATCTGAATCCCTTGTTCGCAATTAGACTGGCTGAATTAAATCAATACACACTGTTGCTTTCTGCACAGCCATCACTGGGGATCATATGCTACATTCAGCGGCTCCCATCCCAGCCACATGCTAACACATATCAGCATGATTTGCTCCAACGTGGGAATAATTGACCCTGAACAATTATTACAATGAGAGCTCTCATTTTTCTTCTCCTCAGTTTCCCTTGTTTCCCTCCCAGCCTCCCATGCCGAGCTTGGCAGAGGCTCCCCTTGGTCTCTAAACTGAGGACTTGCTGCGCTGCAGCAGAATCTCAGGAAAGATGCCTCGCAAATGAAGTTCTCCTCTCCATCTCAGGAGACTCTGTCGCCATTTGTTTTCATTATTTTGACAACCCTTTTTAAGGAGCTCTCCTTTCCAGCCTCAATCCGCCTCTCTCCAACTCTCCTTCTGTGCCCCCATTCCCCCCATTTACTTGGAGCTCATCCCGAGTGAGGTGCAGTGATGTGTTTCAGTCACAGCTCTCTGCCTCAGAAGACATGAAGAGGGCCGGGCAGGGAGGGGGGCAGAGAGGCGCTTCCTCACCTAGATAAATAGACACCTCCCGACTCTCTCTTTTCCCTCACTCCCTCTCTTTTCAGTGAGTCCTGAGAGGTTCTGCATCAGTCCAGACCAGGTCAGGTTTGGCCCTCCAGCTCTATTTCCAGGCTTTTGGCAGCTTTTAACACTAGAATGAAATGAAAGAAAAACATGAAGAAGAAAATCCAGTTTGGGGGTGGGGTGGAGGAATAAACTCATTTCTACCATTTCACTCTTGCTCCACAGACATTATTTACTTCTCAGGAAATGTTGCCATCCTTCTGGAGGTCATACCATTATACCAGTAAATTGAGAATATGTTAATCATCGTTTTCCATGAATATTCAATGCAGGTCATATTATTCAATATAGCCATTACCTTAATTGTACTGTAATCAATGCTAAATTGACATTCTCTTTGTGCGTGTGTGCACACTGACAAAAGCAGCTGAGAGGATGGAAAATATAAGAGATTGGATCTGTAACTGAAACAAAGCAATGCCCTGTTGCACATTCCCAGACGTGTTCATGTTCAAGCCAACATTTTCTTGTTAGTCCCTAAAGTGAGGTACCAAAGTATCTTAAACAGACTGATTTGTATATTCCTGAAACAAAGACCTCCAACATCAACACTGCATCGAGGGTAAACAAATTGTCCTCTCTCCCTCTCATCTGAGTTCACCTCCACTGCATTATGCATCCTGTTTCAAAGCTGGTCTTGATTTGTCTTTGGTTTCAGCCCTGCTTTACTACCACACCAACAGAGAAATACATGAACTCAAAAGGAAAAGTTTAAATCTTGTGGGAGAACAGACTGTTCACACATCTGGCTGGTTGCTATACAGTCCAGCACATACTTTTTCTAGCATGCATATGGGTGGAGTTTTACACTCAGGACCATGTAGTGAGTGTTCAGACAAAGGAGAGAAATTGGACGTTAAATTCATTACAGCTCTTTTACAGTAAACATCTCACCTGACCTGCCTTTACTCTCACGTATCACATGGGCGAAAAAGTATTCGCAAGACTGTCATGTTTAAGTCCACACCCTGGTTTCGGAAATGGAAAAAGTTACATGTGGCCGTCTTTCTTACAAATATCAAAGTCAGCAATGCTCCTCCTATTTTGGGGGTCTGTGCTGTTGGGTTTGGTGTTTTTTCCTTGAACTGTCAGCTAAACAAAGATGGAAATAAGTCATGTTGAATCACTTCCAATGTAGCGATAAAGTAACCGAAAAGTTCCCCTCAGTCTGAAACATGCAAGGCTTTGGTGTCGGTCCATCAGGAAGAGGTTTTTCACCATATAACGACCTTCTTTATAGACCCTTTGGGTTTCAGAAGTCAATGTTGTGGTGTGCCCATGGGATTATTGCAATATTCCATACCCTGCTGCTGTTGGGATAAGATAAGATAAGATAAGATATTCCTTTAGTTCTACACTGCAGTGTAATGGAATGACAAAATATTTTGAAGGATAAATAATTGACAAATTTGTACAATTCTATATTTAAAAAATGAAATGTTTGGGGTTAATTAAGTTCATATGATCTTAACATAGTGGTAGTTTCATCATCATGGCATATATCCCATGTGCAATAAAATAAACTTTCTCAAGCTTGTCACTACCATGGGTGTTACCTTCTTCACTCAACTTGTCCGGTTGGGAACAGTGTTCTTTCCACCCCCAGCTTCCCACTTGTGCTCCAGCTCAGTATCCCCAGGAATTACGTCAATATTGGGAAAAAAAAATCACACACATTATGATTTACATCCAATGCCAATCCTTTAGTGCCAAAGGGAGGGTGAATAAATGGATCAGCTCATAGTGCACCTCACATAAATACAAGAGTGCAGAGTTTGCATCCCCTCACTGACCTGCAGTTAATGTTGCCCTTTTGTAATAACCATAACTGTGATCATTGCCATACCTCAACCAAGTGACCCACCGAGTAACCAAACAATACATATATCCACATGCATATTGTGTTTAAAGTTTGGCATCCAAAGTGGTCATTATTGAATATAGTACAGGGTTTGGCTCTGTTACAAAATATTGTTGTTAGTTTAAAGAATAACGTACTGAAAATGTGTATGAACACATGCAGCCTGGGTGACAGAAAGGAACAGATGACCATTTGAATGTACGAGACAGAAAAGAGAGTGAGAGAGAGAGGTGAGCCAAGAGAGAAGGAGAGAGAGAGCGACAGACTCAAGGGATAGATAGGGATAGTTTACCACCAACGTTCCTTTGCTCGGCAATGATAGCCAGTGAAGCAGAAAAGTGAATTACCCTTCTACTCCAGCACTTCTTAATTTAATATCTCCGATGAGCAGCTTCAGCTCTGGATTGGGCCAGGGTGTGCACATTTGTGCTGTGTCACAAAACATTAGACACTGTCGCTGCTATTCATTTCTGTATGGTAATTCTGAGGCACACCTCTTACTCTGGGCACCCAGGGACATCTCTCTCCAGATTTTCTATTTTGGGTGTTTTATTGGGAGAATTATCATCCATTGATGTATATTTAGCTCCTTTTTGTCGAACCGCAGAGGAATATGTAGTGGCTGATTGAATAAAAGGGCATACCTATTTCCATTGCTCATCTATTTTGCCTTCATTTTTTGTTTCCCCAGGAAGGAACTTGTGCTCAAGGGTAATAAAACAATATGAGTGTGAATGAAACCAAATGGGTTCGACTGTTAGTTACCGCTGTTCTACTCCAAAGTTCATACGATAACACAGTTTTTTTTATCCATCTTGCTTTACTCGTGTTCATATGAGCCAGTTTTCCATCCGGGCTTAGCAAGTCAAAACAGTGGCAAAGTGCCAACAACTTCAATGGTCTAATGATTGTGTGAAAGTGAAAAGGTTACCTGGTCGTTTCACTTATCAAGAGTTAGCTCAACCATGAGATGCTTCTCCGTGGCTTTAAGGATGGTGGCGACTTGATGGGATCATTGTGGGTGGCGACTTTCTCAGCGCTGCGTGCTAAGTGTTTCTGTGTGTGCAATTGGTGATAGGGTACCTCATAACCTGCCCCCCCCCCCCCCCCCCCCCCCGCTCTCCTCCTCATAGCAAGGCAATTGGCAGGCAAACAGCTGCTTGGTCTAAGCGGGTTGCATATCAATGGCTCTAATTAATTGGATTAATGGAGAGGGTTCTGGGATTTGGGGAGAGGCTGGAGGAAGCATTTCAGCGGAAACAGAATTGCTGTCCCTGAGGGCAGGGGGGTCGTGAGGGAGCTGGGAGGGGGCACACGACTGAATATGGATGAGGAAAAATTGAGTTAAAACAGAGGAGACTGCGGCATTCATTAGACCGCCCACCCTCTGAAGTAGCTGCTTAATATGCGTGCTATTACTATGCAAATCAGCGATAATGAAACGCAGAGGATTTTTTTAATCAGAGGAAGAACAAGCAGATGTTGGGAGGGCTTGGAAAGAAGTGCCATGAGTGTTTGTGTGTGTGTGTGCGCACATGTCACTGTCTGTGTGAATATTTGAGAGTATGCACATGCCAGAGCTGGAAGGTGTTGAGTCCTTTGCTGAAAAGAAATAAAATAATGCAATCAGTTCTTTAAAGCAGTCATAGCTACTGTGCAGAAACTCCATGTGAACAAGCTATCTGGGGGCCTCACTCAAACTGATTAATCTTCTCTGCAGGAGTTGCATTAAGAAATCAGAATTAAGAACAGGTTATTTATTGGAGAGATTTGTGTTGGTGCCTTGGGGAGAGATAAAGCTTGATCGACTCGTACCCGACCAATCTCTGCATTGCCTACGGTGATCTGGTAAATCCCCGCGGCAGTCCTCCCCAACTGGAGACTCAACACTGGGATACACCAGCTGCGTTGGAGGGTCTGGTCCTCCTGCTGGCAATAGAGTGGAGTGGCATGTGTGCGTGTGTGTGTATATGTATGTGTGTCTACGTCTGTGCATGTGTACGTGTGGAGTTGTGCAACGAGCTGAGAATGACACTATGTGTTTGTGGCATCTCATATACATCAGTGAGTGTTGTATGGTCTGGTAAAGACTCCTGCATGGAAAGCTTCTCCATGTAAGTGGCTCCCCGTGGCCCCTTTGCTCTCACACGCTAATCAAGGCGTTTCTCTGTGGGCCTGTTACATTAAGTGTTCTCTCAGCACAAGTGGAGGAATCAGGCAGACTGGATGAAGTCATCGATCATCAGGCAGCTGCCTTTTTAGCAGTAGCTGCCCTGCAGCACCGAGTCTGAGCGGGATGTTGGATAGACAGGGGCTGCATGGAGAGGCCTGGTTACCAGCCTGTGGTGTCACTTGTGGGTTTTCTTTCCTTTGCCATTTAAATAGATACATGCAAACTCCCGTGTTAATTGAGATTAATTAAACAAGAGACTGAGGGTGATTTTATCTGGTCAAGATCAATACAATGAGGCACATGGATTACTATAGACAAGAATGCAAACATTTGTGTTGTGTTGAGATGGACTTGACTATTGCAGTAGTCTAATACAGTTGATTATGTGTGTTGTTCATATGTGCGGGTGAATGAAAAAGAAGAGGTAAGAGGAGGGTAAACAAATTAATGTGTCAGGCCTTTGCCTCAATAGATTGTTGTCATTAGGTGGAGAATGTCAAGTGGGTCCTCCCTGGTAGGCCGTACAGAATATTACAGGAGTGAATCTCCATCCTGTTTGACTCCCCATGGCACAGTAATAACAACAATCTAATGATGCACAATACATCAGGTGTACTGAAGTCCCACTGTCCCGGAGCCAGGCTGGAATTTGATCTCAGGGTTGATAATGAGAATGGTGATGATGATGAGGTGGCTGAGTGATGATGATGGTGGTGTCCCTTGTTAGTGTGTCTCAGTCCTAATTAGAGAGGGTTATTACAAGGCTGGATTTAAGAGCTACAGTAGGTAGACCAGGCAGACTGAGACGGGTCTCACTGATTAACAACCCCTAAATAAAATCCATTTCTGCCATGCAGGCTCACAGCTATTATGGGGAATTATTTTGCATGCCCAAAAGTTCTTACAGCCACAAATCAAATCAATGTCTCATCCAACTTGGCCCCTTAACATTCTTTAACAATATAAGGAAACAAAGGTCATGCATGGACATTTATCATGGTGATTTAGTGACTTGTGAAATGGTCATTCATGGATGATTTGGCTTTGGAGAAGCAAAAACAAAGGACATCTAACACAGCACTATTCATTATTAATGTCAGGGACTCCGAAAGACCACGTTGCCCTGCATGGACCTCATCAACGTGCAGTTTTGCAATCTAACAAAACAGGATGAGTGTGCCTGTTCAGCCTATAAGATCCATCCAGCGTTATAACCATTTTCTGATTAGGTCCATATTGTACATGTTGAATGGAAGTGCAATCTTTATTCTGGGGTCATTCACAGCGTAACGAGATGCGCAGGATGAGAGTCTGCATTGAGAGTCAACGATGCACTGCACTTATTACACCGAGAAAAAGAGCCATTGAGCCACAGCATTGATAAGTAGTGCTCTGGCTGCCCCTCGCAACACTGACACCAGCTCAACCAGCCAAGTCCTACTTTGGACTCAAACTGTGAAGGTCAAAAAGGATAAATCCTGCAACGCTCCGCCGCTCCGTAGGGATGTCTCGGTATGTGTGTATGTGTGTGTGGGTGTGCATGCATGTGTGGAAGGTGTGTGTCAAGGCACTAGAAAGAGCACATAAAATCATC
Source organism: Trachurus trachurus (assembly GCF_905171665.1). Taxonomy (NCBI): domain Eukaryota; kingdom Metazoa; phylum Chordata; class Actinopteri; order Carangiformes; family Carangidae; genus Trachurus; species Trachurus trachurus. The sequence goes on from NC_139895.1 coordinate 27,162,326, forward strand.
ACACAGCACAGCACTCAGATATTAAATTGAGCTGCTTTTTTGTTCACATTTTCCACTGTCACTACCTCCAACACTCACAAGCTGTATATTGTTTAAAAAAGTTGCCAAATCAATGACAGATATCACTGCAGATCTCGTCCTCCAAAGATCACAGGAGTGTGCCAGCGTGTTATCCCACTGACACGTTACTGTATTTTAGAAATCCACCCACAGAAATGTGCGAGTATAGTTTAAACAGCACCAGAATGCTGTTTTGTATTGTTCTTTAGCACGATCCGGCAGTTCATCTTGTAGTTTCTGTGTTTTTTAGAGTGTTGTCATGAACACGAAATCTGTTTGGATGTGTGTCTGTGTGTGCTTGCCTTGGTTTTCTTTGTTTGCATCTGGCCTTGGCATGAAGGGGCCGGGAGGTTTGGTCAGAGAGGCGCTGGCTGATGTCAGCTGGCCACTGGGCACACGGTTCAGTCGCATCAGATTGCCATCACGGACCGGTTTTGGCGTTGACTCTGACGCGCTCAGGCTAAGTCTCCTGTCTCCGCTTCCCATCCCCCTTCTTCCCTTAATAACTCCAGTCTCTTTGTCTGCCTCTGCGAGTCTAGATGTGGATTTGTGTACTGGTAATGCTTTGGAACCAATTCATCATTCATTTTAAAATTACCTGACCAATTATTGTTGGTGTAATACCCAACTAATTCTGAGCAGTTACACACAAAGCCACTGATCGAAAGTATCATCCTGCACGATGTGCAGGTGGTTCACAGTTTCAATTTCACACAAGCCAAAGTCTATTTACTTCCAGTTGAGCTTGTTTTTTTCTGCATGGGCAAAGCATGGACCTCCTTGATATCTATTCTGCTTCAATTAGCAACAGATGCCTCCTTGCAGAGCGCTAACCGTAATTGTACGTGATGAGCAAAGCTAATCGCCCTAGTGCTTCCTGACCTTCCTACAGCTGTGAGGGGGAACTACTCCCACAGCCCCTTCTCAGATCTCTTCAAAACACACACACACACACACACACACACACACACACACACACACACACACACACACACACACACACACACACACACACACACACACACACACACACACACACACACACACACACACACACACACACACACACACACACACACACACACACACACACATGCTCCCCAATATTTAAAAATTGAGGGTAGCTGGGGGTACTGGGAATGAGGCTAGCTTTGGTGACCGCAAATTAGCTGCTGTAATTGCATATCCCTCCCTGCGCCCATAATTTTTCAGGCCTGTTTGGTTCAGTGAGGAGAGTTTGTTTGTTTTGGTGTCAAGGCGATTTAGAATCAAAATGAGGACCTCCGGCACACATGTGGACCCCCGAGCCAAATGGCAGCACCATAGCCTTAAATAGCCCCGCCTCTCCCACTGCACAGTGCAGCCCAGAGGGGGGACGGCAAAAAAGAGCAGGAGGAGGGAAGTACAAACTGTGTTCACTTGAGCATTTTGCCTGACTTTCATGGTTTTTGCTGCTGGCTAATACAAATAACCAGGAGCGCTGCAAAAAAAAAAAATTCTGGGCCCCATGACAACAGTTTAACGGCAACTCCGACACAATAAATATCTAAAAATCCCTGGCATGGTCAAGGGCCTCTGTCCAGCTGCGCCCCCTCTGAATCATACATGGTCACCCCAGAGAAAATAACTTTTTTCGGGCACAATTAAATCACCATTAAAATGTTCATGGGGAATATAGTATTTCAGTATCAGGATAGTGTTTGTTCTCATTGTCTCATTGTATACTTTACATAACGACATACCGTACCACTACTGCCACTGGTTTTACACTGTATGTGGAATTATACTGCATGTGCCTTTTTACTATGAACAAATGCTGAATATGAAGTGGTTTCAACACAGTATCCTCCTTGTAAAGTTATTCAAACACTATTAATGTCATCATCCAAGATAGACAAAAAATTCAATCCTTGCCAAAATGGAATTTCACAAAGTCTGGAGCTTATTGTTTTGCATTAAAAGTGGTAACTCTTCAAAACCCTCAGGCTTATTGCAGAGGCTTAAGCAGAGCTTACATAAGTGTGTGAGGCAGAATAAGAGAGCTTTGTGTGCTTGTGGACCACCGGGCAAAGGAGTAAGCCAGTGTTGGGCTTACTGAAAAGTTCAATTTTTCTTATTTACCAAAGACAATGACTTGCAGATGATTTTGCTCTCCTCAAAAATGTGCAAGCTAGCAAGCAACCAAACAAGCATAAATCACATTAATTAGCTTTGCAGCTGTGGTGCAGTCCTGTTGATGCCTCAGTGGCTTCACTGAGATAAGTAATCCTTATGCCATTGTGTAAATACAAACAGCAAACCAAGATTGAACAACAAAGACCAATTAGTGCTTTGGGTTGATAATTTAGGCTCATATTTGGATTAATTGTACTCTGGAGGATCTGAAAGTAAACATTTGATTCAATCCTATCTTAATACAAGACACTAAATTACCTGAGTAAATCATCTTCATCTTCATGCTTTAACTGTGATTTAATCTTCTTCTGTTCCTCTGGTTTGTGAACTGTTTTAAAAAAAAAAGTAAAACTGTACAAGATAAATATAACTACCATTCTGTGTGAATAGTGTTAATATTTCAGTTGAATGTAATGTCTGATCTGTCTCACTCTGGCCCTGCTTCATTCTCTTCTATTTACATTACAATGGTCTAACAGATAACAACATTATATAGAGTATGTACAGTATAGTATGGAATTACTAGGAGCACTTCACTGAGAAAATGGTCAGTGCCGTATTTATACAACAAAGCACAACATGAAAATGACAGAGAAAACCATATGTCATCACCTGAATGAGCAACAAAAGAGAAATGAATTGTGACAAATTGTACAAATTGCAGCAATAGACTCATAGACCTTTAATCAGCAGTGGCACTTTTGATTTGTTTTTCTGACCAGAAGAACAATGCAGAAAGGAAGAAATAATTATTTTCACACCAGTGGGAGATTTGGATGACTCTAAAATTGGTTGCATACAACATGTCCTATTATGTCTTTCAGCCTTGGTAAAATTCCTTAATTAACAGTTTACACTGAAAAAGCTGACAAGTGATAATAGTAGGCTACATGACTACAATCTGTGCCCCATAAGAAAAGGTGCATGTGCAGAAAAAAAAATATTTTTTCTCATTTATAATGTTGGTCTGGTGCTGAAAATTGTGGTTGATGTAGTGTGCCAGGTTTTTATGATTTAACATCAAGATTGTGCAACCAATCTGGGTCACAGCAAACATCTCTGTTAAGCTCAATTTGTGAGTTTAAGAAAAACTCTTGTGCCAGTTATTACCTCAGTATGTGGAGCCACTTACCCATTATTAGCAACATGCGGTTATGTCACTGAACAGACTTGATTTCAAACCAAATGATGAAACTTACACTTTGCAGTTAAACTATATCTACATACATGAAGCATCTGAGCCTATTTGTAGCTTTGCATTAGAACAGTAAAGCCAGTTAATTTGGGGTTTGGGAGTTGCTGGCACTAAAGTGACATTGAAGCATGACATTATAGTTACAAGATGATTTCTGGTGAAGGCACTGCCAAACACCAAAGCTATGAATGTTTATCACTGAAGCTATTGCCAAAAACCACAAAAACAAGAATGTTGAAAAAATATGGACTTCATTTAACACTTTAAACAAGTCGGTACCACCCACATGACAGCATGATTTCCTTTAGTTACTTAAGTTTTTGTTAGGACTTTTCTGGATGTCCTATGAAGAGCAGCTAGGCAGGATTAGCTCTTAGCTGACTGACCTGGATCAGACTTTCCCCGTGCCACTGCCATGATATGAAGAGAAACATAAATCCTAAAAGTCGACCGCTGAACTGCACCTGATCTGATGTGTTCTTCACACGGTTTAAGTTGACTGCTGACACGGCAGTTGTCAATTGCGTGATGTTTGACACATGCCAGGGGACTCGTTCACACAGATGAAAGGTTTCAACGGAGCGCTCACATGTTAACGCTTGTCTCTGCAGCTAAATGAAGCCTGGGCACACACTGTTCATGACCGTGTCCTTTGGCCACCACAGTTAAACACCACATTGACCACTGCTGGTCAGGAGTCCAACCACCATGGCCACGGAAAATTCTCAGTGGTCAAAGTTTTCTGGGTTTTTTTCCATTGCACTATGCAGCAAAACATATTTTACTGTTTAAAAGATGATTATGAGAATAACAGAAGTCTCTGGTCAAGGCATCACAGCATAAATCGTATCAAATGAAACCATATAGAGCTTGAGTTTGTTCAGGTTTGTTGAAATTTTGGCATAAATTGTTTTATTTTGTAAAGGGGCCACTTTTACCAATAAGCCATAGTTGTGGAAAGAGCCATCCTTTGTCCTGATTTCACTCATAATCCTTCTCTTAGCAGATGTCTATCAGACATGTGCATCACATGTCTGAGCGGAACAAGGCAGGGTGGTAACACTGCATTGATTTGGTTTGGGCTCCCACCATGATATGATACCATTATCTGGTTGTAACCCTGATCGGCTCCATGTGTTTGTGGGAGAGCTGCAGCGCCAAAAAAAGAAGAGACTTCATTTCCTCCATGGAGAAAATGTTTTGAGTAAAATAAAAATTAAAGGTCTACTTAAACGTTTGACAGGAAAACACTTCACATAGAAATAAAACTAATTTATTTCGACTTACAGCTGGGATAAATAAAGAAATCAGTTGTGAACTGTTAAACTTAATTGTTAGCAGGGTGATCTTAAAAATGTCCATCAATAACCACCGGTAACCATTTTCAAAAATAATTTCCTGTACAGTGGTGAAGCATACAGTATATGTTAATCCATTAAAGTAGCATGTCTGACAGTCAAAGCCTGCCTCCCACAAATGTGTGTTTCAGAACAACCAAAGTGTCCTAACTACATTTTTATTAACTTTAACGAGGAAACATTTAATCATTGTATTATTTTTATTTTTTTTATGGTTGTGTTTGGGAACTCATTGTACTTGGTTGAGGTTGTGGTGTGACAGGCCTTGGTTGTGGAAAGATAAATGAACCACATGTGGGACTTAAGATGCAAATTCTGGTTACTTCTGTCCTCCATGTAAAAGCCCCAGGTGCCACAAAAACTTAACAAACATTTTATGGTATTGACAGCCTTTTTCTTTTTTGTAGTCAACATACTGTATAACTAGCACTAATTCAATAGATTCTGAATGCAGCATCACAGTGCTGTGTTTGTGTGCCTTCATGTGTAATGTCTCTGGTGTTATTATGTCATGATGGGACCAACTATGAACATACGAGGATATTTTATTAGTGAGATGATGTTTGAAATCTTCTAGGTAATTGTGCCACATGCAGACGCAGCTCTATGTGGATAAGTGTATTGTTTCCTAACCAGCATGCCATGAGTCACTTATGTAGTGGCTGTGTTAAACCACAGCGAAGAAAGTGCTACGGATGTGATTTACAATGCTTCATAACAGTAATTAATACAGGCCTTAATGATGTTAAGTGTAGCAAAGCTTCTAACACCCTTTGTATAATTCATGACCCCTGTGTCGTCATTCTTCTTTTCCAGTCGACATTCCCTCCAGTCTTCATGTTTCCTGTGCTGGGAAAGTTGCTGTTGCCACAGAGATGGAGCAGAAAAACATCTTTCTTTGGAAGCAGCCGAGAAACAGATGAATGTTAAAGACTACCCACCAGAGCCAGAAGACTTCTTGTGTTTAAAGCTCTTCATCTGTCTGTTTTTTCCACACATTTCTCAGTCTCTCATTTTTCATTCCTTCTTTTTTTAATTTAAAATGAAAATTGCAGAAGTGGAGGAATAATAAATATGTTGTTTTCCACTTTGTCTTCGAGATACAAACAGCAACATGTGCTTCAGGGCATAAATACTCAAACAGATGTTGACTTGTAAAGATTTTGAGCAAATGGCCTGCTAATTCAAAAGCTTATAGAACCACAGTGATAATCACAAACCAGTTTGTTCATCTGCAAAGCCCAGAGTAAATCCTAATCTGGGCCTGAACTCAAAGAAACATTTTTTTAAAAAGTGATCTCATCGTGCCAATGATGGCTGTAATATTTTTCTAAAAGTCCCCTTGAGTTCTGCCAGTGGTGGTGCCTGTGCTCTAAAAATGTCAGTCACACTGAAGAGGTTAACCCCAGCCTTATAAGTGAGCTGATGGAATATTACACAAATAGACGGACTGTATCTGATCCCAGCTCAGCATGTTGTAAGACCATCCCATTCCAATCTTGCCTCTCTCTGCCACCTCATTAAAAATACAAAGAGGGTAAAGAAGGGCCAGTCCTGAGCAATCTCTGTTAAAGCTGCCAGTGAATGCAGCCGCGTTAATGTCATTTAATGCTGTTTCATCTGAAAAGCCACATTAGAGTCAGATTTAGTAATCTAGGTTTGCCCATGCTCGTCTGTATGATGTCATTATGCTAAACTGACCTTTATAGCCAGATTAGGAGGGGTGGAAGGAATAGAAGGAGGCTTTGGAAAGGGAATTAACAAGAAATGAAAAATGGTGTATTTGGCATATGGATGATGAAGTATTCAGCAGCATTTTCAACTTAAGTGCCATCGACTACAAATCAGAATGAGAATGACAAAATGCCTCTTTGTGGTTTGATCAGCTCATACCCATGTCTTTAAATTAATGTTTAGCTCTTTCAGGAATTCCTGGTGTCAAATACGGGTCTTTTTTCTCACCTTAATAAGCTGCTGCACAAAAAAAAATCTTGATATATACAGTATAAAACCACTGGGTTTTTCTAAATCCACCGCACATTTGTTCCCTTGGACGGTCTTCAGATTCTTTCAGTCTCCCCACACTCCCAGCAGACTTATTCCTGTTCTCTTTACATTTGGACAACATCTATCAATATAAGCTGGCTGAGCTGCTGCACACACTGTACTGAGATGAGGGGGTGCAGCACACTCAGCAATCCCTCACTTCCAAAGGTGTGGAGCAGGTTAAGCACTCAGATAGGCTACAGTTCTCTTTGCCTCATATCACAGCGGGCAGACACATTGATGGCAACAGACTAATAGAAGATTAATAAATCCGGACTTAATTTTAAAATTGTGTTTAAATTGATCATTGTGGCCATCTTGAAGATTCAGCAAAGTTAGTCTGAGGTCTTTTCTTCCTGAAGAGATGGATAGTCCATCACTATCCAATGCTAAACTGGACCATACATGAACATCCCGGTGCCTTAACACTGGGTTAGCTTCACCAAGGGGAGTGGAAAAAAGGGATTTGCACATACAATAAACTCATAGAGAGTGAAGGGCAGAGGCATTACATGAAAATGTTATGACCATGTTCAGCTTTGGCAGTATTGAATTACTGGGTGGTGAACTCACTGGCCGCCCTGCTGGCACAAGGGGGGACTTTCCCTCTGCTTCCCTCCTCCTGGTGGATGAAGACGGGAGGTTTCACTCTGATGTACTGTAGACGTCTCCCGGCCGGGCAAAGCAGGAAGAAATATGGAGTTCTAGCATGAGCTTTGACACATCAACACCAGAATCACTCACACAGCCCCAAGGTATCGTAGCTGAGGTGAAACAAAGAGAGGGAAATGTTGCATATAAGAAGTGCATTTAAAAACAAACAAAAAAAACATTCACTTACACTTTAGACAAACTCCACACTGATAACGACAACTGGTATGAAAGCATTAAATCCCCTGATCAAGTGTTGGTGCATGTGAACTATGCAGGGCCGTTGTATAGGGGAGAAAGGTGATGATAATTCTAGGGGCCCAGCGCTCAGTACGGCCCACAAAAAAACCCAATAGTCTAATCTTTGTATGACTGAATTATTCTGCTTAGACCCTGACTAATACTCATAGTAATGCTGCATTAGCATCAAAACAAAGTAGGCTAAATAAAAAATTATAATACATACGTAGTCTAAGAAAAAAAGTGGAAAAGTCAGGGGTTAAGGGCCCACTTTAGTATTCTTTCAGGGGGCCCAGAATTCCTAGCAACGGCCCTGGAACTATGCACCATACATGTGGCACATTCATAACCGCTGCACACACCTGACACATACAGAACACCCAAGCGCTTCTTTACCTACATGCAGTGCATCTCTTGTCAGGTCTAGTTTCTCCTCTGCTGACATGATAAGCACTTACAGCACAGGGGGCAGATTCATCTTACACTTCCCTATCATGTCATTATCACAATGTCACGTCATTATCATAATTATTATCATGTTAAGTTTTCTCCATGGAGAAAGTAATTGATGGGTCAGCTAAATTCATCTCTATAAGGAAAAGGCATCCCCTTGTTAGTGATCTGTGAGAAATTGCCCACTGAGCATGTCTGTGGCGCGTGTGACCGAGGTGTGACTGTCAAGCTCAGCTGAGACCTGCACCAGACTGTGCTGGTGGTGGTGGTGGTGGTGGGGGGGGGGGGGTCAACACCTTTGATTACAGAGTAAAACTGTAAAACATACCCAGCACTTCAGACGAAATGGCAAAACAGAGCAATTTCCCGCAGACCGTTCTTGTGAAAACATAAGAGATCCAAGAAAGTTTGTCTCCTTTTCCTTCGCCTCGTGGGATTCTGCTGAAAATGAGTGCGCAGTTCCTTCAGTGCGGGTAAATGGGCCGCCTCCATCCTCCAGCAGAACCATGCTGCCTCTCTATAATGGCCAATCTCCTCTTCAATTGAGCCTGTCTGGCCTGAAGCTACACCAAGATTTAGAAAATATTTGTTGGAGATAGTTTGTGTGTATCAGTGTGCGCCTGCTGGAGTGATCTGTGTTATGTATGTGATCTATCTGTGGGTGTAGAAAACAGAAGCATTAAACAACAAGACAGGCAGGTGAGAGATGCTTTCGATTCTTAAGCTTTGTTACTACACAACGTGATCCTGCTTGAGTCACAGTTTATTTTGTCATGCTAAGCCTGGATGTTCTCTGTCATTCTGTCTGCTGCGCCTAAACAAACGGTTAATGTGCTGTAGGAAAAGAAAGAAAAAAAATTGTTTGCTCCTTTTTACCCATCTCAGACTCTCACCTCTTGTCGGAGACATACTCTCTGATGCCAACGGTGTCTCAGCTGAGATCAGAGTGACAGAGACAACGACAGCAGAGGGAGTGACAGTCGTGGGGACAGGAACACTCCCATGCTCAGTGCTCGTGCACTATTCCATCATTAGCCAATGAAGCCCTCGTAAAAGTGAGTTATGTGCCACGAGAGGGGAGGTTCCATATGGCACAAGTGATCCAGAAAGGCAACGTGTCGCAAAAGACCCCTAGAGCCCAACAAGTCAGCTTTTACAGGGGCCTCCCTCCCTGTCATTAATTGATTTTAATAACAGGCTGCGAGGGGGCAGAATGCTCTCATTCATTGGGCTGATGGGGCTTTTCCCTGGTCCCTCAGCGAACACTGCAGCACTTAGAGCTGTTTGTTTGGATTGCCTCTAGTGTGTGTGGCTCTCAGACTGGCTCGGTTACTCAGTCAGACACATACTCAATGTCCCAGCCGTTCACTCGCTTGCTCGCTCAAACATTTGTTCATTTACCAGCTCAATAATTTCTTCACTCAATCACTGGCCTAGTCATTTATACACTCATTTATTCATTCCTCCTCGCTGTGCGCTCACCAGGCCCATCATGCTTTTAAAGCAAGGTTCACAGGAACATGACCAGTGTCTTCTAACAGGTCATGTGACATCAGTGTCTGACTGCAGCACATGTGTGTGTAATGTTGGTTTTCAAGGAAAAATTAATTAGAGAACAATGCTCACGTATTTTTCTCAAACTAAAAACAAGGCTTCACAATCCTGCAGACATTTTTTTTCAGGGAGGTGTGCTCTTCCTTAACCCATCCTCCCATCATGTCTTTGTCTCAGTCATTCCACAGACTCAAAGTGAAAAATCCCTCATTTTGCATATTTTTACTCTTTACTTTGATTGTTCAGCAGTCTGACTGAAGCTGGGAGGGAGGGAGGGGGGGCGGTCTGTGTACCGGATGATGGGCAGGGGATAGGGGGGGAGCTAGGCCTGTCATAACTGCATAATACACCCATTACTCCTGTGCAGCAGAATTACCACTGATGGAAATGGGATTTTGGAAGATATATGGAATGTAATTATTATATACATATATGCATAGCCTTTTTTACTCTGAAAAGGAGCTTTGGTGTGATATTTTCAGGTGCCTCTTGTGTGTGTGCGTGTGTGTGTGTGAGAGCTGTCTTCACGTGTATATTTCTGTCTGTGCTGAGTGACTGCTACCTTATTTTGACAAGAGTGCATGCAGTACCTTAACATTGTGTTTTTGTGTTCACTGTTTGCAAAGTGTTTTTCATCCCCTGGATTCTTGCGACCGCTTCGTTCAACCCCTTTGGCTCTGCGGCATCCTTCCTCTGGGGTTGACCCTGTGCTGAACATCTCCTTGAAAGCTAAGGTCTGACACTCCTAAACAGCGAAGAGGGTCATGCTGACTCATTCCAGCAGCGAAGCTGTCTGAAGAGTTAACAGCCTCTAGAATACCAATTTTTCAAGCTCCCTCAACCAAATAACACACACAGAGAAACCAAATTCCCCTGCAGTGAGTAATGCCAAGATAAGATACAGAGAATATTTGCTATCGTGCACTCACTATCCATGTGAGCAGAAAAAAATATTACTTCTGTGTTGCCATGCAGAGCTTTTGCCATAATGTCCTATACTGAGTTTCTGTATTATCATAATAAGTGTGCAGCTGAAGCATGCAACACGACAGCAGGAACATGAGGCGGTATGTATGGTTTTCAGTGTGGTGTACCTTAGGCGAGGGGCCTCTGCTGGAGGTTTTCTTTGGAAAGCACCTGGGTGTGAAAATAGGGCCTCCCAGTCTGGCCTGAGAGGCTGTGTAAACACAGGTTCCAGTCGGGCCAGCCTGCACTGGACTGGACCTTTCCAAACAGAAACCATGAGTCAGCCTCAGGAACCCATCCACGTTCCTCCTGCAGGGATAATCAGCCAAATGCAGCCTGGAAAATGTACATGCTATAGGGATGATGGAGGGCCCAGGCTATATAAGAACATGTACAGTACAAGTCTGATCCATATGGACCTTTGTTGAAGAATTTAGGATTTTAGACCAGAAAACACCCCCCTCTTTCATTTTCCTTTACACTGGAACCTCTAAAACCACCAAGCAAATACTTATAGTCTCAAAAAGATCTTACAAACTAAATCAACTGAACAAAAAGACTGAACTTCTTCTAAATAAAAGGAGAAAGCCCATATGAAGTGTTGGACTCTTTGCAGCCATCTTCATGTCAGTGTCTGGTTGAGTGGAAGACTTTATTAAGGCATTCGGGCGTCTGAGCTCTGCAGAGTGGGAGTCTTTCCCCTCATCTCCGGTCTGCGTGAGTAGAGAGGCAGGGGCCTCACACTCCACTAAGGAATATTTATCTTTCCAGCTGGTTAGATGGATTAAATGACCATCCCGCAGCGAAGGGAGAGGGGAAGAGAGTTTGAGAGAAAGCGATGAGGGGATGGAGAAAGTTTGGTACAGAGGAAATGTGCCACAGGGAAAGAGAGCAGAGAGAGGGTGAGGAGTGGAAAGATGCTTAAGCTTTCTACTTAGAAGAAAATAAAACAATAAGAATGACTTAGCAAGTCACATTTACCCCCGGCTGTGACAAATATGATTGTGACTTTGTCTTCTCTTGGTGCTGTGGGGAGGAGGGGGTGGCATGGCAAAAATACACTCATGCACACAGGCACACATGCAAGTACGAATGCACACGCACACTCAATGACATACAAGCACACAGAGCTAATTAACTTCCTGACACGTTCGCGGAAATTCATTTCAAAGACAGAACGCATATGTTCATGCAAATGTGATGAGAAACCGTTAAATGCTCAAATATCTGAAGCAAATGGAAAATATTTCTCGATCACACACTCCTTTGTCAATTTGATCTTGACTTGACTTTAATTTTTTCCTCACATTTCACACTAACACTACACCTGCTGCCGCGACATAGTAAGGTCAAATTGGAGTCATGCTGATTGATATTAATTCGTCTTAATATACAGGATTGACTATATCTGCTGTGATTATTTTTTTGGCTTTGAAAACAAACATAAACAATGCCCTTCGACTTTATCGATATATTATTACCTGCATGGTTTAAATAAAAAAGGGACAAAATCTCTTTAAAAGGGGGTTTCATCCCCCCCTCATTCATTCACTCTTCAATTTAGCAGACTGGGCATTGCATATAATCAGCTCAATGATATAAGCACATGAACCACAAATAAAGGAATGTAATAACATCAAAGACCTGCCCTGTGAAATGTGATGCCGGGGTATTCAGACAGAAATGTTGAATGGATGGCAGTTATGTGTGTGTGATTGTGGTTATGCAAAGTGCAATCTAAGTGGGGAGCTGAAGTCATGGAAATTTCCCTCTGTAAAAGTGAAGCATGACAATGGATTTGGAGCATCAAGGCCCGCGGGATTATGGGGATCACATAAATCCCCCCGCGCCATAATTTTAGCAAACCACATCAAGCTCCATGTTAAGGGTTAATAATCCAGTTCCCCACCTCTTCCAGCTCCCCTTGCACCCAACCTCAAATCCCTAACATTAACACGTGTATCCAGATGTTCAGAATATAATGCCATACGCGCACACACACAAAACATGAAGGGACACCCACATAAACAGACGCTGATATGCACAGACCACAATCCTGGCAACTTCTGCACAAGCCTACTGCACACACCTTTACAAACACACACACACACACACACACACACACTGTTCTCAGGTCTGTCATGTCCCTGTGTATCTGACATCATGGCATTGTTATAACTGTTGGCAGGGTGTCATGCAGCATGCAACGAGAGGGAAACCCCCCCAACCCCCTAACCCCAACCAACTCACCCCCCCCATCTCTCCCCACACCCACCCTCTCTCACACACACATACACACATACACACTGCATCATCTGGAGCTCTAAGGTATAAGAGTAGAGGATCTTGTCGGAGGAGCCTGAAATCGATCGATGCGCTACAACAAGCTCAGCTCCTCTCCACCGCTTCAACCCCCCCATCCCCAAGACTTCAGTTAACCGTGTATGTGTGTATGTGCAGGAGTGTCTGTGTGTGTGAGTGTGATTCTCTCTCTCCCTCTGTCTCTCAGTCTGTGTCCACTTTAACATCTGTACTAGCAGTAATCAACAGTTTGCACGCACACGCACACACACACACACACACACACACACACACACACACACACACACACACACACACACACACACACACACACACACACACACACACACACACACACACACACACACACACACAGTACTTTATGTTTGGAGAGAGAAGCGTGCCACGAGGAGAGCTCGGGCTCCTTTCCTCTATTAGCCTGCTGTCGGAGGGAAGGCAGGGATAATGTATAAGCCAACAGGATTAGGAGGCAACAAAGCATCAGGCTGAAGAAATCCCTCACAGCCTTGGGGTCCAACCAAGGCCTTTGCTGCTCTTTGGCCGTGCAGAGGCTAACTGAGCCTACCCAACCAGCACCCCATTCATACTGCGTCTCCAGCTGTCATCCACTCCAGCTCTCCGCTACACTACCACTACCATCATCACTCATATTTACCCCTCCTGCTCCAATAATGATCTCTGAATACTGTACATCCTTCAAACGCGAGGTCAAATCCAGTATACGCTGCCTTATTTTCTGTTTCACAGACATGATTATAGCTTTGGGTTCTCTGCCTGTGGGAATCACTTCCATCTGACAGTCTAACCTGCTTTAACCACGTACAGTGCATCTTGTCCAACATTTGCATTTCAAAGAAGGTGCGAGCACCTACATCATGAGCTTGATGCTTGCCTAACAGCGGCGTGGCTCCCTATATAAGGTGTTGAGCTAGAAGTAAATCCATGTGATTAATCAGGTCTGAAGCTAAAACATAATAATAACCCCCTTTATATTAATGCGCAGCTCATGGCTTGAACAGCTCCGTGGAAAGGCCATTAGTCACCAGCTCCCTGCAAAGCCACAATTAAGCAGTCACATATTACTCTCTCTCTCTCTCTCTCTCTCTCTCTCTGTTTCTCTCTCACCCCCTCTGTTTCCAACTTTAATCACAGTGCTGTCTCCTTCGTTATGTATTCTGTTCCTGGGTGATCGTGTCTTTAGGCGCTGGCTTGGACAAGGAAATCATTTTATTTTCATATTTGTTAAGCCCTGCATTAACAGAAGTAGCGTAATTCCTGCGCTAAGGTACAGAAAGGCCGGGCGGAAATAGAATATTTGCCCGCTAAACAGCAAAATAATGCACCACCTCCAAGTTCAACACCATCTGCAAGAAAATGGGGAAGCTTTTTTGGAATAACTCTAAAATACATCATTACAGATATAGATATTATTTTAGAACATTTTAGAAGAACATTTTGCACCTCATCACCCACTGTTCTTTCAACTGAGAATGTGGGTGTATGAAAAAGAGAAACTGACAGATTTTATAATTGTTATAGAAATCTTATTTGAATTCAGGAGCTTACTGATTTTTTTTCTTGTGAGGGACACTTTAAAAAGCTGTCATGCACACCAACCACAGGCATTTCCTCCTCCCTTCCCTCCCCTCTCTCCCCTCTCTTCCTAGTTCTCTTTTTTTTTGTGATATCCTCTAATTTTGCCCATGCCTCTGCAAATTTGTCGCGGCGCGTGGGCCCGTTTGATTTCATTAAACAGAATATTTAAGCATAAAAATTGTTTAATCGTCTCATGTCATTAGGAGATGGATTTCATTTTGCATACATTTGCATACTTCCCCCTCAAATTAAACCAGGCAAATATGCAAATGCAGAGGCCCAGGTTATGGCGGAGGTGTTTATTGTCATCACTTCAGGCAGTTCCACACTGCAGCGCCTCCGCAGAACCGGGGTGACAGCAACATCTGGAGGCCTGGGGGTTGGGAGGGAGGAAAGGGTGGAGGCAGAAGGTGTAGGTGTGGGGATGAAGGTGTGTAATCGGCTGCTGCTGCTGCTCAATTCGGGATTTTTTTTTTTTAACACTACAATGGACTGATCCACTTCTGCAATGACTGCATCATTTAATGCACCTCCCGATAAGAAAAAAAAGAAGATCTGTCATCACACCATTCTTACTGCTTTAATTACCAACTTCATCCCCAGCGCTTTGGACGTCCCTGCACTAAAATGTATAGTGAGTCGATGAAGACATAAAACACAGCACTGTTCTTTCAACTGTAGCCTCTGCATGTGTTTTTATCAGCTGTTCTGCTGCTATTGTCCACATGGCTAAGCACTGCTGCTAATGAGGCAGTAATTAGCAACAGCGTAACGCTTCTTCACCCGTGCTTAAGTCCTCACTCATTTTTCTCCCCCCTGCACTGTAATTTTCTCATGCTGCAATTTCAGGCATCACAGCAGAATTTGTTCCAGCACAATAAAAGGTTGAGCTGCAGATATGAATAGGGCAGCACATTAGCACAAGTGATTGCAACTTTAGAGAAATGGAAAATGTCAGTCTGGATATAACCTCATTTCATTTCCAATCAGCAGAATGCAATGCGGGTGATCCAGATGAGTGTGCGCTGTCACCTTTCACCTCATAATCTATTATCACTACATATTGCCCCTGTGTTGATACTTATTAAGCACTGAAACTAAAGGAGCAAGCTATTCACTGTGTCATGTATGTAAATAAATACTGTATACAGGAAATGAACGTGATACTGAAGAGTGTTTATCACAAGGGTAAATGAATAAACATGTATGAGAATCCAGGGAGCGGGCACAATCAGTGTGTTTATATGTCTGGTTATTACCCATGATGATGTACAGCTATAGCAGGATTAATGAACAACAGGACTGTGACCTGTTTGCAAGACCCACTACAAGAAAGAGGGAGAGGGAGGGTCTGCAAATAGAAACAGAGTAAACACACCTCAGCAGTACCTGTGTGTGTGTTCAGAGAGAGAGAGTGCCCTCCATGTTACTGTACAAGTCTGTTACAATCAGAGAAAAGTGACCATGAGAGATCCTGACAAACCATTACCTTCATATGTTGCTTTGTGACCAGCAGTACCTTCCTGTAGCAGGTTAGCACGCCGCTGACAGGTGGAGCCCAACAAGAGGTCTGGGTGAGAAACTGGGGCCTTGTAGTGACTTTGCAGAGTGGCAGAGGCCTGATGACACTCAGCCCCAGTGGCAGGGACTGGGGTAATAAATCATGGGCAGTGGCAGTCAGATAAACGCTGCTCTGAAGCTGATTGGGAGGAGAAACTATTGTGACGAGTGTGAGGTGGTGAGGAGGCATTGACGACCTGTGAGAATAAGGGTCACCACTCCGTAGAGGCAGACCCAAACAGCTCTCTGCGTCTTAATTTACCCTGAAAAGCCATTACAGCCACTCGGCTTGCTTCTTCCTGACCCTCCCCTCCTCTCCGCTGCTGCTCTCGCTGCGAGAGGAACAGTCATTCTCCAGGACCTCGATGGCCCTTAAGCACAAACTCTGAAATGAGTTCTCCTATCTGGAGACAGACCGAGGAGCCGGTGTCTCGCAGAGCGGTGGCCCCTCTGCTGGTCATTCAGGTACTTCTAAACTCATTCATGATGTTCACATATTATTCTGTATTGGTTTCAAGAGCTGCTTGTGTTGATCAGAAGAAGGCAGAGGTTGTATTTTCCAGTGACAAAACTGAACATATAAATGCTCAGTTTTTTATGGCTATAAAATGTTGTCATACCTGTACAATAGTTTTAGAATATTTCGTTGTCTAACAATAACCAGTAAATTGAAACTTTCACTACCTTCTTATAATCCTGTGTGTTTATTAACACAAGTATTGAACTGAAGTGCAAATTCACAACACTCAAATATTAAACTTTTTCCTCTGCCAGATTTACACTGAAGAAATGTGACCAGCTCATAAAATACAATGTACTGTTACAGCCATCAGTATATTTGTAAAACTCTTATTTAAATTAATTATCAATTATCTAAATTAATGATCTCATCTCTTTTTTTTCAAACATCCCAAACAAAAGTTAATTATGCCACTTTTATTTATTTATTGTTTTTATTTCCAGTACATGATGAGGTTTACTTTAAATAAAATAAAAAAATGAGGCAAACATACAGTTGCAGTGTTAAATTCATTGTGGAAGACAAGGCAGTAATACCCCTCTCCAAATGTCATGTAACTTGTGTGGGATGTTTAAGGTTTTTTTTCTTACCTGTAGCTTGTTATATACATATTGTGAGAGCCTATAAAATAAAACTATTATAGAGTTTCACTGCCCTTTTTCCCCAACCCTCTAAAAAGAGATGCATTTGTTTTCATAGAGTCCATAATGTTTGTTCTAATGGTTTTCCGTTGTTTGTTTAAGAAAAACTCTTAGCATGTCGTAAGGACTGATGTTTTGTGAGGACACTGCTTTTTAAAAAAAATGTTGGCTGATTCAGTTTGGAGCAGACTTCTTGCTGTTAAATAATTAGTTTGACTATAACTAAAAAAGGTTAAAGCACGGCTCCACTGGCAGGGTAGGAATTATAAAGCAACCTTTATGAGTCACAGCATTCATAGGAGCCAGCACAAACACTGGTGTTGGACTAAGTGTTCTGTTGTGCTACTTGGCAGAGTTAATAACTACTCTTTCAAAGAGGAGAAACAGTCATCCCTCTTGATCATTAAAAAAGCTTTTCAAAACTACCAAACTGCCCTGAAGCTTTGCTTCACCACTGAATCGTCCTACCACTTCTTTTCATTAGTAAAGAACACATTTTCTGCTACAAAAATATCTATTAGCCTCAAGTTCAAACCACCTGATATTAAATGTACAGAGAAATGCCACAAAAGAGAAGCTGATTCCAAATATTGTGAGATTTGTGCAGAGCCATGTTTGCTTTAAAAACCTGTTGTGTTGCTATATGATAATCCATACAGTCACGGTGGTATAATCCCCTCAATGCTGACAAAAGAAGGAGGAAACCGCTGCCTTTAGAGGAAAATGGTGAAACAGGTTAAGAGCATAATCATTTTCAGCGTCACACAATATACACTGCTTAGTTTATGAAGCCATTCACCTAAACGTGGCCACCTAAACATACTGCTAATAGAACATATTTTAATCACATATTACACGTTGCAGAGCTGTGGCAATTTTGTTCCTTTTTGTTGTATTTTTTCCTTCACTCCACAGTTAATACCATGACTTGAATGAGGCAAAAGGACCTGTTTGACTGAATACATGGATTACTGTTAGTTGAGTGGGAGCATCCAGAAGTCCGGTCCAGATTACAGTGACAGTACATTCAGTCCATCGCTGTTTCATAACAATACAGTGACTAAAGCTTGTGTACAGCGCTGTGCAGGGGAGGAACTGCAATGTTTACAGTGGTTCATCTCACCAGCACCCCATAGCAACTCTCCCCCGAGTGATGCCTGTCAGTGGCACTCTATCAGCTGCCTACATGCCCCCGACACTGCTGCTTCACCTCTCCTTGTGTGCTTCCTCTCTGTTTCTTCTATGTACTACCCTGCCTGCACGTCTCTCTTAGGATTGTTTCTCTCCTCCTCTGTGCTCTCTCTCTCTCTCTGGCTCTCCTGCCCTACATCTCTTTTTTTCCATAGTAACGCCCCGTCTTTCTTTTCCAACTGGCTCTCCTCCTCCTCCTCCCATATCCTCCTCTCTCCACCTTACTCCTTATCCTAGCTTTTCCTTCCTATTCCCCGTCTCATGATTAGATAGCATTGGTGTTTGTGCACTGGCTCCCAGTGGACAATCACACTGTGAGAGTGGACAAGGGGGGGTTGGGGATGCAAGGGTTCCA
The DNA here is from genome assembly GCF_905171665.1 of Trachurus trachurus. Taxonomy (NCBI): domain Eukaryota; kingdom Metazoa; phylum Chordata; class Actinopteri; order Carangiformes; family Carangidae; genus Trachurus; species Trachurus trachurus. The sequence goes on from NC_139895.1 coordinate 27,181,209, forward strand.
TTTTCTATTAGAACAAAACATGCCTGTGGGGCCAGCAGGCGTCAACTGGAAATGCAATCTGGGCCTTTGAGCTGACACCCAGAGTGGGGTGGAGGTATAGCGCGGGGAACAGGGGCCGCTGTTGTGTTGTGGGACTCCAGAGTGAATGTTATCATTCTCTGGAGATCCCAGGCTGCCTCCGTGGGCCCTCTCCTTCCTTCAAACTTGGACACCTCGGGGGGAAGCCGGTCCCAGTGGCCTGCAATGAGGAGGGCTAATTCTGACCACAACACCCTCTAGCCTTCGGCCTTTATCATATGAGTCTTTATTGATCAAGGACCACAATTTCTCCAACAATTCTCCATTTATATGACTATGTTATCAGATAGGAGCGTCACTCTCCACGGCACAGAAGATAAGTGAGTGGAAATGTGTAGGAAGAGGAAAGAGAAGGACAGATGAAGGGAACGTATAGGTGGTTGGTCTCGGCAGGGCTGGTGTGAATGCAGATTGGGAGTTCCTGGACATGCATAATTCACCACAGGGGAGATAGGAGAGAGGAGGTGGGAAGGAAGAAAGGGAATCGAAGGGTGGGTGAATGAGAGTGAGAGAGAGAGCGGAGAGATGGAGGGAAGGAAAGAGGGAGGAAGGAGAAAGAGGAAAATGAGCAGTGCGTCTCAGGCAGCGTCAGCGTCTACAGTGAGGAGGTAATTAGGGAGCTGTCACTTGTTCCTGTCAGGCACCACTCCCGCTGAAACATTGAGCGTGTGTGTGTGTGTGGTGTATGTGTGAGTGTGAGTTAGGCTTCTCTTGTGGGGGAGGGCTTGTGCTTGTGTATGACTGTGTGTGCGTGTATGTTTGTGAATGCATGCGGGGTAGCATGTGTATATAAATTGTGTGGAAGAGAAAGTGGGGAGGGTGCGGTGCAAGTTGAATTCAAATGAGACAGAAACACCAGGAGAAAAACAGAAAAAAGTAACAGACTTACTGCGAGGGAATTGTAATAATGGTGGATAAATATGACTCAGAAGTACACTGCTCAAAGTATTAGAAGAGGAGGGAAGGAAAGGAGAATGCTCACTCCAGGTATTTGGACAGGAACAAGGATGGAGAAAGATAAGGATGGATTACATTTGATAAGTGATATTTGTGTCAACCATGGAGTCTTATAACACATACCGGTACACACACACACACACACACACACACACACACACACACACACACACACACACACACACACACACACACACCAATCTCTCTCTTATATGCACAAACACACACACAAATGCATGTGTGAATCAGGAAAACCCCGGAGCAACAGCCAAGTGATTTGTTGTGGTTAACATATTCATATGCATGCATTATTGACACAGGACTCACACATATACACTCAGCAGCCAGTGTGTCTCGTGTCACACCTCTGCATGCTGATCCCAATCACAAGTCAAAACAAAAATACACTGATGTTTAAACAGTTGACTTGTCATATCAGTGTGGGCAATGATAATCTGTTTGACAGGTCCTTAGAAGACGGAGCATGTAGAGGTAGGTACATAAATACAGACGTATGTGACACACGCACACACAAACGCACATGCACAGTCAGTCAGACGGTGTGATGCATGGGTATTTAAAGTTGTGAATGCCTTTATAATCTGCAGCCCCTCAGGAGACTGTAGCTCACCATACGAGTGAATCAGTGTGGGCCTGTCTGTGGAGTTTTCACTGTGACACCGGCACTCATACCACTCACTGGGTGTTCCAATTAAAACCCACCCCTGCCAGGAGAGCAACAGCTCTCCAACAATACTCCACTCTCCCACACGCACATGTGCACACACGCACGTGCGCACATACACACACACACTGCTGACAGACCACAAACACAGTCGGTCTGACGATGATGGATGGTGTGCATAACCTGGCTGGTGATATAGACTTTGGCTAAACAGCTCAGGCCTTCACCGGGGGTTTGTCCTCAGGCAGGTGGCGGGCTTCTTCTACACAGGTGGTTCACCAGTGATGTGGAGGATAATTATCTCACAAGGAAATTTCCACCGTATGAGGAACGTTTAAAGCCTCGGAATACGCCACAATAATGTGCTGTGACACCATTAAACCGTTAGAGTTTAGCGGGACTGTTTTGCACTGGTTGCTGTTTTCTTTGTGGCAATAAATACTGCTGATTATTACATGAGGTTACTAACTGGCAAGTTGGAAGACCACACAAGTTATCAGTTACAGAGACAGGCAGCGCAGAGAAAACAAGCTGATGAGACAAAACAAAAACATGAATTCAACTTCTTTCCATAGGGCACATGGAGATGAGCATAATAACCACCATAACAATTTGTAAGGACCTCTATGCATTGGTTTTCTGACTCGCCAGTTCAGTGTAAACAAGGCATATTGCACAGTAATGTCACAGAGTGAGATGTGCCATTTTCCCTGGGCTGGCCCATAAAAGACTCATTAGGGCACTTGAGACGTATTTGCACTGTGAGGGGCTGCCATTAAACACATCACAAGGCCTAATAAATACATTATTTAAAAGCTGTGCTCCAATTACTAATTGATTAGAGTCGAGCGCCTCATCAATAACGCAGAAGCGGCCCCCTTCAAATCAAAATACACATGATTTATACATGAAAGGCTTTAAAAGGGATACGTTCTCTGCTAATCAGTCATAAATGTTTTAAACACCCAAATTTTAACTCATGATTTGAAAAAAGGAAAAAAAAATTGAGGGCCTGTCAGACAGCTTTGTGTGTGCATGTGTGTGTATGTGTATATATGTCAGGGTGTGTGGGTGGATTGGGGGGTAGAGGCTCAGTGTTTGAAATGTGCACCACAGATGGAGAAACACACACATCTCTCCCACTGGGAATCAATATCAATGAGGCAGAAACGTAGCATGAAGTAACCCTTCAGTCAAACACGACAAGTTTATGGCAGATTTTATTTCACAAATAAGTGAAACGACTATAATTTGCTTTTCATTCCCACTGTATTAAAATAAGTGTCCCTATAGGCGGAGTGCTCCTGTCTTTGAATGCAATGGTTCCATTAAACACACTAATGCAATATTAATTGCACAATTATTTAATTAAAATGTATGCTTACATGTGTCATGTACAATTGAACTGAATAATTTAATAATAGACTCAGTGGCATTTAACAATGGAATATACATATTTCAATGTGGCAGACCAGCAGCAGCAGCAGTAGCAGCAGCAGACCATGTCAAATAAAAACTTGCTATGAATAATTTTTTGGATGTGTTTGGTGCTTTGTCTTCATTTTGTGAAACAATACAATGCGTACACTTCTTGATAATGAGAAGATTATCAATGCACTGTGGAAGATTGCACCGTATCAGTGTGCACGAGGGAAGGCTGGTCATCCTAACAGAGTATGAAACATAAAATAAAGCACAAAAAAAATACTACTAAAGCAATATTAATAATGCAATCTAGTGTTTTTGTGCTACACCTTCCAAAGAGACATTGCAGTATATTCTTCCAGACATTTGAGCCCCTGTGCATATCACTTGTTCCATGGCTGATCATAGCTGGGTAGCGTACCTGGAGGAAAGCAAAAGAGTACAAGGAGTATCATAATGAAAAACAAAGAAATAATCAAAGGCCTGAGCTCCCGATGAGCAGAAGGCCCCGAGGAGAGCCCAGAGTGTGAGAGAAAAATCTCACCACAAATCAAACAGAATACAATGTAAAGAGAGATTAACATGATTATGTCATCCATGCAATCCTTGCATGCATCCTGGTCTTCTACCACTGAATGTTCAACACTCTGAATCATTTATGTTTGGCATTGATTTTGAATGTTATGATACCTCAGCCAGTTAAATTATGCAGTAAACCAAGTCAAGTCAAGTTTATTTGAATAGACCATTATTACATACAATGTGTCAGTGGGTTTAACAGGCTGACCCAGCCCCAGCTCTGCCAGAAGCCAAGGAAAAAACTACTAAATAACCTTTAAACGAAAAGTCCAGTTAAACATTTTTTTCTCATGGCTTAAAAAAAACCCATGAAAGGACCACATCCACCAGTGAAGTGATCAGATTAACAAATAGCCTACTGTCATTGCAGCTAAAACCTCACATTGCTTCTTTCTTTGGGTCATAGACCTAAAATGTTCTCCAGAAAAAAACATAAAAATGGGCCACATCATTGTAGTAGGTCATTACCAGATGGTCATTCCCACTTATGCTGTACTGTTGCTCTAAATACTCTACTCTAACTGAAAATAGTCCCCAGTAAGAGGAGGACTATTTTTCTCTTTTTAAGTCTTTGCTTGGGTTAGTTGCTGAGTAACAAGAAAGTGCTGAGAAACGGATTAATACACTTTTGGTGTATCTTTTTTATGGGGTTTCTTGACAATATCATATTATTTTTGAAAGCGAGTGAAAGCTTTGGGTTTGACTTTATTATACCAAACATGTAACTTGAAAACAAAAATGTAAAACATGTGCAGACAATCTTGGGGTTTTGTGTGAAGACAAAAGGTTGCAAGAGGTCGACTGCCTGTATCTGTTCTGCCTGTGATCGGCTGTTGGGTAACTTCTGTGGGTGTTACAACTACAGACTGTAACACATCCACATCACAGCCACCAGCTATGTGATGCTTGACAAAGCACTGCAATGAAATAGGTTGTGTCAGGCAAACCTGTTCCCTGAATTGACAGGCTGAAAGGATGAAGAAGTGGGGCAGATGAGGAGGAGACAGGGGTTGTACAGTACCTGAACCTGTGGGGGCCAACATACTGTGTACTTTACTGGTCAGAGCATTCAGACGTGAATGTCTCTGTATCAACCAACCTGAATACACAAGACCAGTCAAATCCATCGCACCCTCCGAAACAAGCTTTACATCAAGCTGCACCTGTCAGTCTTGAGTGCATTCAGACCAAGACAAGCAAGACAGCTAAGATCCTCAGGGTGGGTGTCATCGCTGATCAAATAAACTGCTTATGAACACTAACACTGACTTTGCTGAATCATGCGGTAACTATCTACTGTTGGAACTGGTAGAAAGGTTAGTGTCAGTTTAACAATATACAGTGAATTGCTATGTTCTATGCTAATGAGGGTGAACACCACTTTTTGTGTTTATTGTCAAGCTGACAACATCTGTATGGCGAACAGCAGTCTTTACACTGATGATAATCACACTGTGATAATATGCTCCACTGAAGTAATCAAGGGAGCGATGAAGATATAGCAATTAATGGTCAGGATGTAGAGGAAGATGAAGGAGAGGAAGAGGATGGTTTTGATTATGTTGATGATGGAGATGAAGGGAGGAGAATGTATCTGTACTCTGGAGATTCAGATGCAGCTGGTTCTTGGAATCGACTAGCCGAGCGCGCCGTGCCACAGGGGGTTGTCACTTTCCGATGAAGAGACAGGTCCATGCCTACGATGGAATCTCCCAGCAGCCACTGCGGCACCCCACGGAAGCTCATGCTAATCGCTTGCGCTGGTGTTGCCCCCCTCCCCATCCCCCACCCACCACCACCACCACCACTGTCAGCTCACTGAGCTAGCTCCACCTCACCAGGGAGCTCTGCAGACACACACACACACACACACACACCCACACACACACTGCCATACACTCTGACAGCAAGTGCAGCACTGGGACACACAAAGCGGAAGAGGCTGGATGGAGGATGATTCCGTGGAGTAAAGATGCACATACTCACCGCCACACACACTCCTCCGCCTGTGTGTGCATGTGTGCGTGTGGTAGGCATGTGTCACTGTATGCCGATGCAAGTGCACCGACACGCGCGCACACATATCATGATGACACTAATGTGCGACAGTACTTTAAATATAGGCATATCGTTTATCTGTTAATGAGTAGAGGGAGATGAGCCTGTTGAATATGGTAATTTGCTGCCGTATTAGTCTCCAGAGGATAACTTAGAAAGTGTGAGCATGTGTGAAAATGTGTGTGCACGTGTATGTCTGTATGCATATGTGTGTACAGCATACGTAGGTGCATGCGTGTGTGTTTACTCCAGGCCTTGCAGTTCTTTGAGTCGTGATGCTCCCGCTGCACCTCTCGTCTTCCTCTGTTACGGGAACTGCTCACTGGCTCACTATCTGCTATCTACCTCTGCTACTGTTTGCTTATTTGGGATGAGACGCAGTGCTTGTGAATGTATCCAAGGATGTCCCGGGATGTTTGCGTTGCCGTGTTTACGTGTCTGCCGCAGTGTATATTTATCTATGTGTCTGCTAGATTTGTCTTGTCGACTGTTTGTGTAGTTTTTAGCTGGTTTATTTTTCTATCAGCCAAGCCTGCATGCATGCGCTTTAATGTGAGATTCTGGCTATGCTCCAACAAGTCTTTTTTTTTTTTTTTTTCCACCATGGTGTTGGCCAGTTTTTTTCCATAAGCTTTTATTGAACTTGAGCTAGAGCAGGTGACAGTTTTATGAATTGTAACTCTCTGTTGTCAGCTATAGCAGCACCACAATAAATTTCTGTTTGCTTGCTCATCAGCTATGGAGTACAGGTTAAACAGTGGTGAGCAATTGAAAAGATGCATTAGCTTTTACAGGAAACGTTAACAATGCATACACATCTCTACAACACTGTTAATTCTTACAATGAACATTACTTTTTCACCTTTGTGACCAAACTGTCATTTTTCTAATAGAATTGTGTTGTAGCACCACACACTCAAATATTCTACAGTAACAGTCTGAGGGGGAAGATGGTGAGCAAGTGTGCTGTACTTGTAGATACCATAAACAGTCTCTTTCTTTTTTTTTCTTTGTAAAGGACCTTGTGTAGAGGTTGTCGCCCCAGAGGATAAATTCTGTGGGTGATATACTTGAGCAGTAGAGTGTCCTTGTCTGCAACATGGAGCCTATGGTGGTGGTTCATATGGATGAGAAGTGACAGGGGTCGGGAAGTGAGGAGGTGTCTGTCATATGCGGCTGTGCCTTTGACCTCATGTTCTCATAATAAGGGGTAAGGACTCTGCTTTGTCACTCCTAGGTCAGGTGACAGCATGGCAGGCTTGGCATGGGACAAGCAGATAGCAGTGAATCAAAACAGCTCTGTGGAGACAGAGACGGACTCTCAAGGGTGGTACAACAGAATATACTGCAGTGTGCACAAACACAGTCACTGACCGAGAGAGCAAGCGCATATATTTTGCAAGTTGCTTTCCTTAATCCTCTTCCTCAAGAACCTCGGAGCCATATTTATCCTCCATCCTCTCTCCTCTCTTCTTTTGGCCCACCCCCCACCCCCACCCCTCTTAATATTCCAATCGTCACACATTAAAGCAAAGGCCGAGAAATGGAGAGATGCCAAACAGCCAAAAGGAGCATTACTCATCAGGGTCATGCTCCACTGCGCAAAACACAATCCCTCATACATCATCATAACTGCCACCCAATGACAATTACAATTGAGATGGCAAGAACTAGGATAGAGCTCTTTAATTTAACATCCAATTATTACAAGTTATCACCCCTTGATCAATGTAATATAACAGACATTCATTGTTGCATGTGACACCATGGGGGGCTGGACGTGGAGGGTGCATATCCTTAGATTGTTGGGTTAAAGGTGACAGTGGTTGGTAATTTGGGAGATACATACTGAACTCATGGGGTAAATAAGTTTCCTTTCCATTTCCTTTTAAGAGTCACTTGACACCCTCAGCGTGTTTCATGTGAAAAAACAGTGAGGGTGAAACACCATAAATAGCTGCTTGACATTACTGTATTCACACATGCATGAAAGCTGTAGGCCAACTACTTTGAAAGGTGAAAAAAAAAAACGAAAACAAAGCGTAACCAAAGCATGCAATAGTACTGTATATCATAAAACTGTATCTGTAAATATAACTTTTTCATACTTTTCTTTTGTTTTTGTAGTTCCAGGATCTTCAAACACGTAAACCTGACTGCAGGTTGTTGGGAGGCACTTGATCATACGACAGCATGTTGTGATGGCTTTCTGTGTGATATTCTACCTGTCTTTTCGAAGGCGGCAAAAATCTTGCGCATCTTCTGTAGATCAATCCAGAACAGGCATGCAATAACATCCCAACATCCATGCTATTGATTATTTAGTGCCACAGCAATAAACCAATATGACCTGTAGCCAAGTTACGTTACCACAGGAGATTAAGTCATAAAACAGCAGCCTGTGCCAATAAACTGCACTGTTTACTAGGCTGATATATTAAAGAGAGAGAGAGATTATTTCTCTGTTTCTAATAGGGCTTGACAGAGGCATGTATACTTCCTCTGGATTACACAATACGGTTGGTGACATATTATAGGAGGATCATAGTTACCTTAACTACTGTAACTAATGAGGGATATTAGAGCAATGATGAAGATGATTTTCAGGATGCCAATAATCATAAAGACGAGGAGGAAATGTAGGATGGGCTTTTATTGTTTCAAAGAAACGGGAAACCAGCCAAAATCAAGCAAAGTTTATCCTCTTGCATTAATTGCAGGATGTGAGTTCCTGTAAGCCTCTTTGAACATAAACTAAAACAAACATACTTGACTCGCTGTAGCAAAGCATGGCGGAGTAGAGTAAAATCCATTTAGTAATTAAGTAAATCTGCATATCAGTATTAGCCACTATTAGCATAGTGTATTAATGTTGAAAATACAAATTCACATCCCCTTTTCAAAGTGATCAGAGGTTAGAGTCATAGTGGAAAATCAAAATAGGCCTTAAAGCCTTTAAATCCTAATTCAAATATATATGCTAATTAATCTGGATTAATATATAATTTATGTTAATTATGCATCTCCTTTTGGGATTGTGTCTATTGTTTTTTTTTTAAGTAAATGTAGGCAGAAGCCCCACTGACTGCACTGAGACGATGAATGTGTATATCCACAAGTTCCCTTAGTGCCTTTTCTTCTTGCAGCTCATCTTTTTTTTTTTTTGCTTTACCTTCCTCTTACCTTTCTTTCTTTCTTTCTTTTGCTATAATTTTATCTCCCTCACAACTCTGCACTCTGAGCCCAGTGGCAGATTCCTTCAGCATTTCAATCAGGCGCTAAAAATAACCATCTTTTCTTTTATTCACACTGGCTTTGCTATAATGCAGCCACTCTGCACGGGCAGACTAGAGGTCAATCCATTATCTCACCACTACCCATACAAGCTGCTGTCTGACTCCTCAGCACCATACACAGAGACAAACCTCACCTCCCTCATTCTGCTACACAATCTGCTCACCGATTTACTATTTCCACATCCTTCTTCAAAGGCAAAGATTCCCCTAAAAGCCTTTTTAGAAAGTAAAAAAATAAATGTTCCTAGTGTTATCCACCAAGACAGTTTATTAGCGCTGAATTTTGTAGCCCCTTAATATATTTTGCAGAAAATATAAGATAATAAGATTGTGTAAGGTTTCAAGCGTGGCACATTCATTTTGCATCCTAAGTAATCACTTCCTTTCTGTTCAATTAGCTGATCACTGCACTGTACATTATTTATGTTCAGAATGTTGCAAATCAGATGATCCAGTTATTCTTATTAGGAAGATAAAAGCCATTAATGTTTTGACATGCAGTACTTTACTGCTGCATGCCACAGCTGCCTATGCTTTAATTTCAATATGGCCGTGGCACTTTATTCTCCATCGGCAATAATGTGATTCTTCCTTTGAAAAGATGAAAGATCAATATCCTCTCAGGTCTGTGAGTTAAGGGGGAAAAGCAAGAAAAATAAGACCATCCACTTCATCCCTATTGATATATGTCACAGTAAGATGGTGTAGGTGATAATGAAATTGTTGAAAATGTACAATTTATGTGTCAATGACTTAGCTTCTGCACGGGTTCCAGCACACTCCCCACAGGCCATTGTCAAATCCAAACCATTAGCACGTTCTGTGGGTAACATTAACCTTTCCACACAGGCTTACCAATATCTCATCACAGCCCAAGTCTCACTGCCCCACGCTTTTAAATACTGCTCCTTTTATGAGATTGGCCGTCTCGCAGGCCTTTAAAACATATATATGCATTAGAAAAATGATCATTGATAAAGTCCATCATCTGCTGCGTTTTCTGACAATTTCTATGAGTTACAGCCGTTCTTCTGCCTTTTGCCTGTTCATGTCCAGGGGCCCGAAGGGGGACTGGGCGCTTTTTCTGCTCAAAGACATGAAGCCTTTTATTTTTTTTCTACAGCCCATCAGTGAGTCGTCATTGTCTTTAAGAGCATGTTGCTTTTCATGTTTGGGTCAAGAGCTCAGAGGACAAGATAGCCACTCAGTGGAACAATCAGTGGAAAAGTATTGATCTGTGAGCATTTTGGCTGCCACCAGCTCATGCACATTACCGCTGGCTGGACAAGGTGAAGCTGGAATATTACGCATAAAATCTTGCACAATTTTCAAATGCAATTCAGCAGATTAGATATTGATACTTGAATATGTTCATGTATTGCTGCTTGACTTTGTGTTTGCGTTATCTTGCAGTTAATGGAAATGGGTCTTAAACACAGAGTGACCACTTCTATACTATGTGGGAGTAGCTTACATGTTAGTGAGAACGTTTTTATATTAGCAGTGCGCTGTTTGTTTGTTTGTGCCTGTGCGCCTGCCTCTCTATGTGTTTGTGTTTGTGTGGAAGTGTGTGTGTGTGTGTGTGTGTGTGTGTGTGTGTGTGTGTGTGTGTGTGTGTGTGTGTGTGTGTGTGTGTGTGTGTGTGTGTGTGTGTGTGTCAGGAGGTTGATTGTTGTGGTGGTGGTGATCGTGGCTGCAGGGCTCCTAATGAAGGTGTGCGTAATAAAATCAGTACACCGGGTCCTCGTCTGCGCCCCGCCTCCCTCAAACTCCATCTGATTGAAAATGGAACAGCTGTGATGATTTAATTTACATGTTAATAACCAACGGGCCTCCAGAAAATCGTCCAATAAACGCCTTTTTATTACCGCCTGTATCTCCTGCGACGCAGGGGAATGAGTGAGAGAGGAAGAGGGTGTGAGTGTGGGGGGAGAGGTGCATGAAGGGGAGAGAAAGGCGACTGTAATTAATTGTTTTAAGCGATTCTATTTAAACAAAAATTATCTGGTGGAGATGTGTGTGGAATGAACATGGACTAGTTGGCAGAGACGAGCGTGCGTGGGTTGGAGAGTGGGGGTGGGATGATGATGGTGATGATGATGTGTGTGTGTACATGTGTGTTTGAGTGCTGGGGGTGGGGGGTGGTGTCTTTCCGTTGTCTTTCCTCTTCGAGCTTAGATGTGAATTATTCTATTCTACAGATTTTCATGAGCTCACTCTCAGTCTGGATTTTCATGATATCCTGCCAATCTGATTTCATCTTGTTGCCGGGGCTGAGACAGCATTAAGTTGTCAGCTTGGAGGGAATATAGACTTATTCACATATACACACACACATACATGCTATTATACACTTAGGCTGTATGTGTGAGTGGTTGCTCACAGCAAGATGCATATTTTTATGACATTCTGCACGATGTTACAGCTGAGGTTGGAATAGTTTAACTACATGATATTAACACCACCAACCTCATCTTTATCAACGTCATCATCATCATCATCGTTGTCGTCATTATCATTGCTGTCTTTATTACCCTCTTCACTGGAGAACTCACAGCAGCCATTCAGGGATGGCTGTCCTGCTTTTTATGGATCAGGAGTGTTTGCTAGAAATAAATTCCTGACCAGCATCAGCGCTGATTCAAAGTCTTCCGCAGAGCTTGACTGGTGGCTAAATAATCCTCTGTGATTAACTTTTATTGGCCTCCTGGGCACAGCTGTTACATCACCAAGTGCTAAAGTGCAGATAGAAAATGAGGATTTGTTGAAGTTTTGCCTCTTGTTTGCCTGTTGTCCTCCATGATTTAAACCACCTCCCCTCCCCTCTCCTCATTCCACCTTCCTCTCTCAAACCACCCAGGGAACTGAGAATTCCTTTCCAACCACGGAGAATAGAGAAAGAGAAATAAGGGTTGAACCGAGGCTCCCTGCGCTCATCTTTCCCACCCCTTTCCATTCTCTCCATCCTTTCTCCTCCACCTCCCCTGCCCCCTCCTTCCCCCATGTGTCCCAGTCCTCAGAGAGGTGGCCCTGCCACCGTGGCCATTCATGTCATTGTCAGCAAAGCCACATGGTCGCGTCTCCCTGCTTCTCTTGGGACATGGGGGGCCACAGAGACAGGGCCCTCGCTGGGTGGGAACAGTAATTAAAGAATAGAAGCAAAAAAATATAAAGAGAAAGAACAAAAGGCAAATGAACAAAAGGAATAACAGATTAGGAAGGGAGGGGAAGAGGAGCAGGCTTGAGGTCCATGGAAATCATTAGGGAATATTCCCAGGCAGTGTACAGTAGTGCACAACAGCTCAATGGTGGGATCTATTAATGATCCAAATACCTCCAAGCCCTTTTACTACCACTCACATAGAGTGCTGCAGGGGGAAGCTATGTATGCAAAGGGTTTGCATCACCGTGTTGTGTTGTGTTGTAGAGAAACTTGGAATTTCATCCAACTGTCATGAGCATCTTTGTCACCTCTTTGATCATGGGGTGTTCATTTTATTGACTTGGCTTACTGCTGGTGTGTGACATTAGAGAACACAGGTTGGCTGGGGTCCTTCCAGCCCTCTGAGATTTGACACAGTTAGAGCTGTAATGCATTTGGTGCCCTAAGGCCTTGTCATGCCAAGAAGGAAAGCCAACCCACAAACAACACCTAAAGCTGTTTACCTTTCAATCCTTAAAGCAAAGAGATCTGACTGTGACACTGCAGAAAGGCAGGGAAACAGAACCAAATTTATGCTAATAGAATATTGTTTAGTGGGCTTTAAAAAACATTCCCCCGCTATGTTGTGTTCGCAGCTGGGACTGCCAGGGGGAGAGGGATACAGACAGAGATAGTGAAGAAGAAAAACGCAGAGATAGCAAGGAGAGAGGGGAGGTAAACAGAGAGATCATGCCTACGTGTCGCACATTCCAATACAGATCGGAGAAAAGTTCTGGGGTGGTTCCCAGGAAGCGCTAACTTTGGAGAGGTAAAAGGTCACTGTATCTGGACAATGACGCCAGCTCAGCGTCTATTGACGGGGAGGGGCCAGGGGCATTGTGGGAAGGGCACAGAGTGGCTCTTACTGCCAGTCATGGTTGTGTAGTATTTGCATGGGCTGCCAATCACCTCAGAAAGGAATGCACTCGGGTCAGAAGGGTCAGGCAGGCGGAGTCTGGCCGCGAGTGAACACAACAAGCCCTGACGCATCAGGGATGATGGGGTGGGGTGTGTGTGTCTGTTACGGCTGTAGATGGTAAGATCAAACTGCAGAGCGAATACGGCTCCCTACACAGATATTATATCGCTCAATGTATATAAAAGGCATATATCTTGTAGCACATAATCACTACACGCTCAGTTTATAGTCTCTTTAGCTAGGACTCTCACCAGGCCGGTCATATAACATGGCCACATCCAGGGAAAGCAAATTCTTTGCCCCTCGAGCTACTATAACTCTGGCAACCAATTCAAAGTTTGTGTGACAATTCTAGCTGGGCCTGCAGCTCACCCTAACCAGCCTCACCCCCTCTCTCTGACCGTGAGCAGTTCTGTGAAATGGAAGGAGGAAGAAAGCAAATTGTTTGTGCTGTGGGCCCTGACAGGAGGCAACAGCACCCCAGTATTAGCTAAGGATAAAAGTAATGGGATTTGTAGTGGTGAGGCAGCGTGTGTCGCAAGGTGCTGTTGATGGGTGATAGGGGTGAATCGCCGCCTTTAAAAGCTGATAAGTATCTATGTGAGAGAGGGGACAGAGAGCAGGGCAGCCAGCGACAGAACCGGGCTCAGATAAATCCCTTTTCCTGTGACTCCGCCATGTGTCTATATCACTTGTTATCCATGTATTAGGATTTTGCCTCCCATCAGTGATTAAATTACATTATATCAAATTCCTATTTATCTGTGAACCCAGAAGACAGGTTCAGTCAACGCTTAATTCTATGAAATACATACGGTACATCTGCGATTCATCACCCTGTTACTATGGCATGGAAATAAACCAGAATTACATGACAAAATGTAAATCATGTTCAATATGTATTCAGTTACTAAGACAGCACATATGTTGCCACAATAATAGTAAATATTTGTTAAATCTCTTTTTATGATGGGTACACTTTTTTTTTACATTATAACAAAATATTATATTTGTTAATAAAATATATTACAACTATATTATATTATATTATATTAGTTCTATCACGTGTCAAGATAAAAATATATGTGTGTGTAATCTACTGAATTTATCACAAGCAACTTTTATCTTATCTAAAGCAACAATGTTTTTTTTCCCATTTAATAATAACAAAAGCTTTTTTGTTATGGCAACAACATGAAATATTCTTATGTAATAACAAGAACATGTCATGACAAGAAAAAGAGACGTTTTGTTACAACAGGAAATGATTGGGAGATTATTTCATAAAACAAGATTTTGAAGAAATTTTTCATGTTGGTACAAGGACCACTGACATTTTTTCCATTCTTTTATTTTTACTTTCTTTGCAACTGTAGCATAAGCTGCAAACCATCAACGCACAGGGACAACTCAAAGGATTCACACATACACACACAAAAATCACAACTTGTATAATTTAGTTTTTGGTAATAAGCTGACAACTTCTGTTTATGCTTTGGCTCTTTATTACTGTCTTTAGAGAGTGGAGCAGTTTAATTAGCAGATAAACAACATAGCTGCCTCAGAATTGCAGTGAATTAACTTAACTGTCAGTTTGTGCTGTACTTTGACACTGACTGCACTGGGCGTCTTTGATTTCTTCTCACACTATAGCACTTCCCTCTCCGTAAAGACCATAATAACGCTACAACTGACAACATGAACGTAACCGAATAGCCTGGAAGACTGGGCGTCGAGGTGCTGTCGAGCTATAGGCAGTTAGCAACAGAGCTGAAGCGGTTTGCAGCGAGCCCTCTGACCACCTCTGTGGAAGCAGGTCAGTGCTGGCAGGCCTTTGGAGCTCAACGCAGCAACCACAGCGGCTGCTGGTCTGTGACTGCACAGACCGAGAGCTGAACAGCAGGTGGAGGCAGGGCTTGTGTATGCACTGTGAGTGGAGCCACTATCAAACCTGTGGGAGCCAAATATGTGTCAACTCAGGTGGGTTTAAGTTTGTGAAATGATTGTATACAGGAAAAGTGAATTTAATTGCATCCCCTTTAATCAGCCGCTGAGAGTTTGTAAAATAAGAATGAGCCGTGTTTATGACCTACTTTTTTTTTCTGGTGCATGTGTGGAGCAGAAGGGCGGCAAATATAATGAGCGTCAAAGATAAATAAATACTGCAATTACTCTAATAATATCAGATGAACCTTTCCTCAAGTTTAATCAAACATCTTAATGTCCTGTGTTTATTTTCCCGGGACACCAGTGGAGCGTGTCCCCTAAGAACCTATCTCGCTACTGCTCGGCTTTTCCGTCCGCCACAAACCAGAAACACTAGTGCTCCCCTCTACCAAATTTCATCCTTTTTAAATTAAACCCACAAAAGCACCCTGAACCCATACACTCAGAAAATATACAGACATGTTATCCTTTGCATTCAAAATACACATACTATCAGTGGATGTTTGGAAAGAGAGGTGAGGGGAGGAAAAAAAAAAGGAAAGGGAGCAGACTTTCTCATATTGACTCAGCGGGCGCTACGCCACACAATTAGTCCAAACTACGAAGAGAGGGAGAGGCGGGGAGAGTGAGATAACCGAAAAAATAAAAAGCTGTCTGTGGAAAATTTGGAGCACTTCCCAAAATACACAAACTTTCCCGACGAGCGCATTTCTTAGGTATGCTGTAATCTCATATGGCTGGCCTTTTTTGAGCCCCTCCGTGAGACTTCTCTCTCCTCTCCACTCAGCTTTCCAAGCTCCCCAGCCCCCAGACCTCACCAGTCTACTTCACAGTCTGGCCTAGTCTCAGTCCCCCCCCCGCTCCAGCCCCTGCCTCCACAAAATCCCCTTCCAAAACCCACTGTCCACACATGGCAATCATTAGGCAACTCTCTTAAAGAGCAACACTATACCACCAATTGCAGCCTTGCATGAAATTTTGATCACTTAAACCCATCTTAAAGAGGCAGCAGCCACTTTCTGCTCCACAACCTCCTTTTCTCTCTCTCCATGAATGGTAATGCACTTACCTCTCAATGGCAACCCCCTCTCCCCCATTGTACCAGCCCAACAAAGCCAAATGAGGCTTGTAGCCACTTATAAGAACCAGCACCATTAAGGGACACTCCTTAAATAAACCTTATGAAGAAAAAAAAGAAATACAATGCTTTGCGATTATGTATCGGTTAGTTAAAGGGTATTTTCTGCTGCATTTGCTGCCTTTGTAGTGAAATACAAACAGGAAAAAGAGCATTTCCTGGTGCAGGGGAGATGACTTTTTGCACAAATCCTTTTCTAAAAACTAATCACAACTTGCTGGACTGTGTCAAGCTACTGTATCATGTTATTCTTTGGAAAGAATAGCACACCACTAAGTGAGTAACGATAGAATTGCGGGTATAGAGCTAAATCAGGCCTACACAGGAAGGTGGAGAGAAGAGAGCAACAGCCAAAAAACCCCGCTGAGCTAACCCATAAACAATGATTAAGGCACCTCAAGCGGTGGCATGCCCACTCTTTGCCACTCACCTCACACCACTGGCTAATTAGCCGGGGCTTTGCTTTTACTGCGGGCTTTAGTGTCATAAAATTAACACATTTCGCAAAACAGCAGAAACAGGCTCAAACTGTGGCGAGGGTTTAACAAGCCTCTCCTCACTGAACTGTTTGTCTCGCATATAGGAAAGAACATGGTCTCTACAGGCCCGCAATTGCCATTTGTGGGGAAAAGGAAGGGGAGAAAATAGGACGTAAGGAAGGGGAGAAAAGAGGACGTAAAGGAAAGGAAAGGAAAGGAAAGGAAAGGAAAGGAAAGGAAAGGAAAGGAAAGGAAAGGGTGAAGAGGGGGATTAGGGCTCCATGTGGAGCCGTTTATCCTGAGGAGCACAGGGAGGAGAGATAAAACTCCGGAGGGCCCCACACGGCCCCTCAGACAGACCCTGTGCCAGGGGAACAGCTTACCCTGCCTTGTGCCCAGCAGATGAATAGGATTTAAGCTAAAGTAGATTTTGCTGAACTCTTCCCCTTCCATTCATCTTCTGTCTCAAAACTTTCCCCATTCTGAAGGGGAGCCACAGTGGAGACAATGCTGTGTTGTAGATGAGCTGAGGTAGAGAGGAAGACATGGCCAGTTGCTTTGGTGTTGGAAGGGTTCAACTTGCATGTCTGCCAAGATTAGGAGACACATAATAGAAAACCGATTCATAATGAAACATTCAGTGTTCATTTCATAAAGAGAGTAATGTGAATCAAATTATGCCTTTTTTATTTTTGATGTACTTACTGTAGTCTTAGTGGTGGAGCCTGGAAACAATAATTTTTTACCATCATTTGTGTGAAAACCCATCCAAGTCTAATTACCACAAAATATAAGCCTGAGGGAAACATGGTTTATACAAAAAGAACATCTTAACATATTTACACATTATGAGTCTTTAAAATACAATACCCACAGGAGTAGTAGAAGGGCACTCAAAACAAAAAAAATGACACCTAATCACTTCATATCTACATGACACCGCAGCAACACTAGCGCTGGGCTTATCCTGCTTTAACCTGTTTGCAGAAGATTGCAGCACAGCTCTCAGCTTTAAATCAGATATTCAGCCGTTACTTGGCCTGTTCGATTTTCCCCCACTAATTTTTTTTTTTCTTGTGTGGCTGCATATTAAGAGGCACAACGTCGTTTGGAATGCTGGTTTCTATTTTTGAAATGTTCTGAAACGATGTTTGCATACATTTGCATAGCCAAGTGCAAATTGAGCCATGAATATGCAAATGCAGAGCTGATGTCTGTGGCAGCCTCCGCTCTGCCAGGTTTATAGAAGAATTCGTTTACACACACACACACACACACACACACACGCACACAGGCAAACACACGCACGCGCTTACACACTTACACATGCAGATTTTCTCTCACTCCCTCCATCTCTCCATGCTCAGGGAGGACTACTTGTTTAAAACATGATTCTAAAAATCATTCATTTGCTTGTATTGCCTTATTAAGTTGGTATTTTCTGGGTGCTGTTTTTCTGTTAATGCGCTGGCCTGTATGCTTTTCCATTGCCTCATTAAGGCGTGAGATGGACTGCATGCTTGCATAAAGGTCCTCTAGCTGACACTGAGACCAGACGCCAGCTCATGCTTAGTGGAGTCGGCCCCTCAAAATAAAGTCTGACTTAATTTGTTTACTGTATCTGTGGGCACTCACTCTGCCACCCTCTTAGCCTCTCTCCCTCCCACTCTCCCACTGTCTTTCTCCTTCTTTTAACCTCAGAGCCATTAGAGGCATTTGACATGAGAGTTTTAAATAGAATTGTTGTGAGCACAGTCTGTAGCAGCATGGACTAAAGTTGTAATGGTTGTAGTTGGAGCTTGTGATTAAAAAAGAAAAAGAAAAAAGAAAGTCATCTTGGCCCTGTGTGTCCGGTCGGGTGGTTCATCCAAATCTGACTCCTCCACTTTATTTCCTGTCAGAAGTAGTTATGCTTTTAGCTTTTTAGAAATCTGACAAGTAATTTCTCACATTAGCAGGCACCATTTTATTGAGCTGTAAACAATGAGATGTTTAATCTCCAGGACCATTAGTGATTAGGCTAACATTTTATTATTGCTATTTTAGAGGCAAAATAATTTTATACGTCTACAGTAAGCCTGTAAGTGTGTGTAAGCCTAATGAATCATTTCTTCACTGCTTAGGTGGATTTTCAATGGCCCTCTGATTAGAGGTGGTCCAACATTTGTAATCCTCCATCCAGCCCTTAATGGCTTAAGTTGCACTTCCTAGCTGATTGGCACCATGTCCGTGCACAGTGTTATTGGATAAGGGGGAAAAACAACAATTTAATTAGGGAATAGGAAAAAAAAAACAAATCTTGCATTTAAGTTTTCAATTAACCCAATTAAGGGCAAATGGATGAACAGCCAGAGACACAATAGGAGCTGTGTTGCTGGCAACGCTCGCCTTTACTGGTACACTTAGGCTTCTGTAACATCTCAGAGGTTTTTCTTGTGATTCTGTGCCTCCATTTCAGATCTCAGTGGGGATCCCAAACAAAGCCGACGAAATCTGCACATGTACTCCAGAGAAATTATGCTAATGATGGGAAAACAAAAAAAAAATAAAAAGAACCTTATCATGACGCTCCATTCCCCTGAGCCCCAGATTAAAAACTCATTCATTTGTTAAATATTTGACACATCTATGCTTGAGCTTTGAGCTTAGGGATTTGCGGAGTACTTCATATCAACTTGTGTGGGAGAAATGCCCCCCTCTGATACTGGCACAGACAACCTGGCACATTTACAGAAGGCCAGACAAATGCGTGCATGTGCATATGAACACAGATTCCTCTGTAATATGCTCTGAGCCGCATCTCTGTAGACACTTCTTTGTTTTACAGTAGCTATCTCCTCTATAGAGCTTTATTGGGTAATTACAAAAGCCTATAGTCTTAAATTATATTTCAATCTCATTATTCTAATGAAGCCAAATTATTTCTCATTGTCTTGTTGCTGAACATGCAAACTTCCAAGGTCATATTGTGTGGCGTCCTCTACCAACAGGTGTTGACCTACAGTACCACTACGTCCACATTATTAAACTCTCTAATTCCGTCACAGAGGGTTGTGTTTAAATGCTGCAACTAAACACGAGCCCCTTGAATATTTAAAATACATCAGTTGCCTGAACCTCAGGTTAGCATGTCAACTAGAAACAGAACTGTGCAACCATGAAGGAGGGATGAGGAGAAACATGGGACAAGTAATGCAGCGGGGCACAAAGCCATTACGCCTACCCCGAAAATAATTCACAGGGGACAAAGCAGCTTTACAGCTTCATTCCTGGATAAGAATAAAAGGAGGGGGTTAGGATTTTGTGAGGGGGAATCGGGGACGGGTAGGGAGGGGGTGGCATAATTAGATGATCACAAACTGTACCAGCGGCTCAGTTTTCACTCTGTGGTCCAAATTACAAACCGTCATATTTTTAAAGTCATGCTGACATTCTTTCGTTCCCAGCAGCTGCCAAGAACAACCGACGCCGGGCTTGTCTTGGCGTCTGATCAAAAAGAAGGACCCAGCTCCAGTCACACAGCAACTGAAAACATTTACACAGCTGGGACCCTCGAACCCTGAGGCCGCCCTGCCCCACTGCAAGGACCTGTGCTGGGGCAATGGGATTGAATCAGAGGGGGGAGAAGAGGGGGGACCAGGTGCTTCTGGGGAATGTAGGAGGTCCAAGGATGGAGCAAAGGATAATGACCACTATGAGCTCACTGTTACTCACCCGCTGTTACCCTTGTCGCAAACGTCATGTTTACCTACACCGCCTTTTTGATGAAAGCACAAAACACACACGTGCAATATGAACATAAAAAATGCGTTACAAACACGTGTCTGCGCGCATAGATGTATATTTGTATGAAAAGCTGATAGCATTGTGATTAAATCTGTGTTTATGACTGTGTGCACTCATGTTTTTGTTATAGGAAGCTTTCTGTTGTGTTTGTGTGTTTTTGTTGAAATTTGAGAAGATTTTATCACTGGATCATAGTAACCCTAACCCTAACCCATAAACTAAATGTACATACCAGATGAACTATGCTTTTCTATGCATAAATTCATCAGTATACCATATGCGTGCATTAATGGCATTTATGAAGAATTTCAACCCCTTCACTGACTGTTTTCCTGCATATTGGGAAACCATCAGAATGAAATATAATATTGCTTTGCTCTGGCTCTCCTCCCTGAACAGCTCAACACAGGAGGTGGACGTACATCCACCTGTTATGATCAGCACTGAACAACATGGAGCTCAAGTGAGAAAGTCCAAGCAAAGCAAAGTTTTAGCCCCTGGTTTGGTTTTATGGAAATTGTGTAAATTTGATTGCTTTAGCATATGTGTGTGTTCTAATAAAAGCCATGCAACAGAGCCGTATATTGAATCTGCCTTGAAGCAGTTCCTCCAGAACTTGACAATGAGGGGGGATCAGGTTAGTCTTTCTTTAAACACTACAACTTCTGAATCCAACCCAGGTGAGACAGAGATGGTTGAGGGGAGACCTCTGTATGAGAAACGTATGGAGAAGAAAGGTAGTGTTTAAGTGGAGGTGGCGGTGGAGAGGAGGGGGCTGTGAAGAGCGATGAATCCAAGGTTGCGTTGACCCCCTGTGACCTCATCCCAGTAACTTTGAAACCCCAGAGGAACAATGACATCACTCCCTCATTCCAAGACAGAGAATCAAAGCACTGCAGGACTGCACCACCACACTACACACACACACGCACACACACACACACACACCAAACTATTAAACCCCATTTGTGTGTATGTGCAAGTGACCATTCACCACCGTGGTAACAAGAGAAGAAGTGGGTGGGAACTTCTCGTAAGTAGAACCAGATTTGATTTTTAGGCATACATGCCCACCACTTCTTTTATGCTTGATCTACTTCTGAAAGCTACTCATGTGAAAAGCATTTCTCAGTGAAAGGTAGACTTATGAACTGACATGACCATGACCTGTCCCTTCAAACACCTTATAACTTTTTCCCCTTATCTATTTTTCCACTGTTAATCCTATAAAAACAGGCATACAGTGTGTCATGATTTACGGTGGCAAAAAGTCAGAAGACTTAAATATCTCAACACCACAGACCACCACACACCAAAAATGTAATTTATTACTCGTCAATGCAGCCACTATTTTACAGGTAATACTTATATTTCGCACAGTTTTTGTCTGATATTCCTCTGAAATGGCACTTTGCCATACATTGAAAACATCAGTATAATGAAACAGTGCTAATGTGACGTGAATGAGTATCGTGGTGGGACATGAACAGGTAACCACAAAATGACATTATTAAAAGTCATTAAAAAGTAATTTGGCCACACAACAGGAGCTTGTGGCCAAATAAACAAAGATGATGCTTCTTGACTCTAAATATCATCAAATGTGTTTAAAGAAATCTAAAAAAAAAAATTAAAAAAAAGTCCTCAGTCCTCTGTCTGTGCCACAGTGACACAGTTAAATGGTTTAAGCAATGGAATGACTTGTAGTAAGAGAAAACACCCTGTCTCTGTCCAAATTATTGCAGAATTGCAGACATTTATGTGGCTTAAAATAGAGCAAGAAACTGAGAATGGAAAATAGATATAGTTTTAAAACTGCTGAAATAAAAATCATCTGACAATTAATTGTTCTTCAAACTTAGATGATCATGTTTTCATTTTTGGGGAAATAAGTTTGTTTTATTTTATTGCCAAATGTTGGTGAGACTGAATAGAGCTAAGTTAAGGTAGCAGCACCTCCAAAGCTCACTCATTAACATGCCATATGCAATTTGTTTTATTCATACGAAAACCCAAATGTTAAAACGACTATAGTTCAAGTTTTTGGTCCGAGACATTTGTGAGACATTTGTGATGTGGTTGCTGACAACCGCATACTAATTTCTGTAATTTCATATTTATTAGACATATGTGAGGGTTGAATCAATCTTCTCAAATGACTCTTGGTAAGAAAGCAAATAAGCAAAATGTCAAACCATTTCTTTGAAGCAAAAGCCCTGAGACCAAACCATTTAAGGTCAGCTGGCAGTGTATGTTAATAAAAATACTTAACTCCTGACATCCATTTAAGATTTCTGTTTTTCAACGTTAGGTGCATCCAAAATACACTCAGTTTAACAGAGCCTCCACAGAAACCAACCCCACACTGCAGCACTGCCAGCATTGTCTGCCGCACATGGTTTCATTCTCACCTTTTGTGGGGATGGGGTGGGCCAGTAATGATGTGCCTTGGAAATGGCAACATGCTAATTGTAGTAACTATCTGATTGGTGTAATAGTGCTTTACAAGTTATGTGGTGGGTAATAAAGTGACAGTGCGTTTAGCTCCAAATCATGCGGAAGACGCATGCTGAGCTGTCTGACGCTGGCAGAAAGGACTGCTCAATTAGGGAGCAGATTTAAGATGAGAGCGTTGATTCCCCAGCCCAATTAATTAGCACCAGAAGAGAAGAGAGGCAGCCAGAGAGCAGAGGAGAGATTTAGCCAGGAAGTGCCCACTAGGGACCCGCTCTCCTGCTCCTACCTCCTCACCCTTACTCTATTCCATGCTCTATTTCCCTCCTTCTCCTGCTCATTCTTTTATTCTTACACTCTGCTCCTTTGACTCCTGGTTCACCTTATGCTCTCCCTCTGTCATTAACAGTCTTGCAGAGGTCCAAGACACTAGTATAATAGTCTGCTTTTGATAACACAACCATTGCACCTTGTCCAATTTGTGGGTATTACACATCCATTGTAAAATGTCCTCATTAGAAAACAACGCTGCCTTGAAAAAGAATAGGTTTGAGTGATTCCAAAGCAGAAGAAGCTCCCTCTAAAACCTCCTCATTGCAAACACATGTGACTCCACATTTTGAAAGCTCACAGAACTTTCAGTTTAAGTCCTAGTTGAGATCTAAAGGTTCCCAAAGATATCACATGGCTGAATTCCAGAAGATCATGCAAAAGAAAAATTTCCATCTGATGCTATAGTGTCTTGGATTGCCTGAATCTAAAATGACTTACAACCTTAAATATTTTACACAATAAGGGTCAGACTTGAGTGAAATGTTGGCACAAGCAGATGCAGAATATACTGTATGTGTATCTTAAATTGACCACGAGTATGGAAAAGGGTGTTTCTACTCTCTGGCCTAAACGTGCAGGAATACATTTTTAGGTGATAAAATTAATATGGCAGACGTTATTTATCCATCTAGATGATTCATATTGAGTCTGTCTGATGAATTTAAGTCTAACATCCACACTTTTTGGCTCAGTTTTGTTCGCCACCCTCTCCAGAGGCAAGTATTCAAATCTTCATGTTAAATTCTTCACCACATTGACCAGGTGGTTTTTGAACTTGAAATTTTGACAGAAGGTTCATGGTGCCTTTAGCTGAACAGCTTCCGGGCACCATCGAACAAAAGCTCTCCAGTCCGTACACACAGATATCTGATCTGATGCTAGTGTAAAAATAGCCTGCAGTACAAATCAGGCAACGGATTATAGCCCACGTTTCATGCTAAAACAAGCTGCTGTTTCAGAAAAATAAATAAACTTCAGCTAGTGGTCTCAGTTGTGACATCAAAACATTAAGAAAGTCCTTAAGGCTCATTTAAAGGCATTCTTTCTGAATATGGACTGTGTGCATTTCTGTGTGGATTAAATGTTTTGATACTTTCACAGTATTTAGCACCCAGCAAAGAACCTAGACCTGCTTAATATTCAAACAAGACATGGAAACCTACAATAAAGGGACACTTAGATCTAGCTTACTATACCTCCAATCATATAAAAAACAACTCCTTCAGTTGATGTACATACATGTACAATGTAGCAAGGCTACAGCGAAATTAATGGCTATTCTAAGTCATTCATGTCTGTGTTGTTAGAGTTAATGCAAGTTTCATCACACCAAGCCATAGATTTGTTATTATAATGCTTTTCAGATTAGTTGATGATGATGCCAGACCTTTCCCTTGGGCTGGTAGCTCAACAATACACTGGAAACCGATTATTTGTGGCTAAAAAAAATACCAATCTGCAGCATACATATTTATTATGGGACGTAGCCGATACCTGCGATAGTTTGTCAATAAGCAAGGGCTGTGAATATATTGTGTCTGGACCCATGACCCCGCCTGCCTGAATGTCAGATAACTTACACTATTACTGCCACAGCCCACTGGCCATCTATCAAAACACAGCAAAACGTCAATATCAGAGGCTCGTCCCAAAACTCTAAAAATTACCCTGGTTAGAGGGAGGAAAATAAAAACCAATCAATGTGTGGTCTGAAAGGAAGGGCCAGTCCTCACTGTGCTGTATGAATTTTTGATGCCTCCACTGCTTAAGCTCCAGACTATCAATTACGAGATAAACAGGGTCTAGGTGATTGTTGTCATGGTGCACAGGGCTGCCATCCAATTAGATCTTGCACCGACTAATGTGTTAATATCTTACATAATTGGTGTTGGGGGCTATTTTTTTCTCCCTCTCTCAAATGCCATGCTGATGCTTATAGAGACTAATATTACACCATTAGCACAATCTTATCTGGGCAAAGTAATATAGATGAAATATACAGAAAGATACTGTATAATTCAAAAACCCATTCCAGTGGCTTGACACACTATTTTCAGCATGTTTCCTAATCATCACCTTTTTTAGGCTGCGCTTTCTTTCCTATTGTCAAGCCAAAATTTTAATCAATAATATGAACATAATGTTCCTGCTGCAGATCACTTGATTGTTCTCGGAAAATAAATTCTTATCGTTTTTTTTTTTTTTTTTTCCCTTAGCTGTGAAAAGGCTCACAGATAAAACAACAGCAGGTTTGTTGTCAGTTGTTTTTAAGAGGGAGGCTGGAATATAAAACCAACAGAGACAAAGGGGGGGAAAAACAGATATGGAACAGAAACAAGCAATGAGAGGGGGGAAAGTAAAGAAACAACAGAGCAGAGAATATTTGCAAAGAGAGGAGTTAGAGAAGAAGAGGGATAAGGAGAGAAAAAAAAGAGAGGCGAAAGAGAGGAGGGAGCAAGGGATGAGACGGCTGCCTGGAAAGACAATTAGTATTCATGCGGCGTGGCGCTCCAGAGAGGATTAATGGACTCTGATGCCTAATATCCTGGAGAACAATTAATTTGCCCACAGTTTTGTCATGGTTGAAAGTCAAATGCTGGAACAGATCGATGCGCACAGCCGCCAGTGAAATCGCGGCAGCCCCTTCTGCCGGGTGCAGAATTTTAATTTCATCATCATCATTTTCCCCGGCTGCCACCCTCAACGAAGCTGTCCCTGACATGGCTGAGAGGGCCGCCACATCCCGACAGGCATGGAGCACACGCACATACTTACACACACCCACACACACACACACACACATATATATATATATATATATATATATATATATATATATATATATATATATATATAAAGCACAGAGAACACACAAATATGCAGAACACACTCACATACATACACACATGTTCAGTGAAAACTCTTCTTACACACACACTCCTTTGATACAAACATCCACACTCTCAAACATGCAAATCCTATCTTATACATTTTTGCATCAATCAGTGATGTAGGATGTGTGTGTAGAAATCCAAATGTGGCATATCTCATGTGTCCCAACTGCATGGCAAACCACACACACTTTACATCTTCACTTTCATCAGCCACAATACTTGCTGACAGCCGAGAGTCTCACCATAAAGCAAGAAATCACACCATGAGTTATTTATTCCATGGCTGGTTGTTGTAAGTGCCATACACTGAAGAAAAGACATGGAGAAACATGGAGGAATTTGCAAAACAAAACAAAAACATGTCACATATTTCAATTAGTCTTCAAACAGGACTGTGGTGTAGTGGTCTTAGGTGTAGGCCTGTTCTACAGTATGTTACTGTGATCCAGCCATGGACTTAAGTCAGATGAGAGTTCTCCCGTCAAAAGAAGGAAGGGGATAAAAAAAAAAAAAAAATGGAAAAAGATTTTTGGACAATCACATAGAAAACCCTGACAACTAATAAAAAAACTGGATATATCTAGATGTTCACCAGGAGTGCGCTTATGCTAATAACATCAATAACCCAATCACACGTTGACATCACCATCGGCAACACAGCGTTGATCGCCACGCATCGCCGCACCAACGTCAGAGGCGGTAAATATTTCAGGGAGATGCAGATGTGTCAATTAAAGATATGTAGAGACACAGCGAGATCCCTCATCTGACTCCTCACTTTATTTGTCTTTTAGCTGCTCTGCCTAGCTCAAGGATATTCTCATTAGCACATTAATGTAACACAAATGAGAGGGACACAGGAGACAGACAGGAAGCCAAGTGGGAAAAAAATAAAGGTGTACTCTTGGAGGACATGCACCGCTTCTTATGAACTAGCAGAGTAGCTTCATCGCAAATTTATCTAGATTCATATGCAGGGCAGAAATAAATGCCATCAACAGCAGAGCTACATACTTTTTTCTTATGTAGATAAAAAAAGAACAGGTTCATATATTATATGAACCTGTTCTTTTTTTAAATCCAGTTAGAATCCGCAAAGAGAGTAGTTCGTGTTCAACCATCAATCGACTTGTGTTTTTATTTTTTCTGATACATAAGAGTCATTCATACTGTTCATTCGCTCTCCTCATCACTAGCCACTCAGTATTATCTTACAGTCCTTGCCTTTAAGTCCATGCTTTTTGTCATAGTTACCCTCTGCGGGGGAGAAAAAACGTAGACATCATTCTATGAATTATTAAAGGCGCTGGTGCTAATTTATTTAATGAATTAAGAAGAGTCCAGTGGGGGGTATTTCAATAATGGAGCACTGTTAGTAGTGTTTTAATAAGGATGGCACACACTGATTGGGTAATTACATCTCAGCTCTCCCCATGCTGCTTCACTCTGGGGCCACAAGAGGAGGAAGCAGTGCGACAGTGGAGAAGTTGTCTGGCTTCTATATTTATCATAAAACACACATCATGACACTGAGTCCTACTCACTGGCCTCCCATTAGAGATTGAATTGGGCTGTGCCTCATAGCAGTCAAATGAAAGGGTTATTAGATAAATGGGTGCACTGCATAATCAATCAACAAGCGACCATTTGTGTATATGAGCTTGCATGTATGTACTATACAGTGTATACACCTGCCTTCATTATTCATATAAAGTTTGTTTTTGTTTTTTGTTTGTTTTTTTTGAGTGAAAACACTGTGAATGTTTTTTTTCTATTTTCACAAGGAAGCAAAAATAAAAGTTTTAAGGTGTGTTTTTTTTCTCCTGTTAAAAAGCCTTTTGAATATATATATATAAATGACTAAATCAAAAGCAAGTTTTGGAATCTGCAACAAAAGAAAATCTATCTACTGACTGTCTTTTGTGAGGTTAGTGTACCTAAGTGTACATGTTTCAGTGATATAACAAAACTATTACAATGGTGCAGAAAGTGGTGCAGACATTTGTAATCGTATCGTGAAACTCTAAAATAATCATTGGCATTACATTGATGTTAAATTTATTCATCACCATAACACAGTTAATATGACGCATGAAAATCAGTAGCACTAAAAGGGTAATGTCAGATATCAAATTTTTATGGTTACTATGGCTACAGCTCGCGATAAAGACTCTCCTATTGTGCTATAGCCAAGCTTATAAGAACTCATAATGCTTATTGATGCATTGTAACTGCTGTCATATAACATTAGGCATCAGTGATTTGAAATCTTTTGAGTTTTTTCTTTCTTTTTTCTTTGTTCAGAATTATATAAAAGACAAAATTTATATGTCCATTATGTGTAGGCCTATATAGAATAATTCAAACAGCATCATACTGTAATTCACCACAGTAGGAGTGAAGTGAAATCATTTTAAAAGTGTTTTTTTTTCCTGTTGAAATAACATTTTTAATAAAAATAAGTCTGAAAGCCATCTTAAAGTCATATCTAGTGAGTTAATGTGATGACATAGGTATGACATGTAATTTTCCATGTTTAGCTATATTCCCAAATTATGCAATGTAAGTTATTAAATATGCAGACTGATGGCAATGGCTCTTTCCTTTGTTAAGGGAAGTGCTTTCCTAATTCCAATTACATTAGATTAAATGTGATGCTTCCATCTCAGTTTAACATTATCACTAAGTGTGAAGACCAAAACGCAGACCACAATGCTTTCTGCAGTACATCATCTACAGCCTATATAAAGTGTTTAGTGATTAATTATATTTCATTTAATCTTAGAGAACAGGTTTTCAGTTAAAGCAACCATTTACTTTTCAAATCAGGAGCCAGGCCCTCATACTAAACGCTTTGGTAAAAACATTTTCACAGGAATAAGTGTCCAGTCTGACCAGTTTCCTGTCAACAGCAAGAAGTGGAGGTGAGCAGAGGGATCTCCTCATAACAGTAAGACCAACACCTGTAGTGTGAAATCACAGAGAATCTGTCAATTTTGAATAAAGTTAATGCAAAATTGATACATAAATTGCTGCTATAAAACATCAAGTCCTTGTTTTAAATTGCAGGGATAATAAAGGGTCTAAAATTAAAATAAAAAAGCACAAGCCACAGGATTACAGTTAAGGTTTCTAACCTCGTATAGGTCAGAGGATCTGATCAATCCTGTTAGTGCTTGAGTTTTAACACTTCTGCCACTTAAACCAAAAAAATGAGAAAGACCATAAAGGAAAGTAGATTGAGGGTGGGAGGAAAATAATCATTTCTCAGCAAAAATGTCAGGCTTGGTTATGAATTTTTTAGAAAGCAATAAAGCCCACAAGCCTCGTCTGGCTCTTGTCTCACCGTTCAACACATCCAATAGCTTGCCGTGAGACACAGAGAAGGAGAGAGGGAGCTGGAGAGAAAGAAAGACAGAGACCAGCAGAGAGAGAGAGAGAGAGAGGAGACTGTCTATAATGGGGGGCTTCATTGGTCCAGGCTGGGCCTGTAATGGGACTGGATCCCGATCAATAGAGACGCTCCTCAGGCCATTCGTAGGCGTAATGACTTTAGGTTTCTCAATAATTAAGATATTGTCACTGTGCTGACTGCAGGGTCAGCCAATCATTAACCCCATGTTAAATATGCCTTTGTTTTAATTGCTTTGCCTTAACTCCCCCAGAACCACAGGGATGAAAATTAAAGGGACAGCAGCCCTTTTCCTGTATGCGTGTATGAGAGTCAGAGAGGGAGCGACAGAGAGAGATAGGAGCCCTGAGGCGTGCTTGTATGTGTACCGTTGAGGTGTCTGTTTTCAGCACATAACCAACCTATTAACTGTCTCTATTTTTAGCTTTTGGAATATATTCTTTCTTTTAACAAAGGCATCAACTGCGCTGTGGCATCATTTCCTCTCCTCTTTAAATATAAAGACATACTTCTGGAGGTTTGACATGAGAGGCACCAACCTATTTTATTTTCCTTTGAACACTCACACTATTGAGCAAATTCTCATGGAGGCTGCGTCATTTGATTTTCATTTGGGTGTTTCATAGGTAATGTAAGCTCCAAACAACATTTTTCAAAATTCTGGCCAGCGAGGCTGAATGTGGAGCCAGTGGCAGTGAAAGAAGGCTGCTCATCTCTTCTCTCACACAGACACTGCCTACTCAGACAGTAATATTCCTACCTCACTTCCCCCATCCCAGCAATCACTCCTAGCCATTCCTGCCCCAGCTGGGTGATGAGAAACAATGAATTTATATCTGACGTGCTGCCATTCTTTTCTCTCTTCTACACAGAGTGCTGTGCTTCCCTCTCTCCCCTCTGCCGCCTTGCCATTGGCTGTTGGTAAATGGACTAAAGCGCCACTCAATAGGCCGATGCACTCCGTCAAGGCGAGGGGGCTTGACCTTTTCTGGCGTGGGGAAACGCAATTCATATCGGCCCCAGACCAGCTGCCCGCTAAACGAACATCTCATCCAATTTCCAGACGCTTGCAACACAAAAAACAGAGTGGGGTGGGGTGGGGGGTGGGGGGTGGGGGGAGGGCGTGTTGGGTGCTGGGTGGGTGGGTGGGGGTAGGTGGAATGGGGTTGGGGGAGAGGGGATTGTGGGCAGGGAAGTCCTGATGGATTTTAGATTGGTTTCTCAATTTCTCTTCACTCAAGAGAGGTGGGGGGAGAGATGAGACAAAGAGGAAAAACAAACACCAAATACATGAACACACACACACACACACACACACACACACACACACACACACACGTCACACACACACACATGACAGCCCGAAAAAAGGTTCCACAAACTGACCTCTTTATTCACTTATTATTTATTTACTTGTCAAGGTGTTTATTATGTTGCGTTGCTAAATGATTTTACGGGATTTTACTTGATCTGACTACGCCCTTCTTTTGCTTTTTTTTTCACTGGAGCTAAATCATCAACATCAGACTGACTATTAATGACGGACCACCAAGAGAGACGGTTACTGTGGAGACCACATTCCCCCAGGACTTACTCATGACAAACACACAAACAAGAGTATAAACACACAAATGCACACACAGGAACCCACAACCACACACTCAGTCAAATCAACTTGCTGAATGTACGCACACCCATGTATGCACACGCATACTTGGACGCTTGCGAACACACAAACCTCACATGCAACCATTTTCTGTAACAGAAGGTGTTTTAGTGTGTGTAGCGGTTCACTCAACACTTGGCTGCTTTTAAAGCATGATCATTTATTAAATAAAAGAAGTTTGTGTGCGCTGCAAAAAGGCAGAGTAAATTAAATGTTGGATTTGTCATCATATACACATGCGATGTAAGACAAGTCCATTCAGATGCAAGGCAAGCAAACTGTCTGCGAGAGAAATGAGTATCTGCCCTGAACACGGATATACGTTTGCATATGTGTGTGTGTGTGTTGTGTGTGTGTGTTTCTGTGAGTACAAGATGTGTGAAAGAGTGAGAAAGAAACAAGATGGGCACACAAATTTAGATGAAAGTGGCTTGTGCATCAAAGCAGTTCTGTGGCCTTAACAGCACATACAGCAAAGTCCCCTCTTTGTCTAGTGGATGGAAGCAATAATTATACTACTATTTAGTACAATATACTGTGCATAAACTGCATATTTTACACATATGTGTGTCTGCTATGTGGTTGTGTTTTGTTTGTTTTTACATTTTTGTTGATTGAATAAATATTTGACATTTCATATATAATTTATCAGACACTAGCTTAATTTATCGAGTGGAAATAATATGGTACACATTTCAATTTTGTTATGGCTGATCTGCATTTTACCATAATTTTGCTGCAGGGGATGTAACAGACCTTGGTGGCTGTGTTGGAGAGGGCTGTTACCAAGACGCCTATACTAAGGCATGCAGACAAATGCACTTACACGTAAACAGAGACACATAAACAAGCACACAAACACACACAGGCACAAGTAGGTAAACAATTCCCACTTTTGAGAGCTAGAGTTATGCCTTGGGCAACAAACCAATCATAGCTCTGCTGTATGAGCATGTTTTTTAGATAAACAACTGGTATTGGTAATTTGGCACAGCTCCCTTGGACATAGCAATGTGTAAGCAGTATGTCCTTAAACTGTGAGTATACCAAATGAGCTACACAGCAGCACCAAGTCAGATACAGGGACACGGTGCCTGAGGTCTCTTGGGTGCTCTTCTTTTCCCTGTAGCCCTGTGTCTGTCTGGCAGTGACTACATGGCAGTGTTAGGCCTGGCCCAATTAAACCTATTTAGAGAGCCTTCCGCCTTGGGCCCACCAGGGACTTAACATGTCATCCAACCTTCCACAGACATGTGACTTCCTGCCTGTAACAAAGATGGCTCATGCGATATGATGTAACCATTCCGCATTTAGTGAAATATGCACTTTTCCACACTCAGGTTTAATGTTTGTTATTGTTATTACTAAAATATCAATGATACCTGTTTTAGGGTGACTGTCCTTGTAGCTACTTTCATTCTTGGTGGTAGTGATGGGTGGGATGTGGGATGTGGGTTGGCTACATGGATGGAGATCAGATTTCCTACACCCCACAAAAGCAAACACAGCTAGTCGGCAGTGTGTGCTGTGCATCCCCGGAGTCCAACTGCTGCTCTGAAACCAATTTAGCAGCCCATGCTGGATGGAGTACACCTCTGCCCCCTCCCTCTTTTCTTCTATCCATCCATCCCTCCCTCCCTTTCTTTCCCTCTCCCTTCTGTGTCTACTCAGTTCTCCTCTCCCTGAGCGTTACTCTTTGGAAGACACAGTGAGACAGAGGGAGAGGGAGGGAGGAAAGGGTGGGAGAGTTTGGGCAAGAGAAGGGGGAAAAAGAGGGGAAAGGGTTCTCTTCTTTCTGAAATCATGCTCTGGATCAGTCTGGAGAGGCCTAGTGTGTTTGGATTGGCATGGCGGCTGGCAGACGACAGGGGGAGGTGGAGCTGGAAGAGAGTTATAAATAAACATTTCAACAGGGCTGGGTAGAGGTGTCGGCAGGCCTCAGGCCACGGACCTTCCCTGGGCTCCTTGGCACCCCTCCAGGTCACATTACATGAGTAAACTGCCGCACAGCAACACTGTGTGTGTGTGTGTGTGTGTGTGTGTGTGTGTGTGTGTGTGTGTGTGTGTGTGTGTGTGTGTGTGTGTGTGTGTGTGTGTGTGTGTGTGTGTGTCAAAAAGAGAGGAGAGACCTGAGAAGGTGGAGTGTGTGTTGCTATAGCAGCGAACTCAATGAAGGCCTCACTATGCCAAACCCAATGCAGAATTTGCATATTATTACATAAAAACAAAATGTTCCATTCAGGCTTTCCTCGCTGAAGATGTGTTAAGATGTGAATCTGTGGTGTAAAATCATCCTTCATTTATGTTCAATAATCATTGACAAATGAAAATAATTTGTCATTTAGTCTGTAAGTGTTTAAACAGTTAAAATAAATCTAAACATATGTCTCTGATGTTATACAAATATTGCTCTGTGTTCTCCACCAAACTCCCAGGATTTATGTAAAATGTAGCTTTGCTTTCTGCTAATGATTATACATTTTTAAGTAAGTCAGTTGGTTTCGAAAATTATTTTGAAATGCTACCATTTCACTGGCCTGTAATGTTGTGCCACACTCTACGATATAGTATGCACGGAATCAGGAGGCATGTTTATCTACATTACTTTCCATAAAGCTACGTTTAACTGTTTGCAACTTTTTTTCCTCCTACAGTAAGTGCAATTGATAATAAAAACTTTTTAAAAAACAAGAAAAACCGTGGGCATTTTACATATGCATACAGTACATACAGCTCTGCAGGTATTTGTCTGATCCACCACTACGTTGAACAGACATAAGATGAAAATGAAAATGTTGACGTCCTGCCAACCACCTAACAGGCATTTTGAGAGAAGCCACAGGGGTAAAGTGCAGTGCAGTGAATCCAATCCTGGGAACGAGAACAGACGCCCAGTACTTTTCCCTCCTCTGCCCAGGCTGAGAGCTGTGGAGTTGGGCACTGGACTGAGAAACCCTTGGCAGCAACACTCTGCACTACATTTATGTGTTTTGGAATGCCAAAAATGGATATCGGTGTAAGGTGTGGTCTGAGAAAAGGTTACAAGAATGTTATGTACTATGTCTGTATTTACAGATGGCACCTGTGTGGGATGTACGCCTCACAAAACTGAATGTCCCTGTAAGAATCTTTGTGCAAATACATGCTATGTTTTATGACTTCTGTGTGCAGATTTCTTTGTCCAGTTTAAACTCAACCTCCCAGATGGTTTTCAGCCTAGTCAGGCCTCAGCACTCCCCTTGAGTTCCCCTGTGTAACTCAGGTTCACGGTTGACGGGGCAGATCCCACAGTTCTGTTATAGGAAAAGAAGCATTTTGGTTTCATGGTTACTTATTGCAGGCTGATTTTTATGGTTGTATTTTGGCACAGAGAACTGGTGCTTTTGGCTTCAACCATCCACATCTGTGCTCCACAGGGGTTATCTTGTGCCTTCACTGCAACCTCTTTAAAAGAAAAATGGCGTATGGTGATCATATTTAGCTGCATACTCTGAGGTGGACAACAACCTATAGAACCGTGTTGTAGAACAAAATGTCTGAAGATTTTTATTTGTGGCTGTACCATAATAGCAGCTAACTTTGAGACTTCTTGAACACATTAAGTCTTTCATAAAAAATAAATCTTCCAATGGAAAGCTGAAACGATAAAACACTGTTTTTAAAAGGCTAAAACAAAGAAAACTATTAGGAAGAATGGTGGATCCAGCTGCATATTAAATTAGGATGAAAGGGAAAAAAGAGAAGGCAAAGAACTTTAAAGAAAAAAAATAACTCAAAGGGAAATGTAGACCGCAAAATGCTGTGAAGTCAGAGCAAGCCTATCTCTTTTTAGTCAATTGTGGTTTTGCTCCACGATTTACTATAAAAACCTGGCAGCGTCCATGGGGGCTAGTTAGCAGATCCCATTGATATGACTGGAGCTGGGTGGCTTCACCACATGCTTGGCCAGGGGTGAAGTGACTCATAAACACTTGGAGGCCGGGTGGGGGTGGAGGAGGTGGGGTAAGGGGTGGACAGGGTCATCCACCTGTGGAGAGACTACGCAAGTCTGTGGTGCAAACAGACACCACTGACCCTCTGCTTGACAACAACTGCTACTGAGAGCAAACGAAATGTGAAAAGCAACTTTTCAGTCTGCTGCATTGTCTGATAGCAAGATACTAAAATCAGATTTTTCCAGTTCTCTGTTGGTGGAAACTATTGGATAGACTCTGGATTTAAAAAAAAAACAAAAAAAAACAGCTTTAATTGATTGATTATAACGCATGAAGTCTTATATTTTATTTTAAGAAAGTGCAAAAACATAATGTGTATACCTTTGGTTTATTTTATGGACTAGGTCCATTTTTCCACACATATATGTTATTACACGTCTGCTTTTTCTTCATTCAGAGAGAAAGAGAGAGAGAGAAATGGGGACACAGATAGGGGGAGGAAAAGCACTGCAATACTATTACCATTTCCTGTTTCTGTGGAGCCAGGGGTCTTCAGGGAGCGAGCTGAGAGGAGTCCTGGCGGCCAAACTCTTCTGATGGGCCAAGACACACTGTGGAATGGGGAGAAAAATCATGAAACCTGCCTGCAGAAAAACCACTTTTAAATAATCCCAACATGAGGCTTGGAGCACTACTTATACACCACTAGTACCTAATGAGAAATTAACTTAAAATCAGATAAGAACTCATAATAATCATAGGAATGGTGCGGTTCCATGACTGTAGCCACAATTTCTATGAAAAATCTATTTTCCCTGAATATTACTTACTTTTTTCTTTCTTTCTTTCTCTTTTTGTAATTCTCGATAAAACTAGTGGACTCACAATACTTTTCACATTTTTGCTGTAGGCATCTCATCTTTGAAACAGTAAAGCAACTGTTTCTAATTAAATTTTAGTATCATTTTCCAACTAGTCTTTACCAAGGAAACATTCTTATAACTCTGAGTCTTTTACACTGTGGCTTTTCTCTATAAACACTCATAATATTACACCACAAGTTTATTGCCAAAAGAAAAAAAAAAGAAACAGAAACATTAGCATTGGAGTTTGTGTGGTGGAGGTTAGATGAAAATATGTACAGCATCTATTAGAGCATTAACATTCTCTGAAATACAGGGTTGAATCTAAAATCTCCGTATGGATACATTACTGTTGCAGCTGCAACAATAATAAGAGAAAGTTTCGCCATAATTTGAAGTGTATTCTTAAAGATTAATTATTAATCGCATTTATAACCCTTCCTTAGTACTCACTTGGTGAAATTTAGTAAGTTATAATTATTACAATGAATTATTTAAAAATGCATAGCTCTCCTTTAGAACTACAGTTGCTAAGAGTAAGGATTTTAACATTGAAGCATCAGGTACATGTTTAAGCCAAACTGGAAATGTGTCTAGTAAGGGATCAGTTAAATAAACAAATATAGTCAAATAGGAGCTAAATGATGAGGAGCCCCAGAAACCCCCAGCCCACCCTGTAGGAGACCCCCTTTCTCCCCTAACAGTGCTACCCAACACAACTTCCAGCCCTGCCAGCATGCTGTTCTCCTGACAGGCTTAGGCTCTGAGGCCTAAAGAAAACAAACTGGCTCTGATTGTGAAAATAGTGCCGTAGGGCCCTCCCAGTGCCCGCTGCTTATCTCACACAAGGCAAGCTTTGTATATACTGTGGGGGCTCCTTGCTGGCCCTCAACCACCCCACCAGGTGGAGACTTCCAGGGCCAAACTCTCCTCCTTCATCAACCCTATTCCTCCTCATCATTTTCTTCCTCTGCCCTCATGCATACAGTGCTGCTTCCATTGAGACCACTGTGTATATTTTGAAAGGAGAGCATCAGGAAATTGATCCACAGGCCCCAAACCGGTCTGTTGGCAAAAGTAGTTCCTTAACAGTTGGAGATGATGAGACTTCCCTACCATGAAATGCCATGTGTGATTTCATATACACGGTATTTCTAATAACAGTTTGATATATAAAAATGCCATATACTGAATATGAGCATTTGTTCAAGTAGAGTATAAACAGTGTTTGAGAGTGGCAGCATTATATGGAGTGAAGCTATAACTTCAACTACATTTAGCATAACTACCCAAATCATAACAGTTCCCCATAGGGACCTATTTCAGCACAGTTAGCACAGTCATACACTATATAGAGTACCAGGAGGTCCACTAATATTCAAAACAGATTAGACTGAAGTTACTCCTCCAACGACAACTCTAGGCAAGGAAGTCGTTTTCTCAAGCTTTCAGTTTTACTTTAAAACCAGCAGCAGCAGCAGGCTGGGGTGAAGAAACAAAGAAAACAACAGCAGATAAATACAGTAGCAGGTGTGTCAGCTGATTGCCCAGGTACATCAATTAGGCTGATGGCCTCATAGGCCTACACAACCTGCAAAACATTTATATTCTCTCTCGTATGTCTGGATATTTCAGTCCTAAGACACAGAGAACAAATTATGGATCAAGAGTTCTTCAGAAACTTTTGACAAACACTTCCACAGGTGAGAGAGAGTGTCTGTGCATTCACAACGCGTTTCAGGAGTTCCTTACGTCAATGCAAAATTCAATAAGGAAGCAGGAAGGAAAATAAATGAGTGGTCCTCTTCATAACCCCAAATTTCAGCAAGAAACATTGCAAATATGTGTCGGCACACACCCAAGAAAGCAGAGCAGAGATGTTAGACCACTAATGCTGTAGCATTGCCACTGTGGTTGCTGGGCATTTCTATTGGAGTGATATTTGACAACAATCACATGGCTGCCTGTCTGTCTGATGTTCAGCCAAGACAGATTGTCAGCATAAGAACAGATGCTTCAGTGTTGCTGGCTTGAAAATAGCTGGATACGATATTTGTATCGCCATCATTCGAAAGTCAATGATAACTCACCCACAACTATGAGTGATGTTTTCCCTGAGGTCATGAGCCAAGTCAAACTTCCAGCTATTCCAAGCTGGCTGGATGATAAAGATAGTTACCGTAGGCTATTTACTGAGACCGTCAGCAAATATGTAACAACAAGGTTTGATGCCAAAAACTGATTGGGGTTCACAAAGTAATTTACTTAACATCTAATCATATTACAGAATCTATAACAAAGACAAGCCATGTTGGAAACCAGGCTGCCCCTTGAACTTGTGGCGATAAAAGGGGTGGAGTCAGTGGGAAAGTTCTGTTTGAGTATGTTTCGCCTCTCCATTTATAGGCAGTCACAACAACTTCTTTCTAAAATAATAATGCAGGGTAGGAAACTCAAACAGGTGCATACAGAAGTTATTTAGGAGCAACAGTGCACATATGATCAGTCTTGCACATTGTTGTGCTGCACCTGAGAAAAGGAACTGTGGACTGTTTATTTTATCGTTACGGTGTCTTGCCAGGTTATGTAATGGGATTTTAGTATTAAAATTTATTTCTGATTTTTCTCTGTTAAAGGGGTGAGGCTAGAACTAATCTTTGGCATGCTGATGTTAGTATTTGGCTCAAAGGACCACAAGAGCAACTGGCATTGCTTTGGACTTTTAGTCTTCTTGGTATGAGTAAAATCTGTTTGAGTTTGAACAAAATTAAAGGAGTAGCTATGCCAGTACGCAAAGCCAATACAAAGCAGTTGACCTGAAAACTACAACAGTGTGTCTCCCAAAAACCTTTGCCCATGGTGCACCTCTGACTTTCTTGCTCTAAATTCAGGTTCAAGGCAACATTATCTTACAACTTTGTACAAATCCACCTGGTAGACTCAATGACCCAAACTAATCTGTGACCTACATGTGGGTGGACAGAGTTCCAACTGCTGTTGCCAGATGAGATACATAATAAATAATCAAGGCAGTTGTTGGTGAAGAAACTAGTGACTCTAGAGTGTTTTAAAATGAATTCCTGCCTTTGCAAACACTTAAGTGAAACTGGTGAGTAAAGTATGGCAATACTTTTTGACATGACTGACTCTAAAACTTGATTGCCACTGATGATTTAGATGGCTGAACTTTTTCTCCTACTACCACATTCCACAGCTGTCAACAATTTTGGAACAATTTAGAATAATTTTGATGACTCTTTTTTTCTTTTTTTTCAAGTAGACTTGTGCTGTTTAGCTTGCCAGTAACACAGCAAGCTTTTTGCCATGCAGTCATTAGCTGATGCTAAGTAAATTAACAACAGCAGTCATCTCTAGTTGACAAAATTATCATGGAGATTTGAAGGATGATTCAGAGAGATCTGCATAATTGAGACCATAAGCTTCTCCAACATTCTTAGTGTTGATTAAAGCTCCACCGAGCAACAGTTTTGATATTACCACGAATCATGGGTTGCTAGTGCTAATCCCATTCAGAATTTACCAATGGTCCCTCGGAAGGCAATGTACAAAAACACAGTGCCAATAGTAAACTACTTCACTTTAGCATGAAAGTAAAAAGCTCAGATAAACAAGTGGCTGCTGACAAAAGTCCAATAGCTAACCATTTTCCAAGGACTTAGTGTACCAAACCTTGCTTGATTGGCAAATGTTAAACTTAAATCTATGACTGGGCGTCGAACTCTATGTCTATCATTCTAGATTTCTGACTATTATCCACTGGCCACAGTGAACTCTTTGAACAGGTCTTATGACCCCCACCCCACATAGGACCTGTCTTCAGAAGTGGGTTCAGAAAGAAAAGCAAATGAAGTTCACCTTTTGGTTTGTGAGAGGTTTGTGTTTATTAGCTGTAAGATGGCTAGCAGTGGTACCGACCTCAGGCCAAGCCTCGGGAGCCTTTTCGCTGAAGTTAAAACAAATTGTACAGTATTGCCACATATTGATGGGTGCATCCACTAAGGAAGATTTTTTTTTTGGGTTATAAAAAAGTCTCACATTAATGTGGATGAATCTACGTTACCCACACTTGTTAATGGGTCCATATATATATTTATGGGTCCATAAATATATCGTTTTGTCTTTATAGTTATTTTGTTATTATTATTTAGTGGTCGGCTCGCCCAGCATTTCCTGGTTTCGGCTTTGCGGACGCTGCCCGGGGGGTCATGGGAATAATGCTGCCAAATCGCCGTTTATGGTCGGAACTACGACGGTATCTGATCATCTTCGAACCTCCGA
Organism: Trachurus trachurus; assembly: GCF_905171665.1. NCBI lineage: Eukaryota > Metazoa > Chordata > Actinopteri > Carangiformes > Carangidae > Trachurus > Trachurus trachurus. The sequence continues at coordinate 27,221,614 of NC_139895.1, forward strand.
CTTTCATTATTGATGAATGAAAACATTTGCTTTTGTCCGTCTTGCGCCGGTCCAAGAATTCTACCGTGTGCGCGAAGGCTCATGGGAAATGTGAAAACACTTCGCTGTCAGCATAGGACCATTAGATGGAAAAATTACAAAAGACCGCCTGTGTCATTTTGGAATACATTGACAAATAATCGCTTTTGTTTGCTTACATACAGTATGATAGCTCACTCGCAAAATATGCATACCAGTATGTAAACACTAATACTGTAAATATGCCTATACACATCATATACAAAACTGGGTTTCTGGTATCAAATTATCAACCATGTAGCCATGTGCCTATTCCTTCACTCAACTCCTTTACTTTCACTGCATGATAGGGATGCCATACTACTTCCTTTGCAATAAATCAAACATACCAAGTTACACAAAGCAAATAAAGAATTGCTGAAGAGTATTCAATGAGGTTCAAGTTCCAAACATTATTCTTCATTCAACAAGATACATTGAGCATCTGTTGGATTCAGGTATGAGGAGAAAAATCAGCCTCATAATTGATTTAGCCTAATAGCTGTGATCTAGCGCAGCTGCCAGCTGTGTACACACACACACACACACACACACACACACACACACACACACACACACACACACACAAAGCACAACACAAAGAGCACCTTTACCATTCAGTTATTCATTCAACTGGCTGAAGATAGTGAAGTGGGGGTGGATAAAGAAAATAGGTAAAGATGAAGGCAAACTTCTGCTGATACTTTGAGGTTGATCCAAAATGGGCAGCAAATAATGACCATAACTAAATGTGGCAGTTTTCTTTTATTTTCTGAGTTTTGTTAGTTTTCCTTAAAAAATAAAACACAATGATCAAATTTGTACCATGGCATAAGGGGAAACTAATATCTTCCATATGTAACATGAAAACGCTGAGCTGAAAAGCCTTGTTTGAGGAACATGCTGTTGCACCAACCATATTTCAGTTGGAATTCATTAGGAAGTTGGGGTTACATTTTTCTTATGGAAACCAAAAGAAATGAGAAATGTGGATGAGGCTGTTTTTTCCAGGGTCCTTGGAGAGTGTATAAGTGATCTGAGACACTCGGGGTGGCGTCTGGATGAGCATGGGTTTGGATCGGGACCCTGCATCTGGGGCACATGTGCCGTCAACAGGGACAGAGGGATACAGAGCCAAAAAATCTCTCTCTCTCTCCCTCCCTCTCTCTCTTTCTCCCTCTTTCTCTCTCCCTGTGTCTTTTTTTTCCTTTGTTTGAAATCTGAAAAACATCTAATGACTTTTTCTGACCATGCTACAAATCTGCACCAAGTCCTTCAGCTTCACGTTGTAGTTTTTAAACAGCTCTCGTGGCAATGAGTCTGGTTATTTATAATCAAATGTATTTATGAAAACAATTCTGTTGACACGCTCAATTGAAAAATGATCTCTGCAAAGACCAGATTTTCTCTGTGGTTAAAAGTGTTTGGTAGTGCAGAGGAAACACAAACCAGCAACAGATACACAATATTGCTGAGGACGAAAAGAGAAAAACAATGGAGGAGTTGTAAACAAAGGAGAGGCTGTGGACGTTGTGGTTCCTTGGCTTAACAAACCACATCTAGTCCCCCTTGCAGTCTCTTGGCATCTCTCTGGCTAGCCGTCCATTAGCAGCATCAGCGGGCCCGGGGCAGCCGACAGGAGTGTGACCGGAGATTATTGTCCTGTGTGCTTGTTTGGGTTAAGGCTTTAGATGGGGAAATGGGATTAGGACAGGCCCGGCTGGAGAGACACACACTAATGGGAAGCAGAGGAGCACTCGCCTGATCCTCCTCCACTCACAGAGAGCAACCCTGTTATCCCACCTGATTGGATTAGCCCCCTGTTAAATGTGCTATGATAAGGGAGGACCACTGCTGAGACTCTCCTCGGTGCTGCTGGGGTGGAAGCACACAGATACTGTACAGGGAGCAAATAGATTCCTCCACACTGTTTTTAATGGACGATATCTGTGTCATGTCTGGCTTGGTTTGGCTGTGATGACACAATCATAGTGTATACATAACATAACTTGACTATAGCATAAAGCACTGGGACCATCACTGTCCTGCTTTGTAGAGATTACTATTTGATGAATCACAGCAGTCCAGCTACACCATCTTTCATTTACCTTAGCTCCTGGGGTGGACCACTCAACTAAGGTTTTGTTTTGTTTTGTTTTTTACAGTAACTGCACTTTCCCTCTCTCAGCTTTTTATATGTATGCAAATCTTCAAGACTCAAACTTGCTAATTGCAGCTGCTCTACCAATCAGACAGTAATTACTGGTATCCTGCCTGCCTTTCCTTCCAATGGCTGAGCAGCTAATTTGAGCCGTGGTTTAAACAGCTGGAAAACAGCATCCCGTGGCAAAACTGGAGGCCTGTGTCTGAGTATGCATGAGTATGTGTGTGCGCGCGCGTGTGTATGTGTGTGTGTGAATCTGTGTTACTATTTATATATGGTGTGTGGTGCTTTTTGGAAAATTCTGTGTAAGGTATATTGAATTAAACTAGTAGGAAAATTTGCCTGCACACATTCTGGGAAGACGTGTGTAATGTAATATTCCTCCAAAAATCGCCTCCGTACCTCCAGCTTTTACCCAGAAAGTCAACGCCTCTATCAATATGTTAACTCTATCTGACCTACCTGTCAGCTTACTCCCCTTCTCTGTGATTGATTAACATTTTATTAATGTGTCCATTTGCCAGGTGATACAGCATGACACACAGTGCCTACTCTAGGTGATGATTGGATTAAAAAGGTTACTGATCCCATAATTGCTTTTAAATTACACTCCATGTGAATGTGTGTCATTAATGTAATGATTATCCACATCACACCAATGTTACCTCAGTGAATCTTTAGGCATTTAGTCTTGATAAGGTGACATGTCACACTCATCATCAAACACAGACATAATCTGCTCAGACAAAAAGATTCAGGATTCATTTCAAGAAAACATCACATGTCATTACAAGTGAAAGCAGCAACGTCCAGTCTACTGACCACTTCGCCAACTCCAGTACAACTCCACAGTTTTCTACAACATAAACGTAAAGGTTCTATAATCACTTAAAACCAAAGCCACCACATGTCCATCTGACAGCCACTTAAAGAATCAGTCCTTGGTATACAAATCACTGTTAGCTAATTAACTAAATTGTTGTTAATGTGGAGTATGTACAAAGGCTTCTGCTCTCTAATGGCCAAGCAGGTAGCAAAACTCTGCAAAACAATCACAGCTAGGGATGTTTCTTCAAGGAATAGTTGTATAAGGATGAGTGGTGGATAATCTGTTACCAATGATTAAAATGTTTATTGTCAGTGAGGTTCATGAGGAAAACTGGCTCTTTTTCTAAAACTATCTGTTGACAGTGTACTTGGGCTCATTTTTCCTACATTTGTTTTATAGCTAAAAACACATTTCTCCTCCAGAGTCATTTTCACAATTGCACTACTTTTCATTTACAGACTGTTTCCCATTGCATGTTTTCATTTTTGTCTCATCTCTTGCTCATTAGCTGCAGATCTGTGACTTCAGCAGAAACAGCTCGAGGACGCACTCCCATATCCTGATGTGACTGTAATATTATTTTGTAAACAACAAAAAGTGGAACATTTACAACTGTCAGCTGTAGCACAAACTATACTGCTTCAGCACAAGCATGGGCTTGGCTTAGCAGGGGCCGTGATTGTAAAGGTTGTTCTGTTTGTGAACTAAAACAAGCAGAACAAGTATGGAAATAAAATTGATAAGGCCTACTGTATGTGGCTGGTTAGCTGCTGTCATGTAGTCCAGCTGTGCAACAGGCAGTGAGCAGGGTTAAAAGATATTTTGTAGTCTTTTCTATTGCAGCAGAATATTTTCCACCAGTTTGTGTTTTGTTCATCCAGTAATTTCTTGGGGTAAGAAATGCTTCATGCTTATGCAACTGAATGTGTCAGTGGAGTTTTTGGCTCAGGTAGGCACGCAAAAAAAAATTGGCTTAGGGTCCAATTACTGTACTTGTATAATGGCCCAGTGACTGTTTCAGTGGTTGAGCTTGATGTAAACCGAACTTGAACTCAGAACACTCTGACAGATAGCTGAGTACAGCCTGGAAGGAACAATTAATCTATTACGGACTGGATATATGCAGGAAAAGACTGAAAATATATCATACGTTATATTTAGCAAATGTTCACGCAATGTGTGTGCAAATTATCTACCTAGTACCTACATAATGTCATGTTACTTTCTGCAGCACATATATTCATAGTAAAGACAATACATGCATTCACGTGTGTGTACCTGTGTGTTTCAATGAGTGTATGACCATTCAGTCTTCATGTGTGAGCCTAGCCGTGTTTGTGTGTGTGCGCTTATGTGTCTGTGGGTCTTTCTCATCCAGAGCAAGTCGTGAAACCTAATTGCTTGCACATGTGGTGGATTTTCAAGTGTTTAGAATAAAGTTGGTTTCAAGAAGAAGCAAAAAAATGTGGGGGGGGATTGGAGGGAAGCTTAGCAGTCTGCAGCAAGAGACAGCCCGCCTAAACCCCTCCCTCTGCTGAAACCAATGCCTTTCTCTTTCTCTACCCACAGGAGTAAAGGTGAGAGGTCATGGGGGAAGATCTCTGTGATTGGACACAGGCATGCTGCATCAAAAGTGGCGTTCAAGCTATAGCGCGTAATGTGAGACTCCCTTGCATCCGATCAAAGTGATATCATGAATGAATATGTCACAACCCAACATCTACCTTGTAGTGATTAAATGTATAAGTAAATATAAAGCAAATGAGGCAAAAAAAAAGAAAAAGGAAAGTCGCGCATACCTCGCCTTACCCCTCCGCTCACCCCTCAGTCATTCCAAAGGGGAGATAAAGTGTTCCAGAGACAGGCAACCAAGCACAATTTCAAAGATGTATCAGAGGCTAAAGATGGAAAAGTGCTTTTAATCTTGTGTAACCCTATAGGGCTCTAAATGGGAAAGGCTTCAGAGAAAGAATCCTTTAAAGAGGACATATAATCCTAATTAAAACACAGAACAGAGCCACCACTTGATCTGCAGGGGCCTCAGCTTGAGCTCAACCATCTTGTAGTTCGGGATCTTTTATTGTTGTTGAAGCCACACTAATGAAATAATGGTGGCAGTCTACAGAAGCAAATCAAGCGATCATTATTGCTATCCTACACTGTTCTAATGAATACCTTCACTTTAAGCAAACCCCTATTTGAAGCATGTGTAAGCTTCAAGGCCAACAAGAAAATAAACTTCAAGTGATCAGAAGGTCATTACACAATCTGAAAATAGACCTTCTTTCACAGCATAAGATGTTGTTTTGTCCATATTTATTGCAATGAATGCAACCTACCCTAAAACAAGTGTTACCTTCAGTGTAACCTTTACTTGCGTGGACTTTTATGGAGGCAGAAAAAGTTGGTTTATAAATAAATTTAATGACAGAAGTTAGATTGTCCCCTCCTTTACATGATCTTTCCGTCACTCTCTTTTGTCTCATTTTTAACAATCTGTGTCCTTTTCTTTACAGTGGTGAGTCCCCCCCCCCCCCCCCCCCCCCCCCATTCCTCCCTTCTTCCATTGATCAGGGTAATTGAGAACAGCCATGTCCCCCCACTTCTCTGCCGTCCTCTCTCACTGCCCCTCCCCAGCCTCATGAAAGCCCAGACATCTGGTCCGCATACACCCCAAATCTTCAGCCCCCTCCCTCCCCCCGGTCACCTCCGAGCCCCTGTCCTTCTCGGGAATAACCGCACTGAGTCCCAAGACATTTGAGCGGCTGAAGAACAAGAAGATGTAGAAGAAGAAGAAAAACACACATGCAAAGAAGACAAAAAGATGGAGAAGAAACTGAGCACACAACAACAAAAAAAGCAATAAAAGTGAGGCCAAAGCCTTATGAAACCTATTTTGTAAAGCAAAAACATGCTGCATTGTATGACTATTATGTTGGTGTTGTCATTGTCGGATAGAACTAGTATAACGTACAATAATTTTAAACGTTTTTATCAAGTCTTGATTTTTTATCGCCTTTTTATAAGTCGTGAAAAACTCTTTTTTATTCTTTTAACTTGCCGTGGATTAAGAGAGTGCCATATGAAAAGTGACTGAGAGGCCTGATTCTCCGGCAGCAGGGTCATTAGCCTTTATGCATATAATATGGGCATAAAGGCTATGGTATTAGGTATTATGGTGCTATAAAGAACTGACAATATACCAATGAAAAAATATATTGTGGTACTCTGTAGTGCCTTTATGCTGCGAAATGTGTTTCCTCTCCCGTCTGCAACGGACAATGGGATGATAGAAAGGGAAGTGTGGGATTTTAACTTTTATGTATAAATATGCAAGTGTTACGTGCATGTGCCTGTGTGTGTTCATCCAGCAGCAACAGCCGCAGCAGCAGTGGCAGCGGCGGTGTAAGTTACGTGTTACAGATAGAGATCAGGCAGGGACAGATTTAATTAACAGATATCTCTCCTTAATGTAGATTCTTTTGGCTCCCTCAGATACATCCCCTTGTGCTTATCCAACCAGAAATAACTTATCTTGGCTCCGCACTAGTCGTAATGTATTTCTTACAGCGTTTAAGGGAACAGGGGCTTCAGCAGAGAGACTACACCTTCATGTTTACGCACAGCAAACAGCAGTTGACGAGATTAGCACTCTGAAAACTGTCGCTAAAATCTGCTGTATGTGTTACATTCACATACATACTGTGCAGCGTTCCACACGTTGTCTTCAGAAACTCTGCATATGTGTGTGTGTGTGTGTGTGTGTGTGTATTAATTTGCTCGCCATAAACTAAAGCTAATAGAGATTTGCCCTTTTAACTATCTCTCAAGGTGACCAGATTACTGACATCAATTAAAGCAGGTCCTGTTGGCTGGATGCCCAAAGCACACGCTCACCCTTAGAGGAAGAGGAAGGGATCATCATCCAATAAATCACAGAACGAAAGGAGAGACGGGGAGAGAGAGAGAGAGAGAGAGAGAAAGACGGACGGACGTAAAAGTGAGTAAAACTGCAACATGCAGAGAAACGCTTAAGAATAACTTTCGTATCCTCATAGAGGCCTTTTGCCCTACAGCAGGTTACGAAGCAGTTTTCAACTATTCAATGAGGTAAATAATTAAATAATAAAATTTAAGGCTTATGGATTCTATATATGGATTCTACAGTAGGTACAGTCCTGCAAGTTGCCGCAGCTCACTGATCTGGAAAGAGTCAATGGGATGGAAGAGGTAAAGAAGGAGAAATCAAAGACAAGTAAATTAGAGTTTAAAAAGAGAAGGTCACAGGCAGATTCCTTTTCAGCTGTGCTGAAAAACTCCTGATGACGATTATTCACACAAGCTTCAACACAACACGGTTGACACAGGTTTTTTTTGTTTGCGTAATAGCATTGTTTCATACGACACACTGTTCCAAAGTATTTATTTGTTGGCATGCAGGAGTATGTGTGTGTAGGTCTGTTCATTTGGTTACACTTCACATCTGTGTTTGTATCTACATGGGTATGTTTGTGTGTTTGAAACATCTTGTATATTTTGAGTGTGTACGTGTGTCTGCAGTTTTTTCATGTGTGCATGTGCACTCATATTGTGTGTGTGTGTAAGTCTGACTCTCCCCCAGGTAATTGTTCATCCCCACTCATTAACACTTAACACTGATAGTCGTGAGCTAAAGTTGCCTTAATGTGAGTCAGAGTCCCATATCTAAGTCCACCGGCAGGCATCCCACTCCTCTCATACTTAACCTTGTGGATTCAAAGTATTACACATCATTATAGAGGAATGTGAGGGCCTGTGGCTTGGTTGCTTGTTCAAGAGAGAGATCCACGAGTCGAGCTCCCGCATTTACCCCCAGTCTCTTCTTTTACAGTATTTCCCATTTGGCCCCTGGTGTAGGGTTACTTGAAACCGAATCAGTGGCAAGTTTCTGGCGAATTCATTATGCAGGTGATGCAACGTCAACTTCTTTGTGTGGGTGGGATAACTGATAGTAATCACTCCCTTAAGGGCATGTAGACAACTACGCACTGCTACTGCTGCAAACACGGCTGCTGTGCATCCAACACATACTTCATTCATCAAACATATCAAGGGTAAACGCTGTGAGAGGCGCGTCAGTTTGTGCAAGACGGCTGAATTCCAGAGGTACTGTGGGCATCAAAACAGGTTGCATGTGTGCAGCAACTGATGGAATGAAATGTTTCAGCATGTCTCTTCAACCCCCCCCCCCCCCCCCCCCCCCCCACACACACACACACACACACACACACGATGAGTCCATCATTAAAATGACTAAAACACAATCCAATGACACATAGCACTCTGTTTAAAAGCATACTTTGAGGGTGGATGAGGAACTTTAATTAACCTGGGTTGCAGATAGGAGGGAAGGAGCAGTTATCCAGTGGCCTCTGGCATGGTGCCTGTCCAGCCTTGAGAGGTGAAATATATTCTTATGGATCTGAAGTCAGCGCCATGCAATATTCTCCCCCTTCACATGCACATTAACCTTGCAGGTGCGAATACGGACAAAGATTGGGACAGATGATAGAGAGAAGGGATACAAGAGATAAGGCGGCAGATGAGAGAGAAATAAGAGAGGGAGGTGGAGGGGAGGTTACCCGACCACTTCATCACACACAGTCAGCAATGTAATCATGAGCCTAACAAATATACAGTTACATATAGACATAAAGTTCTCCTTAATTTAAAGCTGGACTGTTGTACTTTTACACAAAAACGTGCCACATTGCCAAAATGAGTTCACACATTGCCCATAAAACCAGGGTTTTAAATGTGGTGTCTAAGGCGAAAGTCCCATAATGATTGGTTTGCCATAGCTCACTAGGGAAGGTACAACGAAGCATAAAAAGGCAGCAGCATACAACAGGTAGGAGTATGGTAAAGCTTAGAATAAAAGTTTCTGATGCTCCAGATAAAAAAAAGGGGAAAAGATTACAGTCTAAAAAAAAAGTATCTACAAACAAAGTTGACCACAGGTGTGGCATTTTCTCGCCGGACAGCGCTGTTTTCTGTAGTTACTCTCAAAACCAGAAGGGGGAGACAAAAGTTCCACAAGACAGGTTTGAAGAAAAGTGTAGAAACACTGTCGTCGCAATTGAAAAAGATAACTGATTGTTTTAAATGATTAAAACATTTTCCCCGCTTCAATGAAACTGCATCCCGAAACTTATCAGTTCATGTTGTACCACCTGACCCCTTGGCCTATCCAGTCTCTGTGCCTCCCCCTTCTCAATCCCCTACCCCCCAGGTTAGTGACTCCATAGACCTTGGGTCCAACTTTCCCAGACGGTGATTTAAAATAACAATTGCATGCATATCAGGTTTCAGGCCTCTGAAATACATGTGAGATGAGGTAATGTGATCAGTCCAGAGCGCCATCCAAGCCCCTCTCTAACTCCCTCCCTTTGTGAATGTGCATGCATGAGTGCACATGTTCGTGTCTTAACTATTTGTCTTCATGTTTTAAGTTAAAGGTTAGCAAAAATATATCTGTGCCGATGCTGACCTGTACATTTATTGTGTTAAGGGGACGTCTATTTATTTTACATGTAGAGTGAAGAATAAATAATAGACAGAGCTTCATTATATTTCCGTCATATTGGACACCGTGTCAAGCGTGAGAGCTTAGTGCCTGTTTTCAATTAGATCCCAAGTTAAAACAGCATTAAACTCTTACATGGTTTCATTGAGTCAAAATTACAACTCAATTAATACCCCATAAAATGGTCACAGAGTTAACGATTGAGCAAAGAGACGGAGCCATAGCGGTACCCATAACATTAAAATCAGAAGTCAGGGTTACAGTGCCTCACTGCACATGGAGAGGCACAGGACGCTTGTCGACCCAGTAAGTGACAGTGAGTAAACACTAATAATAGCCTCCATAAAGCCACTCATATGGCACTGTGGGCCAGGCCTATGGGGACCATTAAAAATGCCTCGGCTTAGGGCATCCCTCGCAAAAATCTGGGCAGAAGTGTTGTGGTTTGCGTGACACTGGTGGATGGCAGTCGACTGAGGTGATAAGAGCGACTCGTGGAAACAAAGAGCCAGAGGGACAGATATGACAAGCAATTAGAGTAGAGAATAAAAGCAGCCATTATGCAGGAAAGAAAACTACAGGTGAATGCTCTGCAGTGATGGAGCAGCGCTCTGATTAACAGTAATACCAGGAGAATTGTTTTTCTGATTAGGAGGGACTGCAGCTAAGCATGGCATTTCTATTCTCTCTATGATTTGTGGACTTCTCAACCAGCCCTGCACGAAACACTAACAAACCACCTGAATACAGCCCATAAATAAAATATTAGAAAAGCAAGTATATAACACAAAGTTATCCATAGAGGTAAAGAAGACCAGGCAGGCTTGTTTTTTGCTTGCTCTGTACTGTACGCAAAGCTTTCGGATCCTCCACTGTCCCCCACCTCCCCCCACAGTCCAGTTCCCTGTAATTTTCTTCCCTCATCTCTCAACCCCCACACCTCCTCTTCCCCTCCTCCCCCTCTACATGGCTTTAATAAACACACACTCCTGGTTTAATCTCACAGTAACACGTTCGTCTCAGTGCAGAGACAGGACCGAAATCACTCACTCCTCTCCTCCCCCACGTGTCCCTTCTATTCTCTGGGCCCCTTCCCTCCCATGACAGGTACCTTTCAATCAGGTAATCATTGGTTAAGTAACCATTTTCCATTTCTGCCCTCCATTGAAGTCTGGCCATGTAGAGAAGGCTGCGCCTTGTAGGTATGGCTGCTAATGGGGCGACAGACAAGGCCTCCCCATTCTGTCAGGGGGAGCTGAGAAGGAGAGTCTCTTATCAGCACGCCACAGCCACCATTCCTCACCAAATTGGCTTCTCCTTACCATCTCCCTTCTTTCTCCCCCTTTCTCTTTCTACTTGCCACCATTCCCACCTGCTTATCCATAACTCCTTCCCGCCCTTGTAACTTTTAATATAACTGAACAAATCAGAGGTAGCTTCTTCTTTTTTTCAGATCACTGTGCTGTATGAGGAATGATGACAGGTCACTTCACTTACTTCACAGGTTGCTCCAAGTGCAATCTGCTGTATACTTGAGAGAGCCATCCAGAAGAGACAACCCTTTATTCTGAGAACTGCAAAAATCCTTTCTGTAATTTTCCATAGCCCCTTTTCTGTTCCTCATTTTTAATTTTTCCCCTTTTTTTCCTCTTTCACTGATTCCAAGTTTAAAGTGAAAACATTGAAACAACTAGTGCCATAATATGCAATCGACCATTACACATGGCTCCCTTTTTTCTCAGCATTTTTCCAAATATTACTACACATTCCCTTTTATCCCTGGATGTGTGCAATTAAAGTGCAATCTCCTCTCCTGCTCCCCCCTCGGTCCCATATGTTGTTGAGTGGCGAAGCTGTTGAGAAAGAGAAGTGTTAACCTCCTCTCCAAACCGCAGGCAGAAGGGCTGCATTCCTCCCTGAGTACTCAACGTGCTGTTTATCTGCATCCATGCACTCCATCACCATGGCAACCCCAACCAAATACACTGGCCTGTTCAACTCTGTTTAATTTTTTCCTCCCTTTTTTGATTTCATCACTGGGCTCCCATGCTCACTCTCACTAAGATAAACAGAGATGGAGCCCGTACTCAGCCAAGCCTGCGTGAGTTTATTTTGAGTCTCCGCCCGGTTCGGTCCATGACGCTGTTTCGCCATCCCTCTCACTTTTCACAGCTTGAAAATTGGAAAATGCTCAGCATTTGTGAGGCAGAGGAGACTGGAGCTGTGGTTTGGGTTGGCTCGACTCATCTGAGACATAACGCCCCAAATAGTTTCGGAGCAGCGTGTTCATTGCAGAGCTTACGACATGTCAACTCCAGAGATGAGACTAGCCTAGTCTAAAACAGTGTGGCCTCTGGGACCAGTGAGGATTCATAATTTATCTGTTTACACACTGTCATCACCATCCGAAATAAACAAATTTGATCACTCTCTTTCATACGCAGAGTTCACACACATGCAATCTCACACAACCTTGTCATATTCAGGAAATCAGGGGATGCCAGTGAGATGAGCCCTAAAACTCACATTAATGGACCAGCCTGTAAGACGACACTTTGTTCTCTTAATTAGCACTTCTTCTCCTCCATTCAGCCGGCGTTCCAATGGTTGACTATTCCTTTATTAGGCAGGATTCCATCTCCAGCTTTCCAATAGGCACTTAACTCCTGCCTAATAGAGGATTTTCCCACACTTCCTCTGACAAGCCATTCAACTGAGAAGAGTTAATTTGTTTCTAATGCTTGGCTAATGGAGGATCCTGATGGCAGGAATTGAGTGCTGGATTTTTGGGGATTGACTTCCTCGCCACATCCTCGTCTAATATGAAGTCTATATGATGAGATTTTTTTTTCCTCCTTTAAAACCACAGAGTTGCAGCAAGAATCAGTTTACCCTGAGGTCTTAAGAATGAAAAAGACGGCAAAATTGAAATGAAAAACTTCAGGCTAAGTTACACTCTAATACACATGAAGTTGAATTGAGTGTTGAGCCCTTAAAGTCTAATCAGAAGACACAGTTTTGCACTGAGAGGGGAATGCTCTCTTGCAGCGGTGCATACATTGTTGCTTTTTATTATTTCTCTTTTTTTACCCACTGTGGTTGTCAGAGGGGGGACTCTTTGGGACTATCTCAGCCCTGCAGTGGCCAGTCAGTTAGCGTGTGAGTGACAGCCTGTGGCACTATCAGCTGTCCTGCTGCACAGCAGGAGTGTCAGTGAGAGAGAGCTGGGGTGAGGACGAAAGCAGAGCCAGGCCAGGCGCAGGGGATGAGGCTCACTGAGGGCTATCTGGAAATAGCACTGTGGCCCAAATATGGCTCCTCTAATCAATCTAATTCCGTCTGCAAGCTCTGGCCTTCTCTCTCAGACGTTTCACTGCGTCAAGATAACCTTATCTTAACCTGCCACATCCTTTACAATTAGCGCTCTCTCTATAGACATACACAATAATAGCACACACCTACACTGTCACACACACACACACACACACACACACACACACGCGCGCGCGCGCGCGCGTGCGCGCGCTCTAGTGTCTGCACACACACAGAAATCGTACACCAGCATAATGCAGCGTAAATCAGCTTTTGATTAATGTTTTTCTGCTTGTTGTTTAATCCATCTGTATTTTAATGTTGCTTTTAATAGATTTACAAAACCTCACATCTCTACACGAATAATGCAAACCATGCAAAGGCCCTGCGTTTGTTGTGTTTCCCCTAGGTTTCATATGTTTGCTAATGTCCGCAGAAGCTGTCAAACATTTAGCATGATCTGGGAAGTGAAGTGCATCCACTGGGATGGCGCATGACAATAGCGTGAAAAA